>NC_056726.1:405548110-405835610 GCF_019279795.1 Protopterus annectens | reverse complement strand
ACACCACCTCCTGATTTAATCCACGTGGAATCAAGTTTCCGAAATTCAAAATAAAAGCATTCTCCAGCTGATTTAACTTATTAGCAAATAGAGTACCACTATCACAGTTGCCAGATGGTTGGGCCAATACACTAAAAAAGAGGGAATAAAAATTTCCCAAATGGGCTTCAATATAATGTTCTGCCACTGGACTGAAGCCTATATTACCCCTACTAATATTTCCCAAATGTTCCAAAATTCTAATCTTAAACTTTTCTTTTGGTCTGACCTATACACCATCTAACCTCATTACACCCACAACCCAGAATATATAATAACCACATGATTGACAATTAAATGTTGCTTGAGTACATACACACACTTTAAAAGTGGGATGTTTAGATAAATTTTGAAACACAATCATTTAATTGTTTAGTATATTTAGACTTTAGAATTTGATATGTTGATATCCCTTGAAGGCGAAATGCCGATGTACCAGGATTCAAGCTGTTTGGTACCCCAAATTTGTGTACGCCTTTTGGTTTTATTAGGTTTTTGTGTTTTTTCTTTGGTTTTGATAAGTGTTTATAGTGTGGCACTGTTGGTGTTACTAGTTCTTTTGGTGACTGGTGTTATTACGGAAGCTGCAATAAATAGCTTGATCATGGAACTACTTAAAGGGAAAGAATCCCGGTTGACTGGAGCTGATCCATGAAGCTCTGCAGGTTATAATGACCAGTCAGTGAAGTTTGGACAGCTGGAGAGATTGATGGTAAAAGAAATTAATCTTTTTTTATGACACTAGGAGGAAGAAAATCATGGCAAACATTAGGAGGTGCTGCACCCAGCAGGATAAAAGCACTCTCATCAAACTAAACAAACAACTCCGAGGACAAATAAATTCTATCAAAGTTAAATTTGAGGTAAGTTTGGCCTCCCAGGTCAAGGACAACCCCCAAAGCATTTTTTAGCTATGTCCGCAACCTCAAAGGCAATACACAGTTGTGTGCAGAGCTCATTGTAAATGGAGCCACCTATACTGAGTCAGAAGATATACAGCAAACCTCCTGGCTGATAAATTCATCTCCAACTTTACTCCTCTTCCCCCTCAACCTTCCCCCAGGAAATTTCATCATATGCAACTCCCCCTACTATCACTAGGGAACAGGTCCTTAATGTGCTCTCTAAGACCATGAACACTGCATCAATGGGCCCACACAATATCCCATGATGCCTTCTAAATAGCATGAAACCTAACCTATCTGGAATTGCTATTTAACTGTAGCCTCCAAACAGGCTTCGTGCCTCATGACTGGAGAAAGACAACACTCATCCCTCTGCACAAAGGTGGGTCATCTACAGACCCTGGAAACTACATACCCATAAGTCTCACTAGTCTTATATGTAAAGCCATGGAAAGAATTATCATGGAGATGATCAATAGAGATATACTAAACCTCCAGACATTGGACCCAACCTAGTTTGGTTTCGTAAAGTGCAGATCATGCCTACTCAGCTTGGTAGACTTCTTTGAGAAGGTCACCAAAGCAATGGATTAGGGCAAAATCATTCACACTGCCTACCTTGACCTGGCCAAGGCATTTGACATAATACCCCACTCGGGCATTGTTGACAAACTCAAGAGTTTAGGTACAAACCCGTATGCCACCCGGTAGATAGCCAACTGGCTCACAGCCAGGACCCAGAAATTTAGAACTGGGGACTCCATCTCTACAAAGAGGCCAGTCACAAGTGGAGTCCCTCAGGGATCAGGCCATGGACCGCTCTTTTTTGGCATTTACTTCTCAGATGTCGAGGCCAATGTCAATGGTCTCTGGCTGACTAAATTTGCAGATAATTGCAAATTATGAGCTGTCATTAAATCTCACACTGACACAAATGCTCGGCAGGAGGGGCTGACACAGACAAACAACTAGTGTCAGAGCCATGGACTAAAACAAAATGCCATGAAATGTATAAAAGTATCCTTTGTGAAGTCATCCAGTCTCAGTAACTATCATATTGACAACACACCCCTTAGAGTTGACCCAATAGTCATGGACTTAAGGACACACAGATAGTAAGCTAGCCTTTGATCATCACGTGCTACAGTGGTGAAGAAATCACTCTGTGTTGTGCAACTTATAAACAAAGGTATGGCATCTAAGTCCAAGGAAGTCATTGTTCTACTGTATTCGGCATTCGTCAGACCTGTCACTGAGTACAATGCCCCCTTTGGTAGAACCTAACCAGGCACATCCAGAAAATGGAACAGGGCATAAGTAATATGCCCTATGCAGATCACCTCAAGGCCCTATCCCGTTATTCTGTCTCCTACCAGTTTTTGAGGGGACATCTATGCTTGGCATACAGGGCATTGTCAGACCCCACTCTGATGGACTGCCTGCATATCCACAAAACAAACAGCACCAGAATTACCTGTTCTAAAGACTTAAACCTTGCCTTTGATGTAAACAGGATCTGCTGGAGAGATATGTATGTATCCCAGAGACTACCCCATCTATGGAATAGGCTCCCCATCCATCTGAAGCAGAGTTCCTCCTTAACCCAATTCAAGTGCAACCTGGACAATTGGATGGGAAACCAGAAATTCAACCCTGGTTTGGCACCTATATCTCTAAGGGACACAGGTAACCTGTAAATGGTTCATCTCCCAGGCCGATGCTTACACTTATCATGGGTATCAGAACTTGTCAGAGATTTGGGATGTATGGCTAGGCTTAAAAAAGCCCTTGTGGTCATTGGTCTAGTAAATACCTATGAACCTATAATAACAGAAGTCATGAAACTCAGAATCATGAGAAATTCCCCTGGCAGATGCCACAGATATGCTGGAAAAGTTCAGAAATATCTCCTCATACTGTTCTACTTTGTACCGTGGAAGAAAAAAATCTTTCTGGGGTCAAATCTAGAAGACATCCCAGAAAAAAATATTTGTGTGTGAAGGGAAGAGAAACTTCAGTTAAAACCCCAGACTGAGCAGAGGTTCTTGAGCCATGTCAAGGAATTCTAACAACTGGGAAAACAGTCTGCAAATATAAGACATTTGTCCAAATACAGAAAGATGTGAATGCCTTGAAACTTGCGGTAAGCAACTACTGAAGCCAGGCATTTTGTAAATACTCCTGACATGAGACTGACCAAAGAGTAAGACACAGAACTGACAATGTAAGCCAAATACTGAGAGCCTCACAAATCATTGGAAATTCTTGCAAATCGGGAATGAGTTGATAAGGATCATTGTGGTATAAATTTAAAAATCAACCTCCTGGACGGTATAAGAGGTAACAGGGTTTGCAGGAATAGCATTCTGAATTCTGGAATTTTCGGAAAAACACTGAGAAAAGAAAAGTCTAGGACCTTTCTCCAAGTTCCCTCTTTCTCTGGCCTTAGAAAAATCATTGAAAAAAAAAAACTCTGGCCAATGTAATATGAAGACAGAAGTTCTATGATGTAATATAATTTAATAATAATTCATTTTGCTTGCTAGAACTTTGCTGAGGTTGCTTACCTTGCTTTCTGGAACAGGATCTGAAAAAGGATAGAGAGTTCTTACTGAACTTAGAAAAACACAGTTGCAAAATCTGAGTATCCCCCTGAATAAATTTCTATTTTTCATCAAATCTTTTCAGGAACTCAGCAGTAGAAGGTCCAAGCACATCTTTGTCCAGAGAAGAATTTAATATCTCGGCTTTAACATCTTTTAGAAGATTTTGACATGGGGACTAAGCAAATAATCTCAAAACAGAACCAGAAACCACTACTCTGGATACAGCATCAGTAGAGTCATAACAGAATATCAAGAAGTGTTGGGTTACCTGAGAAGCAGACACAACTAAGGAATTTAAAGCAGCTTTAACATTGGAAGAAGGAAGGTTAACAGCTAACTTTGCCATGCTCTCAAAAGAAGCCAGTAAAAATGTCAACAAACAAGTCTGGCAGTTCAAAATTCTAAAGTTAACGTAGCAGAAAACTTAACCTTCTTCCTAAATCTGTTAAAAACCTTCTCATATTTTTCAGGGGGATGGGGTTAGTATTTACTATATGTTTAGGAATAGAAGGCTTAGATAACGAAATCAATGCAGGTTCAGATTTGGGACTAGAACACAAAATTATGTGTCTGAGGTGCATTTTGGGGAGAAGGAGGCTGACTGTTAGGCATACTGCAAGCTGTGGAAAAATGTCCTCTAAGGCAGACAACCTAGAAGGTACAGCTGCAGACTGTGGAAACTCCATCTGTAATGAGTCATAGTACGTTTTGCTGGGAGATAAGGATTTCACCCTGTTCCCACTGAAATAAATCTCTTATTCTGTTAATCATGTCAGCAAAATATAATTCTTCTTGAGGTAAATCTGAAGAAACATTTTTCTCGGAATAAGAATTTTCAGCTTGCAAAGAATTAACTGAGGAATCCCCCCAGCACTGCTCATCTGACTGGGAATCAGAGACTGTGAGGGTATTATTTTTCTTTTCCTAGTCATATACCAGGATGAAAACATTCAAAGTAGACAGTAATCTCTTAATAAATCTCCTTATAAGAAACACTTTTAATTTTCTACTTTTTATTTCTGGAAGATTTCTTGGAAAGAAACTGATCCTTGACAGAAGCACTGGCCCAAGAATCAGGTATCTTACCCCAGCTAAACAGTATACCTGCACCCATTCCCTCCAGCACAAAAAGAGGGTTTCTCTCTATTTCCCGGATAGGGCAACCCTATGGTCAGAGAGGGCATACTAATCTCCCTGTCCTTAGTGGCTTCCTAAGGAGTCGCACCAGAAGGTCCAAGAAGGAAAAGATGGATGGTTCGATGAATCAGTTTTTCCCACTGCAGAGTCAACCACCAGTGAATGAGGAAACGATAGAGCCAGACAGACACCCTATGATTCACGTTTGTGGATGGTGGAATCAAGGTTGACAATTACTTCACGTTCAAGCCAGGAAGGATGCCTCATAAATGTCTAGCAGAGACTGAGTGAGTCGATAAAGAGCTATTCATACGTAAACTTTCCTGACACAGTCACCAAAATCACAACATCCTGTACCAAATGCACTATCCACACATAAACATGTACAAATTACAAATGAAAAGCAGATTTTTACACATTTTGTTTTTTACACATTAAGGAAAAATAGCAGTCCAACAAATACACATTTCCTATTTTGCAAATAAAATCTTCACAGAAATCCTTAAACAGTCCCCAAAATCAAAATATCCTGCTCCTCCCACCCCTACACTGACTGTCTATATATAAAAGTGTATAACATTTTTTTTACAGTTTTTTTGCAAAACATTACATAAGTAAAAATCCTTTAAAAAAACATTTTTTTCTACAGAAATTTGACGAAGTAGAAGGTTTTTCCCAAGGGGCACTTGCTTGCCAAGCTCTGAAAGGATTACTAGCTGACCAGCAGTTCTATGAAGCTCTGATGCTTTTGGCAGTAAAACTGACATTTTATATTATTCTGCCTGAGCCACAATTAGTTTTGATGTGTCTAAGGTGCCATTAAGCTTGGAAAGCTGTCCAATGGTCATATCCTAAGCAAGAATACAAGTTTTACAACCCAAACAGCTTAGGCTGCATCTCTGCATCCATGTCTTTTTTCTCTTCTTTGAGATAGAGTCTTGGAAACAGAAGATCCTCATGCTGCTGGGCTTTGCAAAGTCTTTTGTACTATCCTGAAGTACTCGTGTTGGAATGCTTTATAGTCAAACCCAAGAGTTAACTCAGATGTCCAGGAGACTACCATCTCAATCCTGGATACATCAGCACTGGTGTCCATGTATCAACATTTTCTTTGCATAGATACAAGCAAATTTTCCCACTGTTTCCTAATCTGTGGTTGCCTCTATAACATTGGTGAGGAAATCCACAGACGAGGAAGCAGTAGAAATGTGGGAAGTTACTGTAATCTCACTGGGAAATGAGTCATTCATCAGAAGCCTGTGCAGGAAGCATTTAAGTCAGGAGATGGCCTTCACAGAAAAAAGAGCTATTTTTGGTTACCATTTTTACCACAATGACAGAGAAAAAAAAAACATTTTCTCCCAGAACTCCAGTGCCCATTAAAGTAGTGGTGATGATATGGAGGTCAGGGAATTACAAGCATCTATTCTTCTAAAGAGTAGATGACGTAGGTGTAATTCATAGACAATCCGTATACCATGCAAGGGACTTTTGCACAGTTATCAGTAACATGCACGGTGATGCCATTTTGTAAACACTAACTGTACACTCTCAAACAAATTCCACAGAGATGTATACAATGCATTCAGATGAGAACGCAACACAACCCCTGCATCTCCCAGAAGGGAATAGTCTCTATACCTTCCTACTTATTCAGGCATGTTCAGGAGACAGCTCCCAGTGTACTCTCCAGCCTACCTGATGAGCCTGGGCATCTTGAGGCAATGCTACAACTACCTCATGTACACAGACGACCCTCTCCTCCGACCACCAAACACTAACACTTGCGAGAGATGCACCTATACAGTCAATCTAGAGGCAAAGATCTCTCCAACCAAGACTGAAACAGACAGACAGGAGACGGTAACAATTCGCAACATCCCACTCACAACACACAGACCAACTAAACCAACACCTCCAAAACCCACACATAGAAACACCAAGACATATACGGAGGCTCTGATTAAAAATCTAAATCTGCCTAGGCAACAGAGACCTCCAAAGCAGACACACAAGCAACCTCCTCCCACCAACACACCCCAAACTACACATAGCCCACAAACTCAGCGTGCCGCACATCCACAGCCCATAAGGCAAAACAACATACCCACCACACTAGTGATAGGTGACGCTATAGTCAGCCACACCAATGTCCCACTCACCAGGCTGGACAAAGAGAAGGTTACCGTCAGCTGCTTGTTGGGTACCAGAATCCGCCACATAATGCATGCACTCAGGTCACTACAAGGCAAGTACGAATATGACTCTGTCATAGTCCATGTTGGTGCAAATGACCTGAGACATACCTCCCTGGACTACATGAAGAGAGACATGGAAAAGCTCTCCAATCTTGTAGCCCAGGCAGGTATAACCCTAGCCCTGAGTAGCATCCTGCCTTCACCAAAAATGATGCCACAGTACAAGGATAAGATGATCAACTTTAACAATTGGCTAAGCTTCTGGTGTCATTCAAAGGGGATCTAGTATCTGTCTGCCTCAGATGACATCCTTGAGAGGCCACGATCCTTCACCACAGATTGCCTGCACCTGCCACCCCTGGGATTCAGGATATTGGCCAAGGCTCCTGCCGCCCCTATAGTGCCTTTTTTAAACAAGGCTCAAAAAACAAACCCACCACCATAAGAACCACAGGTAACAAAAAACTGAGGGCAATGTTACTCAATGCTAGGAGTCTAAACCTCAAAATGCACTCACTCGAGGCACTCCTCAAAATGGAGAACATTGATATCTGTGCAGTGACAGAGACCTGGTTCAAAGCTTCCGAGAGCACCGCAGCACTACCAGGCTATAATTCATACCACAGGTTTCGGCCAAAAAACCTGGACTGAAACATGAAGGGCGGAGGTGTGTCCATATTTATCAAGGACATCCACACCTCCAGGCTAGTTGCAAAACACGATGCCTCTGAAATCATCCGAGTGCAACTAACTCAGGGTAAAATGTATTCCAAATTGTAGCATGCTATAGATCCCCCACCATGACCCAGGACCCTCACTCCTCATTCCTGGAGACATTGGAAAAAATGAGGGTCCAACCAAACACCATAATAATGAGCGATTTCAACTACTCTAACATAGACTGGGAAAAATACTCTTGTAATAACCCCCTTGCTCAACGATTCCTGGAATTTATTAACTCTAACACCCTGGATCAGCTAGTCAACACCCCCACCAGGGGCAACAATATTCTGGACCTGGTCATCACCAACATGGGTGATCGGTGCTCAACGTCCGAGATCAACTCCTCACTTGTTAGATCAGACCATAAACTAATCACCCTAGACATCCACATCCCAACCCCACCCCCACACAAGGAAACCATGGTACAAAATTTCTCCAAAGCGAACTACACGCTACTCACAACTGAGTTGACTAACTTTATGACACCCCTGCAGACGGATAACACAGTCAATACAGTCACAACTGCTGCATCCTACACAAATGCACTCTACAAGCACCTGCATGAGTGCATGGATTGTGCTATCCCCAACAAAACCAAGACGCTATCCTCCAAAAAAATGAAGCCGATCTGGTGGTCCCCTGCCATTAACAAACTCTACAACAGAAGGAAGAAACTGCTGCAAAAGCAAGTAAAAACCCATGTATGGAGGAACTCACTGATGGGCCTCAGTAAGAAACTAAGATCCCTCATAAAATCCCCCAAAGCTAATTTTGAAAGAAAAATTGCCACGGATTCCAAAGACAACCACAAGGAATTCTTCAGCTATGTCAAGAACCTCCATGGCAACACCCAGATCTGTACCGAGCTACAACAGAATGGCAAAAAATATACAGAGCCCACTGATATTGGTTCAGTACAAACTTTATTCCCCCCTCACCCCCCAAAAGGGTCTACAACTATACCAGATGGTTGTAAAGCCCCGACAATCACAAACACTCAGGTAAAAATGTGACTTTCTAAAGCCAAAAACACAGCATCCATGGGACCGGACACCCAGGCTGCATCTTACACGAACTCCAAAATGAACTAGCCCCCCCCACCAAAAACCCATGCTCAGTCAAAGCCTCACCACAGGCTATGTGCCACAGAATGGTGCATAGCAATGGTTATCCCACTCCACAAAGGAGGAACCACCACAGACCCTGCCAACTATAGAGCTATTAGCCTGGCAAGTCTGGTCTGCAAGGCCATGGAGCGCGTCATCATGGAACTCAAACAAAGACACTGGTAACCTCCAAACTCTGGATGCTACCCAGTTCGGATTTGTAAAAGGTAGGTCATGTCTCCTAAACCTGGTAGACTTCTTTGAAACAGTTCCTAAGGCCACAGACAAGGACAAAGTAGTCCACACAACACAGCCTACCTGGACCTCACTAAAGCCTTTGACACTATCCCTCATTCAGGAATCATAGATAAACTCAACAACCTTAACATAAACCCTTACATCATGAAATGGGTGGCCAACTGGCTCATGGACAGAACTCACATGGTATGAGTTGCAAACTCCAGATCCGACTCCAAACCAGTGACAAGTGGTGTACCCCAGGGTTCAGTCCTGGGATCCCTCCTGTTTGGCATATACTTCTTTGAAGTGCAAGCAAACACAAATGGTCTATGGCTAACCGAGTTTGCAGATGACTGCAAACTAGGTGCCATTATCAATTCCCCTGCTGACACAGACATCCTGCAAAAGGGCCTCACCAAGACAGACTCCTAGTGTCAACATCATGGCCTCAAGCTAAATGCCAAAAAGTGCATTGCTATCACATTTGGTAAAAGCACGCTACCCATGAATTACCAAATAGGGGGAAGTTCACTTAACACAGAACGTGTGATAAGAGACCTTGGGACCCAAGTGGATAGTAACCTCTCCTTTGATAACCACATTGCCACAGTGGTCAGAAAATCTTTCTAAGTGGCCCACCTAATCACAAAAGGGTTTGCATCTAGGAATAAGGAAGTCATCATTCCCCTCTACAAATTAATTATCAGAATCCTCATTGAGTACAATGCAAAGTTTGGGATGTACCTCACAAGACACCTACAACAACTTGAGAGGCCCCAAAAGTACCTCACCAAGAGGACTGCTGGCCTCAACAATTGCCCTATGCCGACCAGCTCAAGAATCACAAACTCTACTCAGTCGCATACCGCTTACTCTGAGGAGACCTCTGTCTGACATACAAAGCTATGTCAAACCCAGAATTGCTGGACATGCTCCACTTGAAGAAATCCCAATCTCCATGAGCCACATGACCTAGAGACCTAAACCTCACCACAACAATAAATAGGACATGCTGGTGGGATAGGTTCTTGTCCCAGAGACTTCCCATGCTCTGGAACAAAATTCCCATCCACGTCAAGCAGAGCTCATCATTAGCATTACAGGTTCATAGGTTCATAGGTAAGTACTAGGCTATCTGCCCATGGGCATTTATAAGCCTAGCCACAGAGTGATGGCTTTCGCCTCCCCATTAGATTAGTAACCTGGGCCTCTGTCAACAGGGCTCCTGACGTGATCCCAGGGTAGAACTTACGATTACCCATCCTCTCATCAAGATTTCTCTTGAAGAGGGTCAGAGAGGAGCTCTGTCGAATATGGATTGGGATTCTATTCCAGAGTGAGGGGAGTCACTGGGACAGGAATCTATCCCTCAAGCATGTCCTGTTTATTGTTGTACATAGGTTCAAGTCGCTAGAACAAGTGGTTCTGAGGGATCTCGTTTTTTTGAGGTGAAGCATGTCCATTAGTTCAGGGTTTGACATGGCCCTATAGGTCAGGCATAGGTCACCTCTGAGCAGACGGTAAGTGACTGAGAAGAGCTGGAGCTTTTTTAGTTGTGCTTCATAGGGTAATTGTTTAAGGCCCTTAATCCTCTTAGTGAGGTACTTCTGTGGTCTTTCTAGTTGTTGCAGGTGTCTAGTGAGGTACATCCCAAATGGGGCATTGTACTCTATTATGGGCCTAATGAGTGAGGAGTAAAGGGGCACAATCACCTCCTTGGATCTGGATGAGAAACCCTTTGTGATTAGGTGTGCCACATAGAAGGATTTCCTGACCGTTTTGGCTATGTGGTTCTCAAAGGAGAGCATGCTATCTACTTGGGTACCCAGGTCCCTAATTACTTCTTCTGTACTTAGTGGATTCCCATCTATGTGGTAGTTTGTAGGTACTTTGTTTTTCCTAAATGGGATTACTATGCATTTTTTGGCATTTAGCTTGAGGCCGTAACTTTGACACCAGGTGTTTGTCTCTGTGAGACCCTTTTGCAGGATGTCTGTGTCAGCTGGAGAGTCAATTATTGCACCCAATTTACAGTCATCTGCGAACTTGGTTAGCCACAGTCCCTCCGCCTTTGCCTGTACTTCGGAGAAATATATACCGAACAGGAGGGGTCCCAGGACTGAGCCCTGTGGGACTCCGCTTGTGACTGGTTTAGTGTCAGACATGGCGCATGCCACTCTTACCGTGTGGGTTCTGTCTGAGAGCCAACTGGCAACCCATCTCGTGACATGGGGGTTGATATTTAAGCTGGTGAGTTTGACTATGATTACTGAGTGTGGGATGGTGTCGAACACCTTAGCGAGGTCCAGATATGCTGTGTGGACCACCTTCCCTTCATCTATGGCCTTGGTGACTGTTTCGAAGAAGTCGACCAAGTTCAGGAGGCAAGATCTGCCTTTAACAAAGCCAAACTGGGTGAGGTCCAGTGTCTGGAGGTTCCCAATGTCCCTGTTAATGAGCTCCATGATAATGCGTTCCATGGCTTTGCAGACTAAGCTAGTCAAGCTTATAGGGCAGGGCGATAGTTCCCAGGGTCAGTTGTGGCACCACCTTTGTGGAGTGGTATGACTGTTGCTGTACGCCATTCTTTGGGTACATAGCCTGTAGAGAGGCTGAGTTTGAATAGTGATTTGAGATGGGGGCTTAGTTCATTTTGAATTATTCAAGAAAAACCTTGATAAGTGGACGGGTGATAGGAAGTTCACCTCTGGGGTTATGTCTGGGGCACTGCTTGATAGAGGAGCAGGAATTTAACAACACATGGGTGGCGGAAGCCAATACACTGTTGGCTAGGCTTGCTTTAGCCCTCGAGCCGATAGCCTAGTACCTACCTATGAACCTATCTACATAATTTAGTGAAAGCAAATGAGTAAATAATGACAGTTTAATGAAGGAGCTATGAAAATGTTGTGATTCACAGACATCACCACTAATACCTTAATTTCTCATTTCACACCTTTAGGCAGACAAAGCATTCCAGAAATATCAGCACTGTGACATATGGTACTTCGGTTCCCAGCTGGACTCAGCACAACATTTAACCATTTTCCTATGGATTATTTCTTAATTCCTGTCTCTTTGTGGGTTTTATTTTTGCTTTTTGCATATAAAAGCCTGTGCTCTAAAAAAGGTTCAACATTGTTTAACAAACATTTAAGGTAATATTAATAATAAAATTATTTATAAAACAATCATGGATGAGGCTCTTGCACTGAAACTGAAAGGAGCAACTGCATTATGAAGTTTAATGAAAATTAATCAAGTTTTTTATGTAATTTCTATGCATCAACATATAAAATAAAAGAGAAATAATTTTATACAAAAACATGTTTTTAGGCCTGAAATCATACCAACATTATACATTTACATTTTTGATAGTCTTTGTTTATTGTACTCTGAAGACAACTAAAAGCAAGGTGTGTTTTTCAAATGACTGATGAGTAAATTTACTGCAGCTTCTCAATTTTCTAAGGCCATTTTGACCTGAAATGCAGCTTAACTTCAAACAACTATCTCTCTCTCTCTCTCTTCTGCCTCAACAAATACTTATGACATTTACAGCGAAAGACCCCAGGATAGTTCCAATTGTGTTTTGCACATTCTAATAGTTTTTACAAAAGACATACAACAGAATGTTCATTATGTGCATGGCTGTCAGTACAAGTAAATTATACATATTTCTTCTAACATATAAAATGACAGAAAATATCACTTTTTCTAAAACAGGTATATGATTTTTTGGTTCTCTTTTCAACACAATATACTATTTATATGAGTTGGATATCAGTTTGAAAGCCTACAAATATAATTTATACATGTCTGCTGCAAATCAAATGCAAAAACAGAGCACTCAAAAGGCTACATAAAACTGCTAGTGGAATCCAGTAATACATGAACATATTTCTGTAACCATGTGAGACACTGCAGCAACTTCTTCAGAATAAAATGTCACTATCCTTATATGTAAAATACACACCAAGAAGGAACTTCACAATGTGGAGGGTGTGAAGTTCGCTCCTTAAATTATGTTATGCACCTAGTTCATGAATAAAAATTGAACTGTAAAATAAGTACTAAAAATGATAAAATAGAAAACAGTAGGTAGCCCACAATTGAGTTAAAATGGAATATCCTTTACTGAAACACACAAACAAGCAATCTTAGCTGAATATAATGAAAATCATCAATTGATAAGGTTATTTGGAACAAGGGAGTAGTTACAGAGGGTGGTTCTGTTAAGAGCAATAAAAGCATTAAAATCATCCCTTTAACCAAGTCTCCCGAATACCTTAACACCATAGTGTAAACTGAGATTGTGCTATTTTAGAACTGAAACTAAAAAGCTAGAAATAAATTAAAATATCTAATATTAAGAACATCTTATTAAGGCTAACCTACCAATCCAAACTTTATTAATTAAGAAACTAACTCAGTAATAAAATGACTAACAAAAAGATCTACCAATGGACATCTATCAGAATAAATATTAATACGAATTAACTGAAACACTTTTAACAAAGATCACTTTCATACCAAATAAATACTTCATCAGGTTTGTGTGTATAAAACATGTAATAATAATGAACATGTGTATAAATCTACACGTGAACACCTAAGTAGGCTGAAAACCACAACTATAATTGCTAAGGTGGAAATACAGTAAAAAATGTTAAAAAGAAAGCATTACGGCCCTGGGGATCTGTTCAAATGTGGCATCTAACTAAGAAAGCACTTAGTTTGAATGAGTAAACGTGCACTCAAGAGTATCACAAAACAGCACTAATGTCAATTATTTTTGTTGTAAAATATATACAAAGTTTGATATTTGTTTTAACAATATTAGCATGTAATATCAGCATTAATCAGTCCCATATCAGACTTTTAATAGTCTTTTAAACAGTGGGGTAGTTTCTTTAGTATGCTTTTTATGGAGCAATAACAACTAAGCCCTAATTTTCTAAAATAATTCAGTTTCAGCTGACGCAGTAGTTGCATGTTTTCCTTCCAATTCCAAAAGGTCCACACAATCAATAATTTGAAATTTAAAGCCAGTGTGTCTTTTGTGAAGCTGCAGGTGCAGAGCCAGCGCATTACTCTTGCACTTTGCTCTAATTTCAGAAAGATGGCCAGAAATTCTTCTTTTAAGTCTGTTGTCTTTTCCCACATAAAATGCTTCACAGTCCTTGCAGCTTGTTCCATAAACCAACTGCATTGAGTTACGGTCACCTCCTGCATTGATTTTTAATCAGTTTCTTTAAATAAGGGCAGACAGACATGTCTCCATTCTGCATGTGCTGACAAAAGACTCAGTTGGCTCCACACTTACTAGTGCATGTATCCAATGGTCTGGGCCTACCTTCAACCCAACTCCTGATGTTTCTGGCTTTCCTATACACAAAGAAAGGAGCTTCTCCAAGGATGTCCATTAAATATGCACTTTCAGTAATTATGGCCCAATTCTCTCTAATAATATTAATTATGTTATGATAGTCAACAGTAAAAGTCAAGATATAACTGTCTTTAGATTTGCTGTCCATAGATTTCTTTAACACTCTCCTAAAAAGGCATTAGTGGTGTCAAATTTGTACTTTTTAGTTCAATTATAGGTAGAGAATGCTTCTTAACATATTGCTTTCATATCCACTCACCAAAATATCATTTTCAAGTTCATTTAGGTCCTTAAGGAAGGGCTCCATTTTCGTGGTGAACCTGGCCAACCTGTAGCCCTGGGACTTAACATTATATTTCATCCTGGTGGGATGAAGACTCTTATTATGTAGCAGGAGGTTTACTCTGCTAGGTTTTCTGTAAATATCTGTGAAGAAGATTTTATCGACTACTTGAATCAAACCACCAGCTTCCTGCATTTCACCTCTTCCCACAACCTTACCTCAGCAGTCTTCTTAGATATGTAGATTACTAAAGACTTGGACCAAGGCAAAATGGACACAGATCTTAAAGAAAACATTGTTATGAACCTAAAAGCAGGTGTCCACATTGCAATCAGTCAGTCCACATCCTCCAACACAGAATTAGTGAGTCAGCTTCAGCCTCTCACTGCCATCATTTTCAACGTTGCTCCTCCAGTCCATGAGTTATTAAATGAACTCAAGTCATCTGGAATAAAGGCTTTAACCTTCTATGCCATGGAGCTAGGTAATGTTGCCATTTAGTCTAGAGTCCTAGTTGTCAGTAAATAAATATATGATGTGCGTGTAATCACAAAGAAACATATTATATTTACTAACTTTAGATGATAATGGCAATTAACAGCATTTGAAATAACACACACACACACACACACACACACACACACACACACACACACACACACACACACACACACACACACACACACACACTATGGAGTCTGTTGCAGAAAATAAAAACGGAATTGTCAGTTTTTATGACTGAAGAATATATAACTCTTTAATGTTTTACCCAGAATATAAAATGCATTTCAAGTTTTGAAGTTAACATCTGCTTGACTAATTCTTATGAGTCAGCCTGCATTATATTTTTGGAATATTGTTAAATAAGCCTCTGCTATCTTGCCAGTCAATGAATAAATGATTTGTTATAAATACTCATTCAGATAAAAAATGATGCAGCAAATGAAGGTTTTGCATTTTTATAATACAGTCTGTTTTCAGTCACCTATCAGCCATTAAGAATGGACAGTGACTAACATGAGACACAAGCTTTATATATGGTATATTTAGTGACAAGCCAGTGTCAATGGCGTAAAAAGTAGCACATTTGCTTTGATGCTAGATGACTAGAAGGCTATTGGTTCTATTCCCACTCAAGGTGATTGGATTGATGGCAATGCAGTGCAGCATTATAAGAATGCTTCACTCCTGTGTGTGTCATCCTTCACATGAAACATTAAATCACGGTCCCATCTACCTGAGTTGGTGGTGGCTCACATGGACATAAAAAATATCACAGGACCGACGCTTGGCCAAATCTCTCTCCTAACAGTAGAAATACCACCTTAGGCCTCCCAAAAAAGAGGCCATTAGCCTCATGGTACTAACATGGTTAACAAAAGATAAATTAAAATAAATAAAATCTTGCTGTGGTGAAATGCACTGATGAACACAATGTTAAGATCAGATTTTTTAACAAAATGAGCTTATGATTACTATCCACTTCCAGCATTAAGACGAACTGAACAATATTTTTGCTTGTAAACCATCACTCACTCCAGTTTAATGGATGATATTAACTTGCCCTGGTGAAAGACATAGGAGTATTTCATTCAGCGATTTCTGTGTGATGGTCACACTCAATCTGTTGGCATGCCATTTGGTAATCTTAACAGCTCTGCATCGATATCCTACTTTACTGACTAGACAGACACAGAACTGTAACATCACACATCTGCTAGTAAAGCCATACCCTAAACTAAGACTGCAACTACAAAAAAATAAGGCCTAGAGCAGGGTACACTGCAGCGCAACTACATGCCGCTTAAAGAGTGCCAAATTTTCACTGGATGGCAACACAGTCTATGGTCTATGCACACTGGTAAGTTAACAAAAAAGAAAGCATATATTTTAATTTAATTCTTCAATTATTAAATTATGTCTAAAATACAGAACTACCAATTTTCAAGTGTGTTGTCTCAGCTTTGGTTAATCAAACAATTGCTTGCCTTTATATCTAATGTATAAGGCACAAGAATTAAATCAAAATATGCTGAATGTAATTCTTTCACAGCTAGCCACCACGACAAAAGCTAACTCACACAAGACAAACAATATAGTTTATTACAAAAACATATCCGGTGTGTGAGCAAACCAAAGAGACTGCAAAGAGATCAGTCTACGTTCCTCCATCTTCCACTTCCACTTACTGCAATCTAATATTGTACTGTGCTGATGCTGCTGACAGACACTGCTATCAGCCACTTCTATTCATTTAGCAGAGAGGATTTATAACAATCTATCTGTTGATGAAGAGGGTTAAGGCTGTGAGCTGTACTTCCTGTGGTACTCGTTTGCCCACTGTGTGACCCTGAGGAAATCACATAACCATACATTGCTCCTAGGTTGTCTCTGAAGAGAGACTGTGTGTCCACTAGGAACACTTGGTTAACAAATTATTATTATTATTACTAACGTTATAAAAACTATCTTCATATCAAAGCTAAAATTTTGTCAAGATCATTAAATGGGATTAAATAGACCACAAATCTGGACAAATTTTCAGTTTTACCTATTCATTACATACTTAACTTTGTGGTCATTTTCTCATGAAACACTTTTTTGAGAAGGATATATAAGGGACTCAGTAGATTCTAATCATACCCTTCATCTTCATAAATGTTTTCTTCTGATAGGAAGAAGCCGGACTATGAGCACAAAAAAAAAGGAAGGTGATTCATGCTACTTTTCTTACAGTTAACATAAAGAACAGCATATACTGTTTAGAGCATAAAACAATTAAACATTAAAATATAAAATTGTAAAATAAATCCAAAATGGCTGGAGCGACACACAGTAGATCAACGACCAAATCATTCAATGTCCAAGAACCATCGATAATCCATGAATTGCAGCATACAAATAAAGATGATAAAAATAATAGCTCAAATTGATACACAATAAACTTTTAATTGAATAGCACATAAAAATAGGTTAGCGCTTTCACCAAACGGCTTCTTCAGACCATATAACACAATGAAAACACTTCAATTTAAATACAGAGAAATGGCGGGAACTACAAATTCTCTTAAAGTGTCCTTTCTAAAAAAGCATATACATATAAAAATACGCTGAAACTTTAAAATCTGAGTTACACTATATATACAACAACATATATTAAAATATAAATACATATGTATATAAAAATTGCTTACTAAATTATATAAGCAATGATAGATATTTGTGATATATTTATATATATATGAACATATAAAAATAATAATTCAGGAATAAATATAATAAAACCTATGAATATATATACACTTATAAATGACCCTGTGTATGTATCCACTTATAAAAAGAGAAGCCTTACATTTGTTACATAATGACCACAATATAATTATTAGACCGGCTGATAAAGGGGTGGAATTGTGGTCATGGATGTACAACAATATTACGACAGCATGACAGAGATGCTGAATGACATTAAGTTTTATGCTCCTATAGACCAAAAGGTTATTAATGGCTATGTGGGCAGGATACATTGTATGTTGGAAGATTTGGTTAAGAGTCGAGTGATAGATGCACAGTTGTATAAGTTATTGGATGTTACCAACCCACTTATTCCTATAATTCATGGTCTGCCTAAGATCCATAAGAACAGGTATAATCCCCCTCTCAGACCTATTGTTGCTGGGAGGGGTTGGTCTACTGAACCTTTTTCCATTTATATAGAAAATTTATTGCGGCCAGTAGCTGATGCTAATAGGTTCATTTTGAAGGATACTAGAAAGTTCCTATTGGACTTTTATGACCATATGAGGAGAGTACCTGATGATGAGAACTATATTTTTGTCACCATGGATGTCCAATCGTTATTTACAGTTATCCCGAATGATGAAGGGGTAGATATGGTGGATAGTTATCTTAGGAGACAGTCAGGTATGGATGAGTTAAAGATTGACTTGCTTATGACTTTTTTAGAAGTAGTTTTAGAATTTAATGTGTTCTGTTTTGAGGGACAATGTTACCTTCAGAAGGATGGCGTGGCTATGGGCACGTCCTGTGCCAATAGCTACGCCAACCTCTTCATGGCAGAATAGGAGAACAGGTTTTTGTTTCAAACACCTAGTTTTGTGAACTTGGTGTCATTTTATAGACGTTTTGTTAATGACCTGTTCTTTTTATGGACAGGCACCTTAGAAGATTTGAGGTAATTTGCTAGTGAGATGAATTCCTTTACGGAATATTTAAAATTTAGTTTTGAATATTCTATAGTAAAGATACCATTCTTGGACATCTATGTTGAGAAGTTAGATAATGGATTGATTAATACCGGGCTATATAGGAAATCATGTCATAAAAATGCCTTGTTACATCGCCACAGTATGCATCCAGGATATGTTTATCATAATATTATAAAAGGACAGGCCATGAGAGTTTTCAGATACAACCCTACAAATTTAGGTTTTGGGAATGAATTAGGTGATTTATGTAGAAGGTTTACAGCACATGGTTACACCACCAGTGATACAGATAGTGGAATTTATGGCATAGATATATTAAGGAACGGGGCAGCAGCTCCGTATTTCTCTACTTTTTCAGATAATTTGGACAATGTAAGAGGTGCTAGTAGCTTTAGGAATAGGCAGACTTTAGTCCAAGGAATAACACATGGTAGGGTAGCATACCCGATGTTTTATACTAAGGATGTGGGTGAAATTAAAGATGTGATTAATGCACACTGGGACATTTTATTAGTGGACCCAGATTTTAAGCAAGTTGTAGGGTTAGCCCCCAGATTCATTTACAAGAATAAAAAGAACCTGAAGAGGCTGCTTTGCTATCCTAAGACAACATTTCATAATGAAATAGAGTTGACATATGGTACGTCTTCTTGTGGTCATTGTAATTTTTGTCACCTAATTGATCCAGACCCAATTTTTATACACCCCTCTAGTCTGAGATCATATATGTTTAAGGGCAAAGGAGACTGAATGTCCACGGACGTTATTTACTTAGCCTCTTGTGAGGCCTGTAATATGTTTTATATAGGGAAAACGAATAGAAGTCTAAGAGACAGGATGCAAGAACATGTGTATAGTATTAGAATACTTTCTAAGGTCAATGCTTTGGCCAAACATGTGGCTGAAAATGGGGAATCGCATACATTTAGATTCAAGATAGTTGAGAATGTTTTCACAAATCCTAGAGGGGGTGATATTAGGATTTATACTAAAGTTAGAGAGACTATTTGGATCATGAGGTTGAGGTCTGATTTACATCCAGGTCTCAATGGTAAGGTACCGATTAAGCCCTTTCTTAAGTTAAGAGGGTTGAGAACTTGACATCTATAACAAGCATTTAAGAGGCATTAGTGAAGATTGAAATTTAAGAGATGTCATGATAGTTTAATAGATGATGATGATTGGTATTGCACACTTTTTGTAGTGAATACTTACATATTTTTACTTGAGTGGGTCCTACATTTATATTTTATGATCTAGTTATATTTGTTGCCCATCTCCATGTAAATACTTATGTATACATATTAAAAGTATTTTTATAAGTGGATACATACACAGGGTCGTATATAAGTGCATATATATTCATAGATGAACAAAGTACAAAGGAGCAAAACAATGAAGGGGTATAAAATACCAAGTCCCATAAACAAAGTCACTCGTGAAAGTAATATATTCCAACACTCTCGAGTAGTAAAAAAGAAGGAAATTTAATTGCAGTGCAGGTTAGCACTTTCGCTGGTTAGCTTCTTCAGACCTTGGTCTGTATAAGGTCTGAAGAAGCTAACCAGCGAAAGCGCTAACCTGCACTGCAATTAAATTTCCTTCTTTTTTACTACTCGAGAGTGTTGGAATATATTACTTTCACGAGTGACTTTGTTTATGGGACTTGGTATTTTATACCCCTTCATTGTTTTGCTCCTTTGTACTTTGTTCATTTATTTAATTTCTGCTGCTAACAACGGAGCATTAACTCCGAGCGGAAGGTTCTGTTATTTTGACATAAATATTCATAGGTTTTATTATATTTATTCCTGAATTATTATTTTTATATGTTCATATATATATAAATATATCACAAATATCTATCATTGCTTATATAATTTAGTAAGCAATTTTTTATATACATATGTATTTATATTTTAATATATGTTATTGTATATACAGTGTAACTCAGATTTTAAAGTTTCAGCGTATTTTTATATGTATATGCTTTTTTAGAAAGGACACTTTAAGAGAATTTGTAGTTCCCGCCATTTCTCTGTATTTAAATTGAAGTGTTTTCATTGTGTTATATGGTCTGAAGAAGCCGTATGGTGAAAGCGCTAACCTATTTTTATGTGCTATTCAATTAAAAGTTTATTGTGTATCAATTTGAGCTATTATTTTTATCATCTTTATTTGTATGCTGCAATTCATGGATTATCGATGGTTCATGGACATTGATTGATTTGGTCGTTGATCTACTGTGTGTCACTCCAGCCATTTTGGATTTATTTTACAATATTGTGTTTGGCTTTTTTGGCAGGAGCGTTTACTCCTAACGGGCATCACTCTAAAGGATTAAAATATAAAACCTTAATTGTTTACCACATACATGTTAAGTACGTTCCTTTTCATTTTGTTGATGCAAGCATACAAAAAGAGATTTTAATGAATTTTTATCCCTGTACTTAGCAATTGTAGATTGTGATAATAGTTTCTATGTTCAGCCACTGGATGCAACTTGCATCGAACATTTATTCCCCAAACATTAAACATCAAAAGTTACTTATACCAAACAGGCATAACTCTGAAAATAAAATCATCAAATGGCCATAGTTGGCCAACATAATGGAACCGACATGTACTACTTACTTACCAGTAAATTACTATAAGAAAACCTGCCCTTTCCCCAATTTAGTGTGACCTCAGAGTTGGTATATATAATTAGCCATGGGGTGCCCCCCACAACAGGAGGATTCAGTGAATAGCAGAAATTACTTATGTGGGGACTGTGCCCCCTCACCCCCACTAATATTTTGAAATTAACTGGTAAATAAACTAGAATATAGATTGAAAGTTCTGTAAATTAGTTTTCTGAAACCAAGTAAAAAACTTAATGTGACATTTTAAAAAGCATACTAGTGTGTTTAAAGATTAACTGAGCAAATTAAAATAAACTGCTGCAAAGATTAATCTGGATAGCAATGCACTAAAAAAACAGTTTTTCAATTGAAGGTCAGTACCATATGCTTCGAAAACAGGCCACAGGATATCCGCATTTTTTCCATATTTAAGATGGCTTGATTATCTTTGTAGAGTCTTTTCAAAGTGTCAGGAATCTCTCACTTGGTTAAGAGATCTATTAAGGTTGTGATTCTAACTAGTGTTAGATCCATTCCAGGAGTTTTCCACTGAGACTTCTGTCACTCCAACAGAATACCTCAGGACTTTAGGTCTCATAATAAACATGATTCTCATGATATCGCTTCCAAAGACATCTGAAGTCTCTTTGGTCCCAGCATCAAGACTCATTATCTTATTAAATTCCAGCTGTGGGATTGCAAAATCACTTGGTGGACACTCCTAATATCCCTAAATCCAGGTCCCACTTCTCCCCTCCTGCTCCAAAGCCATTTGCCACAACAAGCACCACAGACTTTGCTCAGGAAGGAGTCTCAAGGGAATAAAAAGTGCACAAAAACATAAAAGAGATGTCAGGTCATATAAAAGCACTCGTCTCTGAATCGCCTGTGGTCTCCAGGACCTTTTCAACTAGTTATAGACAATACTACAGTGATGTGGTACATAAACAAGCAAAGGGGAACCAGATGTTACACCTTGCAATGGGCTATGACACTTTGTGAATACTCTTGGAACAGTGGATAGCCCAAAGGGTACGGCAGAAAATTGACAATGTTATCCAGACATACAAAACCTTAACAAACCACTTGAAATCTGGATGAACAGGAATGTAATGGTATGCATCTTTTAAATCTAAGGTTACTAAAAAATTCAAATAAGGAAGAAGATATAACAGAGTTCTGAAGTGAAAGCATTTTGAATGTGGGCTCTATCACAAACTGAATCAGGAAAGAAAGGTTCAAAACTGGTCTCCAGGAATTTTCTTTCTTTCTTTGGCATTAAAACATCCTTGAATAAAATCCTTTTTCATATCTAGGAAGGAAGAACTGCTTCTATTATCCCCCTAAGACAGCATGTGAAATAGGACATGAGGTTTGATCTAATGGAGGAGGAGGAGGAATCCCATGGAAATAAATATCCTCCCACTGTCATCTGTATCCTATCTGGATCAGCTGCAGAACTCATTTGTCTGAAACAATCTGTTGACAAAGACAGAAATGATTCAAACTTTCTAGAATGGGTGAGGAACTGCCAGTGTGGTTCAGGGGGCAAGTCTCTCAAATAGTCATTCTGTCTTATTTGACTATCTTTTGCTCTGGGGGGCCAGCTTTCTTTCTGAAACCTCTCTGCCACTGCTTTTTAAATGTCTGTTTACCGGTATTCTGCTAAGACTATTAATTTTATTTCTTACCAAAAGTGGACAATGTGAGCAGAAAAAAACCTTGGACAATTTAGAGAAAGAGGGCTGAAAAGGCAAGATATTCTCAGAATCAGCTTAGCACTCTCATCACACTTTTTGACAACCTCTGCAGCAGAGGGTCCAAAACCTGAATCACTATCCAGAGGAGAATTAGCAGTGTCATTTCTGATGTCCTGTGGGAGGTTTTGAGAATTCAGCCAGGCAAACCACCTCAAAACAGTACCAGTAGCAATGGCCCTGAATGCAGTATCATAAGCACACTTCAAGCAAATATGCAGTGACATGAGAAACAGAAAAAAATAACACAAAGCAGAATTTCCTCCATAAGAAAAAAAAAACTGCAGCTAAAACACTCCTTCTACTTTCACAATTACTCAGTATAACGTTTAACATGTAAGCCTGATAATTCAGAATCCTGAAAAGTTAAAGTTGCAGAATCATGCACTTTTTTCTTTTATTATCCTTGCCTGAAGGAGAAGAATTAACACTATCAAAAATGCTTAGCAGCAACTGCTAAAGTTCCAGATGCTTGGTTAGGTAAGTTACAGATGCTTTGGTTAGGTGCTGTGGTGATGCAGCGGTTAGCGTTGTCGCCTCACAGCAAAAGGTTCTCCCTTTCGATTCCCAGCTGGAGTGCCTTCTGTGTGGAGTCTGCATGTCCTCCCTGTGGTCGAGTGACGTTAAAGACATGCAGGTAGGTGCTTGCGTGAATGGGTGTTCCTTCTTTGAAGACTGGGCATCAAGCTGCCACCTCGGCACCATAAAAATCCACTGGCAATCATTAGTGGACCGGAGTTCCGCTGTGGCGACCCCTAACCAGGAAAAGCTGAAAGACATTACTCACTTTTACAGATGCTTGGTTAGGTCTGGGACTAGTACATAAAAAATAAAAATATGAGTAACTTTGTAGAGTCTATCTGCTTTCTTACGGATAGCAGGTTGGCTGTCAGGAAGATCACAGGCTGTGACAAATATCCTGCAAAGCTGACAGCATGGGGTGGGGGTGGGGGAATGCTCTAGAAATACCAGTTATAGCAATTCCTAGTATTTTCTAAGGGACTGAGAAACCTCAGTGTTTTCCCACTGAAAACACTGGCACAGTCTACAAAGTGAATCCATCACAAGGAAATTCAGAGATCATATTCTCTCCTCAAAATCTGAATCAGAAGTCTGCAGAAAAAAAACTGCACCTATCCCTTCACATTTTCCTACAGATTCCACATTTTGAAACTCTTCAGGGAAAGAGGAATCCATTTTCCATTTACCAGAAACCACATTATAATAAGGGTCAATAGCCTTCAGCAGACTCTGAGCCAAGCCCATTAAGTAACGCTTGTCCACAGAAATTGACAGAAGAGGTTAAATGTTTAGTTTTCTGTCTCTTTCTGACAAGAAAGTTGGGGCAAACAGTCAAAGTATTGCCATTATCAACCTCCACAGAGACAGGTACAACATTCTGGCTAAGCAAAGGCACACTCTCTGCCCCCTATCCCAAGACCAAGAAAAGTGCCTCTCCCTTACCTACTGATGGGACACCAACAGCCACAGAGGACATGGCTAACCCCTGGTCCATTGTGACTGTACAGACAACAGCAATGGGATCCAAGAAAAATGATGAGTGGTCTGAGGAACCAGCTTTTGCTACAGCAAAGTCACGCAGCTGTGCCTGTGGCAAATTGCCACCCTGCTATGACAGAAAAGGTTGTTTAGTTAACTTTTTCGATTTGTGCCTGGAAGCTTGTGCTGACTAATGGTTTGGTCATGTGGAAAGAACATTGAAGCTTTGGAAGCTGGCTGGCTACTGTATCCTATAAAGGATATAACCCAAACAGCTCAGGCTACTGCAGCAGTGATCAATATGAATAACATAGTAAGTTTACAACAATAAATCCTAATGTCTATTCAATATTTCAAAGAAATATTTTCATACACAGTGACCACATAAACACAAGTTTGACTAACTGTGACACAAAAGTCCATGTGCCACATGAGAAAAAAAAGTTCAAACAGCCATAAATGTCCTAGTCTGTAAATATGTAAACCAGTTTGCACCCGTTTGAAATACTAAAAAACCCAATCAGTTACACTGCTTGGTAAGCACAAAACCACTGGAACAAAAAAAGTGATGGAATACCTTTTACTGGACCAACACAGGTTTTCTAATCACTTGGGCTTTTAAGTTATCAGAGTTAAGACATTCTTATATTCATCTACAGATCTTTCTGGAATAAGTAAAACAGCATCACTGCTCCTAGTCTTCAACATCCTCCCGTTAACCTGGTGACCCTGGGCATCCTGAGGCAATGCAGAAATTGCCTCATGTACATAGACAACTCTCTCCTCCTACCTTGAAACACATCGATTTGTGAGAGATGCAAGTACATAGCCAAACTTGAGGCTTCACTCTCTCAATCCAAGACTGGGTCAGCCAGTCAGGAGGAGAAGGTCAACACACACATCACATCACAGACAACACATAGCCCCCCTGTTAGCACACCACCACTCTCACATAGCAACACAAAACACACAACCACTTTCGCGGAGGCGCTCTCAAAAAAATCTGCACAAATAACAGAGACCTCCGAGGCATAAACACAAGCAACCATCCCATCCAAGCATAACCCACAAGACATACAGCCCTCACAACCAGTGTGCCACTCAAGCTAAGCCCCTAAGGCAGAACAATGTACCAAACACATTAGTCATAGGTGACTCAATTGTAAGGCACACTGACATCCCCCTCACTAGGCTGAATAAGGAGAAAGTCACGGCCAGCTGCTTGTCGGGTGCCAGGATTCGCCACATAATGCATGCACTTGGGTCGTACAAATATGACTCCGTCATCATACATGTTGGTGTGAATGACTTAAGATGTACCTCCCTGGACTACATGAAAAGAGACATGGAGAAGCTCTCTGATCTTGTAGCCCAGGCAGGTATGACCCTAGCCTTGAGTAGCATCCTACCATCACCAAGAATGATAACGCAGTATAAGCAGAAAATTATTGACTTCAACAACTGGCTAAGTTTCTGGTGTCATTCAAAGGGGATTGAGTATCTGACTGCTTGGGATGACATGATAGACAGACCTCAATGTTTTGCCAGAGACAGCCTACATCTGTCACCCCTGGGATTCTGGATACTGGCCAAGGCCCTTGCCACCCCATAGTGCCTTTTTTAAGCAATGCCCTGAAGACAAATTTACCACCATAACATCTGATAGTAAATGCATCGTAAAGGTTATGTTACCCAATGCTAGAAGTCTAAACCTCAAAATGCACTCGCTCGAGTCACTACTCGAACTGGCGAACATCAATATCTGTGGAGTAACAGAGACCTGGTTCTAGGCTCCTGAGAGCATCCCTGCGCTACGAGGTTACAATGCATATCACACCTTTCGGCCTCCAAATCTGAACCATAGCCCTAAGGGATGTGATGACCAAACCCCCAAAGGTGGAGGTGTATCCATCTTCATAAAAGATACACACACCTCCAGACTTGTTGCCAAACATAACGCATCAGAAATACTTGATGTACAGTTATCATTGGACAAAACTGCAGTCCATGTTGTAGCCTGCTACAGATCCTCCACAATGTCCCAGGACTCCCACTCTGCAGTCCTGGACACTCTGGAAAACATCAAGGTCCAGCCTAATACCCTTATTCTAGGAGACTTTAACTACCTCTCCATTAGTTGGAACAACTACTCCTGCTCCAACTCTTTTGCCCAACATTTCCTGGAATTCATCGACTCCAATGCCTTGGACCAACTCATCCTCACCCCCACTAGGGAAAACAACATTCTTGACCTAGTCATTACATACATGGGGGATCGCTATTCTACTCCTTTGATAAACCCCTCCCTAGTCAGATCTGACCACAAATTAATCACCATTGATATACAATTCTCGACCCCAAACCCGAAAAAGGAAACTACGGTGAAAAACTTCTCCAAAGCTAATTTTGAACTTCTAAAGACAGAAGTGGTGCGCTTCACATCATCCACAGAAATTGGGAATAGGAGCATGGCTGCTGAATCATACACCAAGGCACTGTATGAGCACTTACACAATTGCATAGATAGGGCCATCCCAAACAGAACCAAGATGCTCTCCTCAAAAAAAAGGAAGCCAATCTGGTGACCCCCTGCCACTAGCAAACTCTACAACAAAAGGAAGAAACTGTTGCAGAAAAGGGTAAAGTCGATGACTGGAAAAATTCCTTTGGAAAACTCAGTAAAAAACTGACATCCCTCATCAAATCCACCAAAGATAGTTACGAAAGCAAAACTGCTACAGATACTAAGGACAACCACAAGGTTTTCTTTAGTTATGTCAAGAATCTGCATAATAATATTCAGATTTGCTTGGTGCTACAGCACAACAGCACCACTTATACTGAACCAACTGGTTACATATTACATTACCAAGGTTTCAGTACTTCGAATACCATATGGTCGACACTATATGATCGAAGTACTAAAACTTCGAAAATGTAATAAAAAAAAAAAAGAAACAAAAGTGACTGCTGTGAGCAGGGAGGCAAGCCACCCTGCACCCCCCACACCCCCCTACTTAAATGTACCAACTCCGAGATCGCACTTTAATGGAGTTAAAGGTTAAAGGTTTCCCTTTCCTACTCTGTAGCATGATCTCGGAGTTGGTATATGTAAATAGCGGGGGGGGTGGGGGGTGCAAGGGGGCTTGTCCCCCTGCCTACACCCTTTACTTTACCTTTTTTTTTTTTTTAATACATTTTGTGGAGCAGTCAAAAATGTAATGGTTCGATCATTGAAGGTCGACCTTTAGCGATTCGAACAATTGCATTTTCGATGTTCCAATAGGAACCCGAACCAACTGATATTGCCAATATCTTGGCAGACAGGTTTGGTGAGAATGTTACTCCTCCCTCACCCCCAAAGTGCCCATCCACATACCCAAGAAATACCAACTCTCTATTATCACGACTGCACAAGTAGAAACCACAATGACCAAAGCTAATACACATGGTTCATGATCAGAGGGTTGTGTCCTACACGATCTACAAAAAGAATTGGCAGCACACCTGAGTGCCCTGTTCAGCTACAGCCTCAGTTCTGGCTTTGTCCCCACTGAATGGCACACTGCTACAGTCATCCCACTCCACAAAGGGGGTGTGACTACTGACACTGGGAATCACCGCCCCATCAGCTTGACGAGCCTGATCTGTAAGGCTATGGAACGTATTATTACAGATCTTATAAATAAGGATATAGGGAGCCTTCAAAGCCTGGACCCCACGCAGTTTGGGTTTGTGAAAGGCAGATCATGTCTGCTCAATCTGATAGACTTCCTCAAAGCTGTCACCAGAGCAGTGGATGAAGGCAAGGTTGTCCACACAGCCTACCTCAATCTAGCCGAAGCCTTTGCCACCATCCAACACTCCGAAATCATTGATAGGCTCACTAATCTGGGCATTAACCCGTACATCACTAGATGGGTTGCCAACTGGCTCACTGACAGAACCCACACGGTGAAAGCAGCTGACTCCATATCTGACTACCGGACAGTTACAAGTGGAGTCCCATGGGGATCAGTTCTGGGTCCTCTCCTGTTTGGTATCTACTTCTCTGAAGTTCAAGCCAACACCAAGGGACTCTGGTTAACCAAATTCATGGATGACTGCAAACTGGAAGCTATTATTGACTCTCAAGCTGATGTGGCCAACCTAGAAAAAGGCCTAATGGAAAACAAAGATTGGTGCCAAAACCATGGCCTTAGGCTCAACTCCAAAAAATGCATCGTCATTCCCTTCGGGAAAAACCCAGTGCCCGCAAAGTATCATATCGAAGAGAACCCACCTAACTCTGAAGTTGTTATAAGGGATCTAGGGACACAGGTAGATAACAATCTCTCCTTTGACAAACACATTGCCACTGTAGTTAGGAAGTCCTTCTACATGGCACATCTCATCACAAAAGGGTTCTCATCCAGGAAAAAAAGAAGTCATTACCTCTCTCTTCTCGGCCCTCATCAGACCCATTATAGAGTACAATGCCCCATATGGCATGTACCTCACTAGACAACTCCAACAACTGGAAAGGCCACAGAAGTTTTTCCAAAAGAGGATCTTAGGACTCAGACACATGCCTTATGCAGACAGACTTAAAAAACTTAAACTTCACTCCATCTCATATTGCCTACTTAGAGGCGATCTCTGCTTGACATACAGAGCCAGGTCTGACTCAGTTTTGTTAGACATGCTTCATTTGAAAAAATCCCAATCCCTCAGTGCTACTCGTTCCAAAGACCTCAACCTTATCACCAAATTAAACAGAACCTGCTGGACGGATAGGTTCCTACCCAGAGACTTCCAGTACTCTGGAATAAACTCCTCATTCACGTCAAGTGGAGCACCTCACTGGCCCTCTTCAAGAGAACTCTTGATAAGTGGATGGGAAATAGGAAATTTCCCCCAGGGATCACTTCAATTGCACTGCTAGACAGGGGCACAGGGAACTAACGTCTGGTAAGCCAGATGACTGGGAACACTATTGGGCTAGGCTTGCATTGGCTCCAAGGCCGTTAGCCTAGTACTTACCTCTAAACCTATGAGTATACATTTTCCCTATCATTCAGTCTATTTGAGTGGCTTGTCACCCTCTTCCATGAGGTGCTGTATGTTCTATGCTCCATTAGGTGTTATCTTTATCATACTGTGTTTATTTCTGTTTTAGTTTTTGTATTCCAGTCGGCCCTATTATCTCTTTTGTACAGCATCACTGACCAGTTTCAGTTTTTTTATTCCAGTTACCCACATTGAGCTGTATTGTACTGTACCTCTGATCATCTTCTGCTTTTGTATTCTAGTCACCTGTAATGGCTGAATTTGGTCTGCAAGGATTAGACAACTTGTCGTTTAAGGAGGTAAATGAACTCCTGCATTACTAACACAAAATTTGGGACTGTTTCGCAAAGAACCTGAACAAAAATAAGAACTCTTAAAGAAATCTTCACTTTTAATTTTCATTCGAAACCAACATTCTATTTTTTCATGTACTGTAACAGTCAGTGTCATACACTGCACTACCTACATACTAGTTTTGGACAGTATCTACTCATAGGCTATGTATATGGTAAGACTGACTATAATTGTCTAGAAAGTTTTAACTCTACAGAATTGCCCAGATGTGTAGTATATCTTGTAACATAGTTTATATTCTTTCAACCTATTTTTGTACTCTGTTGTATGGGATTGATACTGTATTTGTATGGTACAGTATGTGGAGCCTTTCTCCCTGGGCCTCTGCTGAAAACGGGTTCTGTAGACCCAGTCAACCACCCCAGTAACCAAATGTCAAATAAATAAATAAATAAATAAATTTGCTTCACTAGTCTTGCTTTCTGGGATACATTGCTTCTGTAATAAAAATCACTAGGGATATGCATTGGGCAAAAAGCATACCAGCCTGTCAGATGTAATAAACACAGGCACTTCAACAGGCCCTGTGAGTTTTTATAATCTTTTCAATTAGGTGGTCGGCAGTCATAACACATGGAATAGAATTATGTCACTCACAGCCCTTTTCTTGAGGTACTTGTAGTACAGATACATTTTATATATATATATATATATATATATATATATATATATATATATACACACACACACACACACACACACACACACACACACACACACACACACACACACATATGTTTTACCATGGTATGGTTGAATGGGGTCTAGTCGAATGATTTAAACACCGTAAACGAATGTTGAAGTTCACAAATACAGTAGGGCGGAATGTCAAAAATGGCAAACACGAAGATGCGTATTCAGCATATTCGACATTCCCCTCTTCCGGCCGTGAATTTACCACTGTAATACTAACTTAGCCATGATGTACCCTATAGGACTGCATTAGGTCATGATACACATGATCAATTGCAGCCTGTCAATGTTCGCAGCAATGCCGTTCGCTTAAGCCATGGTAAACATATTTATATATATATATATATATATATATATATATATATATATATATATATATATATATTAATGCTTCACTATATTATGGTTCACAGGACTGAAGCTCATGCTATATTTAGATAATTGAACTGACTTCTAAATAATATGAGAAATGTGAAGGACTTGATGAATAAAATGGATCTTGAAGTTGGGGCCACCTCCAAAGCTTTCTTTCATAATCTTTTGCGAAACCTACCTGTAACACACACACCAAGCGCTTCTAGCAATTCAGATAGAGAGCTTGCCCAGAAAAGTGTGACACATATTCTGCTTTTAAAAGGGTCAAGTTTTGCAGCAGTAATGAGATGGGAGTAAATCAAACATCAAATGGAGTTACTGATTCTGTAATAAATGGGTGAAATCACCCAGTTCTAAAAGTGCAAGGAGGCTCATCAAACTGTGTGCTTTAAAGTTTGGCACTTTTGACTGAACATAAGAAAAGTGACTGTATATATTTTTCATTTTTGGCGCAAAAAATAATTTCCACGGTGTTTATAAATTAATAGCATTGTGCAAAATGCTACTTAAAAAGGTTGTTTTTAAACTTTCTTAGTTTCATGGCATAGCATTAGACATGCATCTAAAATAAATATTTTTGCATTTTTTAATCTGTCAGTAATGATATGTGCTATTCATCTAATTGCTTACTAAATGCCTCATTGTACTTAATGTTTTCCAGTGCTTGCCTCTCTGGTTTGGCTGTTTTTTTTGCATTGCACCTGGTTCACACCCTTTTTGCTAGCCCCCACCCCCCCCACCCCCAATACTAAGTCTATATTAGATTCCTGCTGTATATGGAACCATCTTTAAATTACTAGTCTCCCATCAGGACACAAGTGCTCATCAGCAGTTGAATTCTGCTCACTGGTAAGCCATTAGACCTCCAGAATTTCTTAGTGTTGTTTTAGCTAATTATTTGGATGTATACAGCTGGTATTCATGTTTCTGATACTTGACTACTACTCTGCTTATTTGTTTATTTCACTGGTGTGATTCTGCCATTCAGCAACAGTGTTTTACTGGCATTACCACTGCAGCTATGTTGTTGCTATGTAACCATGCTGTACTAAAACTACTGTTATAAATGTAATTTCTTTCTAATTGACTTGGCGTTAGAAACAGTGTTTACTGATTTAGTTACCCTAGACAAGTAATACTCTACACTGTTTTATGTCTGTTTAAACCACAAAGATATCTGTATGCAATTTGAAATAAGTCTACTGTAAAAATAATAGTTAGAGACTGTGGGATAACTGACATTTAAACTAAAACGCCTGTACTACACTCTACTTTGTCTGTTTTAAGTTTAAAATATCTGGTCACGTTTTATCTAGTCTAATACAGAAAAATAATCTAGTGACTTTGAATTGGCTGATTTTTTTAAACCAAAGTGACACTATTTGACTTTGACTTGGCTGATTTTTTTAAACCAGTGACACTATTTAATGCTATTTAGACTGTTTTACTTCTAAATACATGGCTGCATTTAATAATACTACCATTGTTAAACACTAGAGCTACACAAACTGGTAAAAACAAAAAACGATCAGGCGGTTTTAAAGACTGCTACTCAGATTTATTTTATAAACAACAGTTACAAATACTTAAAGCGCTTTTCGTCTGGTTATACACAGACTTCCTCAGAAGATACAATAACGTAAAAGAAACCCTTGTTTAAGTACTCAACAGCTGAAAAAAGTGTGGGAAATTTACTACAATCAATTAGTTCAACAACATATACTCAAACTTGAATGAAGATCTTTAAAGTGAAAGTACTGTAATCCTACTTTGACCCATAATCAAATGAATACACACTAAATTAAAACTATTTTAAAATAAAAATAAAAACTATACAAAATTACACTCAAAAATAAGGTTTAAAATAAGTACACTCTTGTGTACTATGTTTTAAATGAACGACTACCTTTGCAAGCTTTTGAGCTTTAATATGCTCACGATTAAGCATGATTCATTAAGACCTGGAAAGCTAAATGCATTTAATTTTAGCAGCCACAATAATTCCAGTTCCTCTAGTTTGAAAGAAGCTGGACCACCCCTATTATCATTCACAAACTGGTCTATAACCATGAATTTGAAATGATGCTGGGGATTCAAGTGAGCATGTTTTGCTAAAGCATTATCAGTTTTATTATGATTTATAGCATAAGCTAGTGACTTTGAATTGGCTGATTTTTTTAAACCAAAGTGACACTATTTGACTTTGACTTGGTTGATTTTTTAAACCAAAGTGACACTATTTATAGCATAAGCTATAAATGGAGGGTGGCTTAATGGCTAAGGTGTTTGCCTTACAAACACAAGGTGCAGGTTTTGAGTCTCACAAGGGATAATTGGCTAGGCTTAAAATAGCTCGCAAGGGCAGTTAGCTTAGTACTAACCTATGAACCTATTTCATGCTATTTATACTGTTTTACTTCTAAATACATGGCTGCATTTAATAATACTACCATTGTGCTTTGAAATGTGTTAACTACTGGGCTGCTCTGATTGTGTTATGGCCATATTCTATGATTATAGCTGCTATACTGTATATAAATGTTTTTAACAGCACTATATTCTACTGGCTGAAGGACCTTCTACTTAGCACATATACTAACTTATGTATCCATCATCGAGTTCTATCGCCCTCTATCTGCTAGATCCCTGAAAGTCTTGAATGCTAGAAGGACATCTCCCCTGCTGAAATCTAACTGGAAACGTTCCTGCATTGTCCCTCGACTCTGAAAAGATCTGCCAAGCTTAATATTACCTTAGCCTGTCTTTATGTACTATATTGTTTAGCCATACCAGGTCTACAGCACTACAAGTAATCCCTCAAAGCCCTACAATCAACCCTCAAATACTAAACTGGGTTACTCCTATGTCTGTCTCTAAGGATTTCCAAGTGAACATATCTAAGTTTCTAAGCAGCCCTAGAACTACAAAAATAGCAGAAAACTGGCAGAAGAAAGCTTAATGTGCGAAAAGGCTGCAAAAAGTGATTAGCGTTGTTGCCTCACAGCAAGACATTGTCCCGTTCGATTCTCAGCTAGAGTGTCTTCTGTGTGGAGGCATACGTGAATGAGCGTGCCTTCTTTGAAGGTTGTACGTCAGGGCTGGTAACTCAGCACGTAAAAATCCACTACCAAACATTAGCAGACCGGAGTTCCGCTGTGGCGACCCCTAACGGGGATAAGCCAAAAGACACAACATACAACGTAAAAATTGTATACTGAAGGCAAAAACAAGGGTAAGAAAGTATTTTGTATACTACGTAAAAATTGTATACTGAAGGCAAAAACAAAGGTAATAAAGTACTTAGTACACTATGTAAAAGTTGTACACTGAAGGCAAAAACAAAGGTAAGAAAGTATTTAGTACACAACGTACAAACTGTATAGTGAAGGCAAAAACAAGGGTAAGAAAGTATTTAAAAAAGCCTCATTGTACTTATGTGCTTATACAGGTCCTACAGATCTCATGGTCAGGTTAAGCCCCGCAGCCCTAAAACTACAAAAATAGCAGAAAATTGGCAGAAGAAAGCTTAATGTGTGAAAAGGCTGCAAAAAGTGATTACTAACACTACACTACATAAAAATTGTATACTGAAGGCAAAAACAAGGGGAAGAAAGTATTTAGTATACTACGTAAAAATTGTATACTGAAGGCAAAATCAAGCGTAAGAAAGTATTTAAAAAAAAGAAAAAAAGCCTTATTATACTTATGTGCTTATACAGGTCCTACAAATCTTGTGGTCAGGTTAAGTCCAGCAGCCCTAAAACTACAGAAATAGCAGAAAATTGGCAGAAGAAAGCTTAATGTGCGAAAAGGTTTCAAAAAGTGATTACTAACAGTATACTGTTAGAGTGTATTAAGGTTGAAAGTAATTCTGCTACAAATATGCAAAATAAATAAGGTATAAAATAAAGCTTACTTAAATGTAGAAAGAGTTTAGCAATATATAATTAGCATCCATACTAAATGACTGTACCTTGAAAAATAAGGAATCTGCTTAATGTACATGTTTACTTACAGACTCAGCAAAAATGTAAAAAAAAATTCTGAATGCATTTCACACTGTCAGAAAGGAAGTTGACCTGCTTCCTTAAAGAGTGGACATGTTTTTAACAGAAAAACAATCTGTATGTGTTTTTGTCATATGTTTCCTTAAAGGCATGCTTTCTTACACCGTCAAGCAAGGAAGTTTGAATGGACATGCTTTTATGAAGCCAGCATTTGTACATGCTTCCCACAAGATGTTTCCTTAAAGACAATATCAGCATTGTTTCTCTACAGGATGGAAAACAATTCATGTTTTGGAAACATGCTTTCCTGCAAACATCACCAAACAGATGTTTCCATACAAAGTCCAAAACAGAATACCAAGAAGAAAAACAGGATCTAAAAACACTATAAAAAGACTGTAGCAGATGAAATTGTTAAGAGGTATTTTGGTAGGAACACACTTGTTCCGAGGTACTGAACAGGAGAATTATCTTCTATGCTGATCGAGAAGTAAAGTGGTACAGTGTAACTAAAGCTGCAAGAATAGTCTGCGTGGTTTGTTATAAGAATAAATTATTTATTAGTTACAGTAACAGAGTGTTGTGCTGCAAAGTATATTCTTTCATCAGTGTACATTCTGCAAGTTTCTGTGTGCAGCAGACTGTGAAACAGGGAGTGATGCCTGCAGAGAGTCACTTCAATGAAGTTGCAGTAACTAACATTTGTACATATGTGTAAATCCTAAAAAGAAATACTCCAGTTTATACAGCTTGCAGCAGTAAAGTTCCTCAGACATCTGAATCCGGATTGAGCCTGCAATTTATGAAAGTACCAGTGCCATTAATTCTCCAAGAAAGGTCAACACCAACATTTCACAGCAGCTCGCTGCCTGATGTGTTTCACCAGCTTCTCGAGTGACTCCAAAAAATGTCCAGCCATCTGCAACAACAGCCTGATCATCTGTTTTCTTGCTAAGTGGTAGGACCTTTTTCTGTGTCACATTTTTAGTATGGATGCTACTGGACAGAATTCAAGTAGGTGTAAGCCAAGCTTTATTCATAATGTAGCAGAACAACCTGATAAAATATGGAATAAACTGCAATGCTGATATGCACAGCATGTTAGTAAATGTAAAACCTTGTTAGGGCAAGTTGACATACAGGCATTATGCAAATGGGTTGTAACATTTGATTGATATCTGCAACAAAAAAATGAAGCATTTCATAGTAAATGTATATTGTCTGACTCAACAGAAACTGCATTTTGTGTGCCACTTCATAAAAAAGTATTACATGCTATTGATCAAAACATAGACTGTAAAGGAAAACCTTTTCAAGATAAAGAATTAACTAAGGGTAAAGTGTTTCCATTATATTCGGATGTTGACAGTTATGTTCTGTCACCACATGTCAAAGGTTTATTTCAGAGTCACAACAACAGTCAAATCCGTTACTGACAGAAACTTTAGTACATCTTAAATTTACTAAATTTCTAAAAGACAGACACAATGAGTTCAGGAAGTTTAGACAAGTTATACACACATTTTTTCAAAAGTACGTAGGAGTTTTAGATTCAGCAGAACAGGTTACTGAAAAATATCAGGAAGACCGTGCAAAATTACAGGAAACATTTGAACAGCAGTTACAGGACAAAGAAAAGAAATTAGCTGATCTGACAGAGACTGACTTCCTGCATACAACAGCCGAGCTTAACAAAACATTGAAAAGGACAGGAAACCACAGCTGATCTGTACAAAAGAAATATATGTTACAATATGCTTGTGTTTTGAAAATGGTTAAGCATACATGGCAGGATAGGATGCATGGACAAATCATTCTCAAATGTTTTAAAATGTTCATTCAGTTAAAGCAAAACACATATTAGTACTACAGTAAAGTAGAGTGTATGATTGCCATTCTCATAGCATAGTCAAAAGGTAAACAAAAACAGTTCTAGTGCATAAAAATCAAATGAGAGTAGTTAATAACAATAAAAATCTAAAGTCACAAGGCTTACATACAATATATTCTCACAGCATAAAGCAAATAAACAACAGTGAAATACTACAGTGGGAGGGGTACTTTCTTAGTTTTACACTGACTGTAAAAGCAGTACTGCAGAAGGGTCTAAAATAAAGCTACAGGAAAGAAAATAACATCTCATTTCCTCTTGACAGTGCTCTTTTAGGGGGGAGGGGAAAACAGGTATTAGTGCATTAAAATACTGGTAAACAGATTAAACCTGACAGGTCAAGAAATTTTACAAGTTGCTAATAGCTATTATGCTACTTATTATTGTATTTTTGAATATGTTTTTGGCAAGACCATGTTGGCAAGCAAAAAGCATGAATGCTTCTAATTGCTGGGTATGTAGTTTAATACTATGCCTCTGGTGGCAACTCCACTAAATACTTCTAAAGAGACAAGAATTTTCCAAGATTTTGCTTGATGTTAAAGTTACTAAATTTGTAGATTGGACTAAGTGTACTTTGCAGTCTTTGTATGTGCAAATGCAAAATAATTCAGTGTAAATAAAATGAATGTCTAATAAGTATGTGTGAAAAAACTATATTTAAAAAATGCATCCCAGGTACCTACTAGATTGAAATGCATCAGTAGCAAACAGTCTATGTAGATATATACTGTATAAAACTCATTGTAAAGTAACAAGCTCAAAAGTAATTTGTCAAGTTGTAATTTTATTACTAATTGTAATTTAATCACTGGATTTTGGACCACCATTTTATCCATACCAGTATTAGTTACCCTAGTTAGAGGAAAATTATTTTAGTCATACAGCTAATGGACTAATATGTAAATAGCATTCTTCAGTGTATAAATCATGTTTTTTATTTAAATCCTCTAGTATTAAAACCCCAGTTCAGTACTTTACCAAGGTGTTTAAAATGTTCACTTCAATGTCAATTAAAGTGTATGGGCAATTTAAAAATATGATGGTTAAAATTACATTAAAACTGTATATTTGTAGCACTAAATAACACTTTCAGTAGCACACAGTTCTTGTCTCTTATAGATATGTCTATCTCTAATTTTTTGTTATAAAATGATTAATAAAAGTAAAGAGTTAATTCAACAGTTGTAAAGAGTTAATGAAAGCGTTCTATGTCATAAATTAAATTATGTGATTGCAAAATAATAAATTAATCAAGTTAAAAAATAAAACTATAGCAGGCACAGCCCATAACTGATGGAATATCTTCAGAGAATGGTCTGCAAAAGAAAAAGTTGTTAGATACATTCAGTTTTGGTAGTAATACTTGACATCAGTGTATTAACTATGTAAAATTGCATTTTTCCTTGCTGTATCAAAAGAGGACTAAAGGTTTTGTTTCCTAATGTGTTTTCTGTTTAATCTGATCAAAAATACATATCAGTATAAAGTGTTTTGAGTATCTTTTAAAAATAAAAAGAGGGAACTGTTAGAGTGTATTAAGGTTGAAAGTAATTCTGCTACAAATATGTAAAATAAATAATGTATAAAATAAAGCTTGTTTAAATGTAGAAAGTGTTTAGCAATATGTAATTAGCATCCATACTAAATGACAGTGCCTTTAAAAATAAGGAATCTGCTTAATGGACACGTTTCCTTACAGATTCAGCAAAAATGTAAAAAAAAAAATTCTGTATGCATCTCACATTGTCAGCAAGGAAGTTGACCTGCTTCCTTAAAGAATGGACATGCTTTTAACAGAAAAAAACATCTGCACATGTTTTTGTCATATGTTTCCTTAAAGACATGTTTACTTACACAGTCAAGCAAGGAAGTTTGAATGGACATGCTTTTATCATGTCAGCATTTGGAAGTGCTTCCCACAAGATGTTTCCTTAAAGACAATATCAGCACTGTTTCTCTACAGCATGAAAAACAATTCTATTACATGTTTTCCTGCAAACATCAGCAAACAGATGTTTCCAAAAAAAGTCCGAAATAGAATACCAAGAAGAAAAACAGGATCTAAAAACATTATAAAAAGACTGTAGCCAATGAAATTCTTAGATATTTTGGTAGGAACACACTTGTTCTGAGGTAATGTAAAGGAGAATGAGCTTCTATGCTAATTGAGAAGTAAAGTGGCACAATGTAACTAAACCTGCAAGAATAGTCCGTGTGGTTTGTTATAAGAATACTTTTTTATTAGTTACTGCTCTTAAAGTAACAGAGTGTTGTGTGCTGCAAAGTATATTCTTTCATCAGTGTACATTCTGCAAGTTTCTGTGTGCAACAGACTGTGAATGCAACTATAACTAGACTTTGTTTTCAGCAGAACCTAGCCAACAAGACTTAGTGTCTTAAGAAGACATTGGTTCTAGCATAATAAGCAGCACCCTGATAAATTTTTCATATACTATGTAAAAATTGAATACTGAAGGCAAAAACAAGGGTAAGAACGTATTTTAAAAAAAGGAAAACAGCCGCATTATACTTGCGTGCTTATACAGGTCCTAAAGATCTCATGGTCAGGTTAAGCCCCACAGTCCTAAAACTACAAAAATAGCAGAAAATTGGCAGAAGAAAGCTTACTCTGCGAAAAGGCTGCAAAAATTGATTACTAACAGTATACTACGTAAAAATTGTATACTGAAGGCAAAAATAAGGGTAAGAAAGTATTTATTATACTACATAAAAATTGTATACTGAAGGCAAAAAACAAGGGTAATAAATTATTTTAAAAAAAGAAAAAAAACTCATTGTACTTATATGCTTACACTGGTCGTACAGATCTTGTGATCAAGTTAAGCCCCGCAGTCCTAAATAGCAGAAAATTGGCAGAAGAAAGCTTACTGTGTGAAAAGGCTGCAAAAATTGATTACTAACAGTACAGTACATAAAATTTGTATAATGAAGGCAAAAACAAGGGTAAAAAAGTTGTTAGTATACTACGTGAAAATTGTATACTGAAGGCAAAAACAAGGGTAAAAAAGTATTTAGTATACTATGTAAAAATTGTATACTGAAGGCAAATACAAGGGGAAGAAAGTATTTAAAAAAAGAAAACAAGTCTCATTGTACTTATGTGCTTATACAGGTCCTACAGATCTCATGGTCAGGTTAAGCCCCAGCCCTAAAACTACAAAAACAGCAGAAAATTGGCAGAAGAAAGTTTACTGTGCGAAAAGGCTGCAAAAATTGATTACTAACAGTATACTACGTAAAAATTGTATAATGAAGGCAAAAACAAGGGTAAGAAAGTAGTTAGTATACTACGTAAAAATTGTATACTGAAGGCAAAAACAAGGGTAAGAAAGTATTTAGTATACTATGTAAAAATTGTATAATGAAGGTAAAAACAAGGGTAAGAAATAATTTAAAAAAAAGAAAAAAAGTCTCATTGTACTTATCTGCTTATACAGGTCCTACAGATCTCATGGTCAGGTTAAGCCCGCTGCGCTCAGGCTTTCTCTGTGCCCTGCCCCCAAATTCCACCCACCCCTACTATTCCTAAATTTATAGCTCTAAACCCCCCCCCCCTCTTTTTAGAACCAATCAACAACTCTCCAGGCATTATCAAGATCCTCCTTACCTACCTATCCTAATTATTCCTCTACTGACTTTGGGCAAAAATCAAAGCTAATATCTAGACAATGCCTCTGTTATTGGCCATGAAACCTTTCAAATTAACGCTATTATACTGCCTACTCTCCTTGATGATAATTCCATATCTTCTCACCACCTACAAAAATCTGTCCTACCTAGGCTACCACTACCCAAGATGCTAAACCACCACTCCAATAATACAAATTAAATTAGACCACTTAATAATCCCCCTTACGACTTACTCCTTGGATACAAAATACCACCAACCCATTAGATCCAGATATATCAACCCCAAAACCAAGAATTACCCAAGACTAATACTTAAATTCTTGAAGCTCACAATTAGGCTACATGGCAACCTCACAAGGGATGGGAACGTGCATCAAAACCCTGGCCCAACCTCACTAATTGATTCTAGCCCCAATTCTACTATTCCCACTAACTTATGAACTTTAAATAGACCTTCACTCTTGGTCAGTCACCTAAATATTAGAAGCTTAAACAATAAGGTCCACAACATGCATGCACTCTTACATACATATTCCCCGGATATACTTTGTCTTACTGAAACCTGGCTAAAACCATCAATGGCAGATAATGAGGTTTTACCCCCAGGTTATAACATACTAATGTTAGACCGTACTACTAGCAAGGGAGAAGGGGTAGCTGTACTATACAAAACTACTCTAGATGTGACCTCTGATTCCACACAACCACCCCATGTTGATGATGCTGAAATTCTCATTACCAAGCTTCAAATTAATAAAAACCAAAGTATTAACATAGCCTGTGTCTACATTCCCCCAGGTAATAATGCAAACACCCTAGAAAATATCCTCTTTTGGCTGACTAGTAACTACCCTCAAGAAACTATTGTTATAGGAGACTTCAACATCGACTGGAATATTTGTTCCTCAGAATCTCCGACCACCCATGTAAATCTATACGGATTTACTCAGATCATATCCTCCCCTACTAGGATTATCCTCCCCTACTAGGATCAGTAAACCTAACAACAAAGATAGTATTCTAAATTGGATACTCATTAATAGCCATCCCCACATGTATAGGGCCCAGTACCTGATCTAAAGACACAAGTGACAATTTCCTTACCTATATAATCAGGCATAAGACTGACATCCCCCACCAATCTACTTACAAAACAATTAGAAACAACAAAAACTTTAACCCTGCTAATTTCCAAAATAAACTCAAAGCATAATTGGGCAGTCCTAAAATATCTACCACTTGAAGAAGCTGTATTATATTTCAACACCAAATTCCTAGCCATCCTTGATACCCATGCACCTGCATATTCTTTAAGAACTAAAGCAAAAGTTGCTCCACGGCTTTCCAAAGAAACCAGACAAATGATCTTACTTAGAAGCAGAGATTGGACCACTTGGTGTACCACAAAATCCCTCTTAGATGAACTTATATTTAGACAACAATGGAACAAAACTAAAAAAATCTACCACCCTAGATAAAAAAAAACCTTTACTGCCATTTACAACAGAAGCATCAAAACAATCTGCAAAAGTTTTGGTCAGGCATAAACTTATTCACCCAGGGCAATGCACAACTCCTACCCCCTCAGCTACCATCCTAAAACCTTTGGAAGACATTGCCAATTACTTTAATAGTTTCTTCACAGAAACTATCCAGTCACTAGTTAACCAATTATCTCCCAGTTGCCCAAGTCCTAATGCCGCTGCACCTAGTTCCCAACTCCCCCTTTAACTTTCAACCAGTTTCCACATCACTTATTCATGCCCTAATCAAGAAACTAAAACCTACCACCCTTGCAGCGGATCTTCTCCCAGCTGAGTATCTACAAAAAGCCGCAGATGCCAAAGCATACCAATGTCTATCCTGATCAATAGAACTATATCGGAAGCCACTATCCCCTCCATCTGGAAGACATCCCATGTTATTCCACTCCACACAGGGGGCAGCTCCACTGAACTGTCAAATTACAGACTTATAGCTATTTTGTCACCCCTGGCTAAAATTATGGAGAAGTGCATCCATAAACAACTCCTGAGCCATCTCATTCAGCACAATCTCCTGACTAACTCGCAGCATGGTTTCAGACCGTTCCACAGGAACTACGGCCCTCATCTCCTTCTCCAATGTTATTAATCAAAACCGAAAGAACAACAAGCTTTCTTCTGCCCTCTTTCTTGATCTCTCCAAAGCCTTTGACATGGTCAACCACCAACTCATACACACACTTAAAACTATTCCCCTAGATGTCCAGCCTATCCAATGGTTAAAATCTTACCAGAGTGGTAGGCAACAGGCTGTACTACGGCATAACAACCTGTCTTTCCTTCTTCCTATCACCCTTGAGTTCCATCAGGGCTCTATATTAGGACCCCTATTATTTTCTATCTTTATTAATGACCTGTACACAGTCATCCCAACAGCCACCTGTATTCAATATGCAGATGACTCCACTTTGATTTGCTCTGCCACCTTCCCTTTAAGTCTGCGGACTCTATCCCAAAATGTTAATACTGTTTAAAATTAGCTCTGTAATCAACGTCTCATATTAAATCCTAACAAAACAAAACTACAACTTTTCTCCCCCACTCCAACCTTTAATAAAAAATCTAACAATGGCACTGTCACTGACCCAGATCCCTGTACCAAGCGGTGTAACAGTTGATAATAACCTCAAGTCTGATATGCATATTAATCACACTATTAATAAAGTTAATAAAAAACTTGGATCACTATACAAGATCAAACCTTTCCTCACTCCACTAGCTAGCACGGTAATTGCCGGTACACATCTACTTTCCACCCTCCTTTATGCATCCCCTCTCTTCACGAACTTGAGTAAGTCTGACCGTAATAAACTCTCTGGCTGCTTTAATCATATTGGTAGATTTGCCACAGGAGCAGCATACAGAACACACCACTGTCTGAACCTAAAGAATCTTGAGTGGCTAGAACTGCCAATCCAACTTCAGTACAATCAACTAATAGTAGCACATAAAATTCTCTACCAACCTGAAAACACACCCATACTTACAAAAATTATCACCCCTTACAGCAACCTCAAGACACTTCACTCATCCAACAAATTACTAGTCCAAACCGTCAAAAGCAACAACTCATCTGGAGACTCTCTGTATGCCAACTCTGTTGGTAAAATACGAAACTCACTTCCTGCTGAGCTTACTTTAGAACTCGTTCTAACCCATTTCAAAAAAAATCTAAAACAGTACTTTAAAAGGCAATGGCTATGTCCTCGCTCTAATCCTGACCAACTCTGGCAATATAAACATGTGCTAAAGAGGTCTTTTGGCCATCCCTACATTGCTTCCTAATTGTTACTCTATAACAAATCAGATTTATATATGACAGAATGAATGACTTTTATCCTATGTATTGTATCTGCAACAGTGCTTTAACTTGATTAATGTAACAGTTTTTCTGTATGTATGCATGGAGCTTTTCTCTCCGTGTCTCCATTGAAAATGGACAAATATCCAGTCGGACTATCCCAGTCCACAAATGTAAAATAAATAAATAAAATAAACAAATACTGCAAAACAGTCTACATTGTGTAGTATACTTTTTCTCCTGCCTGCAATAACTAACTGAAGCAAATACTCTCTGTAGTAATAAGTCTTACGTTTTTTTAAGTTGGGTACATGCACTATAGCTGTCTAGGAATTAATTTCTCCACAGATGGAGACCGACTTATCTGTACAGTATAACTTGCTGGCACTGTTGAGAGTAACCACTATCGGGTAAGCTATACTACACAGAAAACACACCCACTAAAAACTTAATCACGTGTCAATAGAGGAAGAAAAGAGAAACAGTGTCAATAAATAAGTAGAGTTACAAATGAAGGAAACAAGGCAAGACATGCCATTGGATATGCTGGAGAGGCACCAGACTACAAAGAGTATGTTCATAGGTTCATATGTGTTTACTAGACTAACACTACCACAAGGGCCTTTTTAAGCCTAGCCATGCATCCCAAATCTCTGACAAGTTCTGATAACCTTGATAAGTGTAAGCATAGGCCTGGGAGATGAACCATTTACAGGTTACGTGTCCATTAGAGACATAGGTGCCAAACCAGGGATGAATTTCCAGTTTCCCATCCAACTGTCCAAGCTGCACTTGAATTGGGTTAGGGAGGAACTCTGCTTCACATGGATGAGGAACCTGTTCCACAGAAGGGGTAGTCTCTGAGATACATACCTATCTCTCCAGCACATCCTATTTATATCATAGGCAAGATTTAAGTCTTTAGAATGGGTAATTTTGGTGTTGTTTGTTTTGTGGATATGCAGGAGGTCCATCAGAGTGGGGTCTGACAATACCCTGTATGCCAGGCATAGATCTTCCCTGAAAAGCCTGTAGGAGACAGAATACAGGGATACGGCCTTGAGGTGGTCTGCATAGGACATTTTACTTGCTCCCTGTATTCTTTTAGTGAGAAACCTCTGTGGACATTCCAATTGTTGGATATGTCTGATTAGATACATACCAAAGGGGGCACTGTACTCAATGATAGGTCTGATGAATGCCAAACATAGTGGAGCAATGACTTCCTTGGACCTAGATGCCATAACTGTTTATAAGTTGCGCAACATAGAATGATTTCCTCACCACTGTAGACACGTGATGGTCAAAGGCTAGATTACTATCTATGTGTGTCCCTAAATCCCTGACTACTGGGTCAACTCTAAGGGGTCTGTTGTCAATATGATAGTTACCAGGGCTGGATGACTTCCCAAAGGATACTATTACACATTTCTTGGCATTTAGTTTTAGTCCATGGCTCTAACACCAGTTGTTTGTCTGTGTCAGCCCCTTCTGGAGAACATCTGTGTCAGTGTGAGATTCAATGACGGCTCCTAATTTGCAATCATCTGTAAATTTAGTCAACCAGAGACCACAGACATTTGCCTTGACTTCTGAGAAGTAAATGCCATAAAGGAGCAGTCCAAAAACTGATCTCTGAGGGACTCCACTTGTGACTGGCCTCTTAGTAGGGGTGGGCTCCCCAATTTTAACTTCCTGGGCCCTGTCTGTGAGCCACTTGTCTATCCACCGAGTGACATATGGGTTTGTATCTAACCTCTTGAGTTTGTCAACATTTCCTGAGTGGGGTACTATGTGAAATGCCTTGGCCAGGTCAAGGTAGGCAATCTTACCTTATTTCATAAAAAGCGGGTTAGGAATAACACAATGAGTTTATGCTTGAATTACAGTACAAGGAAAGAGACACCAGCTCCACTAATGTTTGGTTAGGATCACCACAAGTCAGAGATTTTTACATATATTTTATGACCAATCGTCAAACATACTATCAAGATTAGGTAAAGGTGATCTAAGGTTCCAAGGAATATGAGCCTGTAGTCTTCCAGTGTTCTATACTTCTGCTATGAGGTCATATTCAGTGATGTCACCAATCATGTATGCCATTGTTTTATATTTCTACTATATGGTCAGACTTCAGTGACATCAACAATCATTCCTTTCTTAGTTACAGGTCAGCAGTTATAGAACAATATAATATAATGGCCAGAAAAACTTGCTGCTGTTACATGAGAAATTATCTGACCTGTTGACTAGTACATTTACATTTAACACAATTAGATCTTAGCATTATTTTCTTCCCACAAGGGAGTTGCAGATGTCCTTCTGGACAGCAAAGCTTGTACAGAAAAGTACTGCTGTGATGGTTGGCTTCTGTTACAGGATTCCTTATATCTTCACCCCCACCCTTTGACACATACATTTAGTTTTGTAGCACTAAACCCTGTTTTCAATTAAATAATTTTTGTACTTCTGGAAGCTTTTTGTAAATTCTGCCTTGCTCCTTATGTGAATTCACTCAGTTTAATGAAGATTTATAAACAAAATGGCATTTGACATCACTTGTGATTTATTATTTTCTTTGTTTATCCATTCTGTCATTAAATACTGCGATAAAAACAGTAGACACATACTCACAGAAATATACAACACACTGAAAAAAATGAGATTCATTCCTATAATGCAAAAGACATATAAATACGTAAGGCACTAAATAGCCAAAGAAAGGTGTTTGATCATTACATCGGAGTGACGCCTCCAGGTGCATCTGCAGTTACCTCCTACTGCTCCTCTAGGCGTCAGATATTACTTGTTCATATTGCATTAATAAGCCCAAAAATCATGCTACATACAAGGTATCACAATATTTTATCTTGAAGGAGACATGATGGCAAACACAATTGTATTGATATCTGACCTCTGTCAATGAGTATTTGTTAGAATTGTAAGGTGATAACTTAATTTTTAAAGGCTCAGGCCACACCCACTAGGAGTTAAAGGTACACACTCAAAAGAGTTGTACTGGAGGGACTGAGTTAACATGTTTCTACTGTCTGAATGTCATGCAGGAACTACTGGCTACATGAACATGCTCAAGTACAGGACTGCAATCTATTCAAAAAGGCTGATACAGAGGATTCTTAAAGGTCTGCCAAAAACCCTGCCACTTTACACATTAAACACACAGCCATTTTCAGAAAGTTTCCTCACAGTAGTTCAATGTAGTGTTGCATTGAGCCTGCTGCGGATGTTGGATCATAAGCTGTGATTCACAGAGATGGCACTGTTTAGAGTCCATCTGAATATTTACTGAGACTATTAAGCTACACAGTAGTAATAAAGCTATTATGAATTTTTACAATAGCTGACCCCAGCATATTGGCACTCACCTAATTATCAAAGTCGTGAGTGTGCACAGTACAGAATGTTGGCACATAGCTGGGAAACTGCATGATGCCATTAAATTATTATAAGGCAATCTTAATGCTGAGAAACTGCACAATAATGTTAAATTATTATAAGGCAATCTTAATGTTGGAACTTGCTGTAACTGTTGTGTAGCTATAATAAAAGCCGATGTATTTTGCAATCACAGTACGCACAAAACAATGCTGCAGTAGTGGTTTCCATCAGTTAGTGCTGCAGAAAGTACAGTTGTGTACACTTACCATAAAATGTAGATGTTCGAGTGTATTCACTGTTGCAGTCATCACATCTGTGTTATCCCTGCCAGGATAGCCCTCGGCTGGCCCAAATACCAAAGGCGTAGTATTTCTGCATCGGTTGCTGTCACTTGAAGACTGACATCAGGTCATCAGTAGTATAAAGTAAGGCAGCTGATGCCATTACATCAGTTTTTCTTGCCCTAACCTATCAGGAGCCTCCAAGTAGGAGGCCAGGTTCTGGTGGAAGAAAACCCCACCACTGGAAAATAAATAACAAAAAAATCTCTTGTAAGTTAAGGAGAACCAACATGTTAGAATGGTAATAAAAGGAGAACGAGAAGAAAGGGGGATGGATGGAGGGGAAACTAGGACTGCAACAGTGAATACACTGGAACATCTACATTTATGGTAAGTGTACACGACTGTACTATGTTCTTCACGTTTCACTGTTGCAGTCATTACATTTGGGTTGATTCCCAAAGCTTAGGAAAAGGGTGGAGGCAGGGAATGCCACTAGGGGCTGGCTAGGATGCCCTGGAAGACTGCAGTGGCAAACCCTTGCCCTGGATTTGGAGAAGAGGGGCAGGTGGTAATGCTTGGTAAAAGTGTGAGCAGATGTCCAGGTGGCAGCCTCCAAAATGTCCCTGGTGGGAACTCCTCTGAGAAAGGCTGCAGAGGCAGAGGCTGCTCTGATGGAGTGTGTCCTGACCACCTCGGGGGAGGCTTTCCATGCTGTTTGTAGCAGAAATGGATGCAGTGTGCTATCTATTTTGAAATGGTTTGTTTGGAGATGGCTTTGCCTTCTGCCCCTTTAGCAAAGCTAACCAGCAATTGATCAGACTTTCTGAAGGATTTAGTCCTGTCAAGATAGAATTGAGCTGTATGTGCACATCTAGAGAATGAAGAATCCTTTCCCTCTTGTTCTGAGAATTGGGAAAAAAGGTGGGCAAATGAATGGACTGGTTGAGAGTCACACTGGAAACCACTTTGGGCATAAAGGATGGGTTAGAAACCCTGTCTGCATGGAAAATGATGAAGGGTTCCACGGCCATGCATGCTTACAGCTCAGGGACTCTTCTGGCTGAAGTGATGGCCAGAAGGAATGCTGTTTTCCAGGAGAGAATTTTTAGCTCTGCAGAAGAAGCTGGTCTGAAAGGGGGCAGGGTGAGCTTTTCCAAAGAAAAGTTAAGGTCCCAAGCTGGTGTTGGTGCCCTTCTGGGTGGCCTCAAGTTGCTAGCCCCTCTTACAAACTGTTTGAACAAAGGGTGTGAGAAAAGGGGCTGCTCAGTGGGAAAATGAGCAGAAATAGCAGAGGCATGAATTTTTATAGAGAAAAAAGAGAAGCCACTGTGTAGTAGGTCAGCTAAGTAATCCAGGATGAGAGGGAGGCAGGGCTGTACCGTACAGGCTCCCTTTGCCTGGATCCAGGTGCAGAACCTTTTCCATTTGTCTGCATAAGACTTTATGGTGCTAGGACATCTGGCCTCATGGATAACATCCAGAACCTGTTTACTGAGGTTTGCAGATTGGTTGGGGGTTAGGGAATAAACCAACCTGCCAAATTGAGAGTCTGCAATTGGGGATGCATGAATTCTCCTTCCCATCTGAGTAAGACGCCAGGGGGGAGTGGGGAGAGGCTGCATAGCAAAGGGTACCAGTGCTGCCAGGGCCAGTCTGGAGCTATCAGAATGGCCCTTGGTTTTTCCTTCCTTGTTTTGAGCTGTACCCTGGGGATGAGAGGGAGGGGAGGAAAGGCATAGACCGATAGAGTGACCCAGGGGAAGGACAGGACATCCACTTTCCAAACCATGCAGTGATGCTCTCTGGTGCAGAAATTGTTGAGCTGATGGTTGGTGTGGTGTGGGAGGCAAAAAGGTCACGCTTCAGGGTTCCCCATTTCTGAGTTAATAGGGTGAAGGTACTTCTGTTGAGCTGCAAATCATGGGTTCTGAAGATTTCTTCTTAATTTATCTTCCAGAGAGTTGAGAGAGCCTGGGAGGAATTGTGCTAATAGGTGCAGTTGCATGGCAGAGGCTGTGTGCCAAAGGGTCATGGTCAGCCTGCATAAAGGGTAGGAGTGAGTTCCTCCCTGCTTGTTGATGTACCACATCACAGTGGTGTTGTCTGTTTTGATCAGGAGAGCCCCTGGAGAGAGAAGGGGCTTGAAAGCTATCAAGGCGTACTGCACAGCCATCATCTCTTTTTGATTGATGTGCAGTGGGATTTGTTGTGGGCTCCATTGGCCATGTATGCACCTGCCATCCAAGTGGGCACCCTAAGCATAGTCTGATGTGTCTGTAGTGAGGGTGGTGGGGAGAAGGCATTCCCTTTTTGTGGGAGCATGCTGCTGCCCACCAAAGAAAATCTTTTCTGAAGCAAGGAATTATAGGTAGAAGAGTTTCCATGCCCTGAGAGTGTTGGCACCAAAGGCTCTTTAGGTACCACTAAAGTTTCCTCATATGCAGTCTGGCATATGGAATGAGTAGTATGCAAGATGCCATGAACCCCAGAGCTTGCAGGATCTTCCTTGCAGTTAGCTGGGGCCTGATGGATAGCTGAGAGAAGTAGGCTGTCATGAAAATTTGTTTCTCTGGAGTAAGGTATGCCATCTGGGATGCTATGTCCAGACTATTATCCTTTGTGTGGGTACCTGTTTGGATTTCTTTTCATTGATTGTGTACCCTATGCAAAAGGCAATGGCTGGAGCCAGACATTTTGTGAAAACTCTGGGAGCAGTAGATAAGCCAAAGGAAAGCGCAGAGAACTGAAAGTGTTGAGATTCTACCCTGAAGCGGAGATACTTCCTGCATGATTCCCTGATAGGAATGTGGAGGTAGGCCTCTTTTAGATCTAGGGTGGCTAGCCAAGCGTTTTTGGAGAGCCGCTGAAGGGTGAGCATTTTTAATTTTGGGATCACCAGGAAGGTGTTTTTAATGGATAGATCAAGGATGGGGCACCAGCTGCCCTCTTTTCTGGGCAGCAGAAACAGTCTGGAACGGAAACCTTGGCCTATCTGTTCTGCAGGAACATGCTCTATTGCCCTCATAGAGAGCAGGGAAAGGATTTGCTTTTGAGTCTCTGCCCACTGATTTGGAGGTAGATCCGGGAAATATTCTGGGGTTGGAAGGGTGTGGAAGGAAAATTTATATCCCTGTGACACGATGTTCAGAACCGAGTGGTCCTTGGTAATGGTGGCCCAGGTGCTTGAATGAAAGGAATGTTTTGCTCCTAGGAGTAAGTGAAGGTGGGCAGAGGGAGGGGGTGGATGTGGTTTGTCATTCGTACCATAAGGGGGTGACTTAGAACTCCCTGGTTTTGAAATGGAGATAGTCAACAGCTTAGATCTCTGCATTCCCTGGGTCTGCTGTCTGGGGGGTCTGCTTCCTCGGGACTTCGGCTGGGACGGTTTACTGGAGCAGAAAAGACCAGTGCTTGGAGGGACAATGCCTGCTGAACCTAGGGGGTTGGACCTGCAAGAATTCCCTAACTGTTTGCATAGATTTTGCTTTTTCTTTCATCTTTTTAAGACCTCTTCTGCCTTAGTGCCAAATAAGTTATCCTTGTGCAAGGGGGCATCCAACAATTTAGATTTGACATGGTCTGGCAAGGGCTGTTCCTTAAGCCATGCATGTCTTCTAATGACAGATCCAGTGACTGCTGCCTTGCAAGAAGCTTCTACGGCATCAAAACCACAGTGCAAGGTATGTTTAGTTACTTGATTTGCAGAATGCATTAAATCTTATAAATTTTTAGATTCTGCCCAAGCAGGAAAGGAAGACATTTTTTTATTTAAGGAGTTCCAAGGTATTTGTTGAAATGTCAGCATATGCAACTAACAATTTAGTGCTCTGATAGCGAGAGTAGGCTGAGGTGTATACTTTTTTACCCCATCTGTCCAATGCTCGTGAATCCCTGTCTGAGTGGGTGGAACTCTTACAGAGGTTGCTTTAATCCCTTTTGGCCCTTGACAAATGACCTCAGGGTCAGCTGTAGGATTTTTTAAAAAGATATTTGTGTGTGTCAGGGACTCTATAGCACCTGTCTGCTTTTCTGGGAGCAAGTGGAAGGGCATCAGGAGTCAAGCTGGATTCAAGGAAAACATCCTCCACAACATCCAGGACTGGGGGGATGACTAAGGATCTGTGCTGAGGAAGATCTAGGAATTCCCTGTGTCTCTTTTTAGACTGAGGGTAGTCTTGACTCTCCCATTGGAAATGTTCCCTTAAGGTATGCAGAGTTTCCCCAAAGGAAAAACCCTCTGGGGGAGAGGCTGAAGGAATGGAATCCTCTGCATCAGAATCCTCATAAGTGGAGAGGAGTTGCATGTCTTCATATTCAGATGCATCAGATTCATCTGACTCTTGGTCAGAGAAAACTACAGGGGACAGATCTCTTTTCCTTTTGGAAGGGGTAGCTGGGCCTCCTCTGAATAGCATGATAAGGTCTTCTGCCATTTTAAGCATTTGAGACTGAGGCAAGGTAGCAGGCGCCTGAGAGTGGGTCGTCGGTTTCTTGGGTGTAGTTCGCACCCTAGGCCTAAGAGACTCGGCAGTTTTAGAAAGTACGGTAGTCACGAAAGAAGACCTCAGTTTGTGTTGAGATTCGGTAGTGCGAAGGACTTCCTTCAAAGCCGGTGCCTGCTCAGCGGCTCCAGACCCATCTGAGGTTGAGACAACCACAGGATCCTTAGTCAAAGAAGAGTTTTGGGTATACTGGACTCCGAAAGGGTCTCGGTAGCTGGCTGTGAATCAACAGAAACGGGCATCAGGGGGCTGCAAAAGCACCTTACTGAGTACCGGAGAACTGACAGCTAGATTAACAGAAGCGTCATCGGTAGGTTTGGACCTGTGCGGTCTGTCTCTGTCTTTATCTTTACGTTTTTTTCAGAAGATCTGCTGTCGAATGGCTTACCGAAGCCATATCGGAATTTGAGGACTGTAAGTGAAAATATCTGGCTACAATAAGGGCCCAACGATGGATAGTTCTGGAGATGAACAAAGCACAGAAGCGACAATAAGGTACGTCGTGGTCTGGGCCTAAACAAGTGACGCAGTAAGAGTAGAAGTCTCGGTGTGGTATTTGTTTTCCACAGGCGAGACAATTATTAACTTTTTCTGACATCGGTTAGTGCAAGAAAAAAGGTTCCCCAATGGGGTACTTAGCTTTAGAAGACTTCAACTTCAATTCGGAAGACGAAACTCAGGTAGCGGCCAACCAGCACTCGTGCGAACTGCTTCTGCTTCAGGGTCCATGGCAAGAAAGACTGATGTAATGGCATTAGCTGCCTTACTTCATAATACTGATGACCTGACGTCAGTCTTCAAGCAACAGCAACCAATGCAAAAATACTAAGCCTCTGGTATTCAGGCTGGCCGAGGGCTACCCTGGCAGGGATAACACAAATGTGATGACTGCAACAGTGAAACACGAAGAACATCAGTTTCACTGTATCACAACCAGGTCTTCACATGAAGCCTTCATGCATATTCAAGGAGCGAGTTTGGGGCTGTGCTCAGACATCTTCTGTTGAACAGCAACCTGTCTATGCTTAATGGCTGCAATTTTAATGGATCACTGTCACCCATTGTTCCTTGCATCTTCTACTTAGCCACAATTAAGTTGTAACTAACTTAAAAGCTTTCTAAACAGGGCAACTGTTCTGTATCTTTGAATGTTTGTAAGTGTCCACAAAACTTAAACATGTTTTTACTTTAGAACTGTGTGACAATCCTTGTGAAGTTGTGGTTCTGGGCATGGATAATTGAACATTGTGTGCACATGCTAGCCAAGGTTCATTCTAAATTCAGCAGTATTTTATGCTGACACAGTTGAGAGTTAAACTGAGCCCTTCTTTAGTAGTAGTCTTGCGTATAATTAATTAATAAAAAATCCCAAATCAAAGCCATCAAAGTCTAAGCAATTATATTTCTAAACAGAGCAGTAATTGCTATAGATGAAATAAACATTACTGTAAGGACATACACATGGCATGTTGGAAACAGAATAAAAATCTACAGTGAAAGATTAAACAGCAACTGCCTCACTTATTTGCTGTAACAGCCTTGTGATGCTTTTGACTATGAAGTATTTTTCAACTTCAAGACATGTCACAACATAATTTACAATGTATAGAACAGCAGCTTTACTTGTCAGCTGTACCATGACTTTAGCTTCTACTTTCCTTAACAATAAAAGAGTCAGACGCTGTGGAAACCGGACATGATATACAGTATCAGCATCAAGCTGAAACATCATCTGCAAATTTCATGACTGCTAACAGTCAAACAAATAAAGTGTACATTGGGAATGCTAAAACTTCACAGGAATCACCATAATCTTCTCAAAGAACGGCAAGGCTTCAAAGTATGGAGGGCATATGTGACTGTAACTGTGAAAGCTCCCCATGAAACATCCATATTATTGCTTAAAAATATAGTTTCAGACAGCATTTGCCCATTTCCAGTGCATTAGACTGTCATTTTAAAATATTACCTCAAAAGCAGAAGCCTTAAACATAAGAATAATATGTTGACAGCTTATTACATAGAATGCCACAGCTCTCTTGAAAAAAAATCACAACATACAATACACTTTATGATGAAACCAGACTATGACTATGAAAAAAGACTGATTTCCACAAATTTGTAACAGTCAGGAAATAATCCTGAAGTCTATTTCCTTGGACTTATTTACACCACAGATTACAGAGGAATAATAGTAGGCAAGCGATCTCGGGGACTGTATATGATGCCTAGCTATATACACCTTTAAGTTAACAAACTTAAAAGTTCTTTCCACCCTTGTCAAGCATTTAAAACTGCTTAGAGTATGGGTAAACTGTACATTAAATTCTGATTGGAGAACGAATGTTGTCCAGTAGGGTGTTATGGTGCGGGTAATGCCCAATGAAAAATGAGTCCAATGCTTCACGGCAGCATATTAAAGTGCTGTGAAGCTCAGTTAAAAATGCTAAAGATTGCCATTCTATTATACTGGCTAAGCCGCTCTTTTGCTGTTTAGCAAGTGTAAAATTAAAAGAAATATAAAATATAAAAAACAAAAAAGTTTCTGTGTGTGTGTGTGTGTGTGTGTGTGTGTGTGTGTGTGTGTGTGTGTGTGTGTGTGTGTGTGTGTGTGTATACATGCCTGCATGAAAGCAGAAGTGAGAATGAGAGAGTCAGAGACAATGATAATACCATAGCTTCTGTTACTGTGACAATAAAGACAACTCTGAAACATAATAACAATTGTTGGGGTCTACAGACCACCAAAGTCAAGTGTTGATAACCTAGAGGAATTCATACATTTTTTGCATGAAACACAAAGGGAAGAATAATAGTGGGTAGGGACTTAAATTTAACATAAACATACTGGAATAATATTGATTCAACAACATTTAACATGTGTAAGGAAATTATTCACAATGTATGGTCAGGAAAGAACAGTTTTGTACCTACCATAAATGTAGATGTCCGATAGGTATGCATCTGCAGTCATAACATATGGGTTGTCCTGCCTCAGGCAGCCCTTCGGTCGGCCGGATTCCAAAGTCTGGGTCTGGCCTCGGCTGATGTCGCACTTCACGCGACGTCATAGCTCCTGGGGTATAAAGGCATCAGCCGACGCCATTTTCCTCAGTGTTTCTTGCCCCAGATGCCAGGTGCCCTCTATGAAGGCTACATTTGGATAAATGTAGAAAATTCCAAACAGTAGAAAGCAAAATATATATATATATACATATATATACATACAAACAAATACACCATAATAGATTCCCCCAGCTAGCTAAAAGAGGGGTAAGTACCCTAGGAATACCACAGAGGGGAAGGAGGGTGGGTAATCCTGACTGCAGATGCATACCTATCGGACATCTACATTTATGGTAGGTACAAAACTGTACTATGTCCTTCAAGGATGCATCTGCAGTCATAACATATGGGTAGAATACCATAGCCAAACTGGGGGAGGAGGCACTAAGATAATGATGGTGTACTTAATATCCATTGTAAAACAGCAGTTGCAAAACCTGCTCGGGATCTGGAGTATAAAGGAAGATTATAATGCTTGGCAAATGTATGCACAGAGCTCCAGGTAGCAGCTTCTAAAATGTCTTTGGTAGCCACTCCTCGTAGGAAAGCTGTAGTGGTGGCTGTAGCTCTTGTGGAGTGAGGCCTGATATTTTCAGGAGTTGTCTTTCCATGAAATGAGTAGCAGAATCTAATGCAATTTCCTATCCATTTTGAGATTGTCTGTTTTGAAATTGCTTTTCCTTGCACTCCTGTTGCATATTCTACCAGAAGTTGGTCAGTTTTTCTGCTGGCCTTAGTTCTGTCCAGATAGTAGCGCAGTTGTCTGTGTACATCCAAGGTGTGTAGTAGTTTTTCCCCCCTGTTCTGTGGGTTGGGGAAGAATGTAGGTAAATGAATAGCTTGGTTCAAGGATACCCTGGATACCACATTTGGCATAAAAGTAGGATTGGTTCTCAGAGACACTTTATCCTGGTGGAAGATAAGGAAAGGCTGCACTGCCATTAATGCCTGTAACTCGGATACCCTTCTGGCTGAAGTGATTGCTAGCAGGAAGGCAGTTTTCCAAGATAAGAACTGTAAGTCTGCTGTTGCTGCTGGTTCAAAAGGGGGAAGTGTTAGTTTTTCTAGCACAAAATTGAGATCCCATGCAGGCAGAGGTGGTTTCCTTGGAGGATTTACATTTTTGATCCCTCTCAAAAATTGTCTGAGGAGAGGATGAGAGAAGACAGGAGGATCCATGTTGTACTCTGCTGAAATTGCTGATGCATGAATCTTAATGGAAGAATAGGACAGGCCATTGTGGAACAGTTCTGCTAAGTATTCCAGGATGTGTGCTAGGTTTGCCAATGTGACATTTTCTCCCTTTTCTGCACTCCAAATGAGGAATCTTTTCCATTTGGCTGAATATGTTTTCCTTGTGGAGGATCTGCGAGCCTCCAGGATAATGTCCTTAACCCTCTGAGATAAATCAGTTTGTTTTTGTTTTATGCAATTTTCCAAGCAGTTAGCTGCAGCATTTTTAAGTTTAGATGCAGGGTCTTGTAGTTGTTCTGCATTAGAAGTAAAGGACATAGAGGTAGAGGCCATGAGTGCGTCCGAGACATGCTTTTCAGTAGCGGGTACCAATGTTGCCTTGGCCAGTCTGGAGCTATCAAAATTACCTTTGGCTGTTCCTCTCTGATCTTCAGTAGAACTTTGTACATCAAGGGCAGAGGTGGAAAGGCATATACTGTCAGGGCCTTCCAGCTGAAAGAAAGGGAGTCCACCCTCCAGGTAAGTGGGTGGTATACTCTTGAGCAGAATTTCTTCAGTTGGTGGTTGAGTGGGGAGGCGAACAGGTCTATCTCTGGCATTCCCCATTTCTTTGTTATGGTTTTGAAGATATCTGGATGCAGCATCCATTCGTGAGCATCCGTGGTAGTTCTGCTTAAGCTGTCTGCTAGTGAATTCTCCTTCCCTGGTACAAATCTGGCCTGCAGTTGGATGTTGAGATTCAGTCCCAAGTTCCACAGGTCCATTGCCATCCGGCATAGAGGGTATGAATGTGTGCCTCCCTGTTTGTTGATGTACCACATGACTGTGGTATTGTCCGTCCTTATCAGCAGGTGTCCTTGCTGGAGGAATGGTCTGAATGCCTCGATTGCATGCTTCACTGCCAGCATCTCCTTTAGATTTATGTGTAGATTCAGCTGGTCTTGGGACCATAGGCCTTGGATACACTTGTCTTCCATGTGTGCCCCCCAGCCTAGGTCTGAGGCATCCGTGGTGATGGTCTGCCCTGGATGTGGTTTGTGGAAAGGCAATCCTCTGTTTATCTGACAGGCCTGAGCCCACCACAGGAATTCTTTTTTCAGACATGGAATGATTGGTATCAGGGCTTCTAGACTGTGTTTGTGTTGAGACCATACATTCCTTAGGTACCATTGTAACTTTCTCATATGCAGCCTGGCATGTGGGATCAAGATTATGCAGGATGCCATGTAACCCAGGGCCTGCAGGACTTTCCTTGCAGTAAGCTGAGTTTGTCTTGTTAATGTCATGAAATAGACTGGTAGTTGCTTTTGTTTTTCCTCTGTGAGAAAAGCCATTTGAGTTATTGTGTCCAGTTCTGCACCCAAAAATGTTATCCTTTGGGATGGCACTAGTCTTGACTTTTGTATGTTGACTGTGTATCCCAAGGCTTGCAGCAGTTGTATGACATAGGCCAAATTCTTTATTAATTTTGTCTTGTTGTCCGCTTGTATTAGGCAGTCGTCCAGGTATGGGTAGATTTGAATTCCCTGAAGCCTGCAATGAGCAATTACTGATGCCAGGCATTTTGTGAATACTCTGGGCGCAGTAGATAAGCCAAAGGGCAATGCTGAGAATTGATAATGATCTGATCCTGCAAGAAATCTGAGGTGTCTTCTGCAATCTGGTCTTATAGGGACGTGCAGGTATGCCTCCTTGAGATCTAGAGTCACCAGCCAAGACTCCTTGCCCAACATGGGAAGAAGTTGCTGTAGGGTCAGCATTTTAAATTTTGGAACAATGAGATATGTGTTCAGTGCGGACAAGTCGAGAATAGGCCTCCATTGACTTTCTTTTTTTGGTACAAGGAATAGTCTGGAGTAAAATCCTTGGCCTTGTTCCATAGATGGTACCTTTTCTATTGCTCTCATCCTTAGTAAGCTGATGATTTGTCTTAGAGCCTCTGATTTCTGGCTTGGTGGAAGGTTTGGCATTCCTCTCTTTTTTGGTAGAGTGTGGAAGTGAAACCTGTAGCCCTTGTCTATTGTTTGTAAAGTCCATTTGTCTCCTGTAATGCAATGCCAGTTTTTTGAAAATAAAGCTAGCTTTCCGCCCAAGGGTGCTTCCAGTTGTTCCCTGGTAGGCGGAATCAGAGCCAAGTCATTGTGTCTTTCCTGTGGAAGTGGTTGCAGTCGCAGCTGTGGCGGCACTTCTCTGGTTGGCAGGTTGCCACTGACGACCCCTGTAGGCATCCCTTGACTGACCTCTGCCTCTTGGGCGTCTATTTCTGCCTCTCTGTGCTCTGGAGGTGTCTGGAAAGGACCAATTCTTTGAAGGCCAATTTCTGCTAAACCTCGGCGGTTGGACCTGCAAAAAATCCTTGACTGTTTGGACAGATTTTGCTTTTTCTTCCACTTTCTTTAGAAACTCCTGTGCAGGGGAGTCAAACAAACTTTGTTTTTCCATATGGGCATCTAGGAGTTTAGACTTAACATGGTCTGGTAAGGATTGTTCTTTTAACCAGGCATGCCTTTGAATCACTGCTCCAGTCACAGCTGATCTAAATGAAGCCTCCAGTGCATCATAGCCACATTTTAAGAAATGATTACTGACCTGCTGAGAGTTGTGTACCAAATCCTGAAGGGACTTACGGTCTAAAGGTTCAGGAGAAGCCAGCTTTTTATTCATCTGATCTAACAAAAATTATTGGTACTGTATCATGTGAAATTGACAGTTTAAAGCCCTGGCAGAAAGAGTAGCAGAAGTATAAACCTTTTTACCCCATCTCTCTAATGCTCTAGATTCCCTTTCAGAGGGTAGTGGGTTTTTGGCAGAGGCAGCTGCAACACCTTTAGGGCCCTGAGAAATGGTTTCTGGGTCTGCAGCATGAGCCTTACACAAGTGGAAGTGAGAATTCGGGACCCTGTAGTATCTGTCAGGTTTGGCAGGGGCCGGGGGAAGAGAATCAGGGGCAGTACTGGCATCATTGTATGCATCATCAACAACAGATAGTACAGGTGGTATGGCTAAAGGCCTATGCTGTGGTAAGTGTAAAAACGTCCTTAGCCTTTTCCTAGAATCAGAAAAATCCTGTCCCTGCCACTGGAAGTCTTCCCTCATTGAGTGTAGGGTTTCCCCAAATTAAAATTCTTCTGGAGGTGAGGCAGAAGGAATGGAGTCTTCTGCATCAGAATCCTCATAAGTTGAGTATGGGCCTTCCTGATGGTCAGATAAATCTGAACCATCCGAGGAATAGTCAGAGGAGAGAGGTTCAGGGGGTTCAGTCCTAGGCCTCTTTTCAGGAGGGGGTTGTGAGGCCCTGTCTGGGTGAGGTTGGGATCCCCTGATCAGAGAAATAAGGTCCTCAGCAAGGCTGAGAATCTGGGAACTTGAGGTAGGCCTGTGAGAGGGAGCTTTTGTAGGTAAGGCCTTGGAAAGTTTGGCTGCTTTAGCCCTGGAAAAGGCCTTGATAGACATAGAAGCAGGGGGTCTAGCTGCCCCACGTGCAGGAGTAGAGATGTCCAACGGAATAGTGTCAGACAAATCTTGTGTGCCTGCTTCTTCAGCAGGAATTTCTGTAGCCGACTCAGCCATGGCCTGTGTGGCCTCGGTTATCGGAGGTATGCTTTCGGCCGAAGGGAGAACCGAGGTCTCGGTTTCAGCCGAAACCGAGACACTCACAGTAGGCCTAACCGTGGTTTCAGCCAAAACCGCGGGCTGCGAGTGTCGGTCCTTTTCCTTGCGTTTTTTAGCTAAATGTGTAGTCGGAGTCTCCGACGGCATTTTATATGCAAAAGTGGAGACAAAGAACTCTTCTGCAAACTCCGACCGACGTCTAAGTGCCCGTCGGTTGAAGGAAGCACAGGCTAAACAAGCTAATATGTCGTGGTCTGGGCCTAAGCAAGGAAGGCAGTAAGAGTGGAAATCCTTATGAGGTATTTGTTTCCCACAAGTTAAACAATTATTTACTTTGTCTGACATCGGCTGAGGCAAGAAAGAGTCCCCAATGGGGTACTTAGCTTTTTTAGAAGTCTTCGGTAGTTGAAATCTCTGGATCTGACTGACCGGCACTTGCGAACAGCTTCTGCTTCGGGCACCGCGCGGCAAGAAAGACTGAGGAAAATGGCGTCAGCTGATGCCTTTATACCCCAGGAGCTATGACGTCGGGTGAAGTGCGACATCAGCCGAGGCCAGACCCAGACTTTGGAATCCGGCCGACCGAAGGGCTGCCTGAGGCAGGACAACCCATATGTTATGACTGCAGATGCATCCTTGAAGGACATCAACAATTTCTTCACATTGCAAAAAAACCTACCAGGGAACGGAACATATTACACATTTTTGTGTTCCTAAAAATACAGTTACTACATGCCAAGTTTTACCACTGTTGATGTGCAGTGATCAGATCATAGGATTATAAAGGTTAATTTGTTGCTAGATAATCCTGACAAACTGAAATCTAAATCAATGCACAGAGGATTAAAAACAGATTATATGGAAGTAAAACAGTCACTATGTAAAACTAACTGAGGTGATGCATTCAGTGGAAAAACTGCAGATGGAATACGAAAAGTTTTGAAAGAGTATTTTATCCTAATGCAAAAAATAAAAAAATATTTAACATTGGGATCTAGACAAACAACATCAGGAGGATATATTTCCATAACTACAAGACACTTGATTAAGGTGTGAGAAAAAAATAACAAATGGAAAAGAAGTCAAACTCCAATTTTGAAAATTGAAATAAACAAGCTGGAAAAACAAATTAAGCATAGTATAAGACAAGATCAAGAAAGATGCAGAAGGAGTCCAGACATACAAATTGATTAACTGTGCATGGATTCTAAAATTTATTCTCAGACATAACAGATTATAGATATATAACAAGTTCAGGTGTCAGAGTGATACGAAAACCACCAAGAAAAAGTTTACCACTCCAACAGTAGCCAAAAACCTGACTCTTGAATGCAATGCCAGTATTTTAATCCCACAAGTCAAGTAAAATCAACAATATAAATAAAAAGCAGTTGAATAAAAAATATCCAAAAACACATCCAAAGGAACCACAGTCAAGCGCTTTCGTCAATCAAGACTTCATCAGAACTGTGCGTGTGTGCAATAACACATCCTTATATAGAAACACTCCCCAATTAACCCTTCCAATTAATTAATAAAATCCTACAACAACATTAATATCCACTCTGACAGACTATGTAAGCAATTAACTTAGGAAATAAATTAGTAGGTTACAAAATGTCAATTGTTACCAAAATGAATGCATATTAAACAAAAAAAAATACTTTTTTAAACAGACTAGCATTATAGTCTTGTTGCCCTACGTTTTAATTCTGGTTTAATGGAGATGTTATCATTAATACCTGGGGCAACTGTGGCATTCAACCATAGTTGCCACCTCATTTCAGCCCTATCTATCTGTTTTTCCAGTCACCCCCCCCCCAAGATCCATACCCACCACTTCCAAAACACCAAACAAAATGGTATGGTCAGGGTTTATTTTGATGTGTCAGTATAGTGCATTGTTTTCATCCTGTTTCTTAACACTATAATGGTGCTCATAAATTCTTCTTCTGAACCTCCTCTTCGTTTTGCAAACATAAAAATCCTGGCAAACCTGGGAAGCAGCAATATAAACCACCCCTGTAGTAACACAGGAGCCCGCGGCTAGCTTCACCTCTAACCCATTAAAACCAACTGGTATAGTGGGAGTTGTGATGATACATTTACAATAGTCACAGGCCTCACATTTAGTAGTTCCCTTAGGGGGTCTTAGTTTTATGCTCTATGGGGTGTTCTAACAGTAATTTCAAATTACTATTGGTCCTACACGAAAAAGTAGGTCCATCACCTAAAGTCACTAAGAGCTCTTCGTTTCCTTTAAAAAGTATCCAGTTTTTCTTAAGAATGTCTCTTACTTTGTCGCAAGTTTTCCCATAGGTTAATACCATTGAATAGGAGTAATCCTTACCCTGTGAGTGAGGGGATTTTACCTCTTTGTTTTGGGTTACCCCTAACAGTGGTTTGTATCTAGTACCACATTCACCAGTCACTTGGTCACAAATGGGTAAGACAAACTCCAAAGGATATCCTCTTGCTACAAATAAATTTACCAGAATACCCATTTCTACCTTCGCTATTTTGAGGTATGAGCACATTCTTGCTATATGGACCGTCTGACCCCTCACAATATTTCTTTTCACATACTGGGGGTGACTACTTTTAAACTCAAGATAATCATTGGAAAAATGGGTTTTTGATAAACACAGGACTGAAAACATTGTTTACACTTATCTTTCCAAAGACACACATCAAAATAATTAATCTTGCTTTGTCACAATTACCTGTAAATTTAAAGTAGTTGCATATACTGTTCAAGTAGTTAATGAACCCCATATGCTTTTCCCCTACCTTCCAGAGAATAAACATATCATCCAAAAACCTAAGGTAAACAGTCCAAAAATCCTTAAATGGACTGGTTATGATATGTTCACTTTCCCAACGGTACATGACTAAATTAGCAAAAAGTGGGGCACAACTAGTGCCCATTCCCACCCCATTAGTCTGACGAAAAAACTCACCCCCAAAACTAAAAAAATTGTTCACAAGAATAATTTCCATTAACACCATAATAAAGTTTACTATGGTGTTTCCCAAATTAGTTTTTTCCACTAACAACTCATGAAAAAAAACTCCAGCCCTATATCGTGAGGTATAGAGGTGAATAAATCAACTATGTCAATAGTTGAAAAACTGAAACCCTCACTATAGTATTCTTTCTTGATCCGACTTAAAAAGTTCCAAGAATCTAATAGAGTATGACCAATAGAAGTCAAAGAGTTTCTCACCACCCTGTCAATAAAAACTCCCAATGGATATGTTATACTATTTTGACTAGTTATAATAAGCCGGTAGGGTGGGTCATAAATGTTTTTATGTGTTTTCAGAATTCCAAATAAAACCGGGATGGTTGGGTTGTCATTATTCAAAAATTGGTATGTTTCTTCGTTAATTACCTCCTGGAATAGGGAGTCCTCCAGTACAAGTTTAATTTTTCTATAAGAAATGTTTATTTCATTCCTGGAGACAAATTCATATTTATCTTTGTTCTGTACCATACCAAAAACGTTGTTGTTATAGTCTTCAGTGTTAACTATAGCCATCCCACCCCCCTTATCTGGCTTCATATAGGTCTTATGCAAAACAGTTTGGCTCCACAAAGGGGTGATAAGTGCTCGTAATGGCATACAGGCAACCTCAGATACTGAAATTAAATTAAAGTATATTGAAAAAAATATGCAAACTGAATCATCCAAACAAAGCATGAGAAGGAGGAGACAGAATTAGTAATAATGACCTGAGAGTGCTTCAGCAAGAACTTACAGTATCATTACAGCTACTACTTATTAAGTCGTATAAATATGGAGAGATTCCTCAAGATTGGAGACATGTACTTATTAAACCTGCCCCTAAGGGAAAGGGGAGTAGGACAAACCCAGACTCATACAGACCCTTAAGTCTACTTTCATGCTGGTGAAAAATAATGGAGAAGGTATTACTGGATGCATTATTGTCAGAATTGGAAAATTTGTGATTTGAAACCACATATCAACATGTGTATATTGAAAATAGATCTATTACCATGTGTAACAATGTTTTTGATGATGTGAGGTAGTGCCAGCTGTGTCAGGTAGAGCAGGACAGAGCATGTGTAACATGTAACAGCATAGCTAGCTGGAGTTTTGTAAAGAATTGTATGTCATTTGAATATGAAACTGATTTGTACAGATGATTGTGTTAAAAATGTATTTGTAAAGTTGCTTGTGTTAAAAATGTATGAACAGTGGGTCCTGTTGGACAGAAAAGAAATACACATGTATGTCAGACTGTCTGTTGTAACTGATGAAATGTATACATTTTAACAGAGGATATTAGAAGGGAAAGGGTTATGCTCAGCCCAGCTAACCTTAAGAAAAATAGCCTGAAATTAAATGACTTGGTTTAGGCCATAAAGATTTTATCTCACAGGTCTGAATACGATACAATGTCTGTGAAAAGCCTGGACTGGGGTCCTGCTCTATTGTCCTTAGTGGTGAACTAATTGCTACCCTGGAGTGCCAGGGAATATCTTGTTAGTTTCTGCTGGAAGGCTGAAGTGTTGGAGTAGTGTGGGAATCATACAGTCAGGTGACCAGATGTGATGTCATTCTGTAGCCAGCAATGAACCTGTATTTGAATACTAGTGAAAGATGTGAGGTATGCACTCTGTTTTTGGACCTCACAAGACACTCATCCATGTTCATCTTGCTTAGCCTTAGTAAGTAAATAGGGAACAGTAATTCTTCAGTCAGTTAGAAAACTACAGTGAGATTAGCTAAATGTAGTTTTTTCTGCATCTAAGTCTTTCCATCTGTATTGCTTTTTTTTATTTCCTGTGAGTGAAGCTCTGTTTTTTATTGTAAATAGATATTTAGTATTTTCATGTATTTTCATGGTTTTTATTATTTAATAGTAAACATATACAAATTTGTCATTGTGGCTAATCCTTTACAAAATATTTAACCTTTGAGAGTACAGGCTCATAGGCTCATAGGTAGGTACTAGGCTATCTGCCTGAAGGCATTTATAAGCCTAGCCAGAATGTGTTGGCTTTCGCCGCCCCCTTAGATTAGATCCATGTGCCTCTGTCCAGCAAAGCCACTGAAGTGATCCCCGGGGTAAACTTTGTTTCCTATCCACTCATCGAGGTTTCTCTTGAAGAGTGTTAGTGAGGAGTTCTGCCTAATGTAGATTGGAATCTTGTTCCAAAGCATGGGAAGTCTCTGTGACAGGAATCTATCCCTCCAGCATGTCCTATTTATTGTTGTGTGAGGTTTAGATCCCTAAGGTGTGTAGCTTGAGGGGATAAGCTTTTCTTTAGGTGGAGCATGTCCATCAGTTCTGGGTTGGACATGGTCTTGTATATCAGGCAGAGATAACCTCTGAGTAGGCGGTATGCAACCGAGTACAGCTGGAGTTTCTTCAGTCGGGCTGCATAGGGCATCTGTTTGAGGCCAGTGATCTTCTTGGTGAGATACTTCTGTGGTCTTTCCAGCTGTTGTAGGTATCTTGTAAGATACATCCCAAATGGGGAGTTGTACTCTATGATGGGTCTGAGTGATGAGTAGAGGGGCACAATTACCTCTTTTGATCTAGATGGGAACCCTTTTGTGATAAGGTGTGCCACATCACTTTAGCAACATGATTATCAAAGGAGAGTTTACTATCTACTTGGGTCCCCAGATCCCTTATTACGTCTTCTGTATTTAGGGGACTACCACCTATGTGGTAGTTTGTGGGTACTTTATTTTTTCCAAAGGGGATGACTATGCACTTTTTGGCATTTAGCTTGAGGCTATGACTTTGACACCAGGTGTCCGTCTCAGTGAGACCCTTTTGGAGGATGTCTGTGTCAGCCAGAGAGTCTATTATAGCCCCTAGTTTGCAATCGTCTGTGAACTTGATCAGCCATAGTCCTCCTGTGCTTGCCTGTACCTCTGAGAAGTATATGCCGAACAGGAGGGGTCCTAGGACTGAGCCCTGGGGAACGCCACCTGTAACCAATTTAGAGTCAGACCTAGCTCCCGCAACTCTTACCATGTGGGTTCTGTCCATGAGCCAGTTGGCAACCCATCTTGTGACATACGGGGTTATGTTCAGGCTGGTGAGCTTGTCTATGATACCAGAATGGGCCTTTGCGAGGTCTAGGTAGGCTGTGTGTACCACCTTTCCCTCATCTATAGCCTTGGTAACTGTCTCAAAAAAGTCCACCAGGTTTAGGAGGCATGATCTGCCCTTATCAAAACCGAACTGGGTAGGGTCCAATGTTTGGATGTTCCCAATGTCTCTGTTAATGAGTTCCATGATGATGTGCTCCATAGCCTTGCAGACCAAGCTAGTCAGGCTTATAGGGCGATAGTTCCCGGGGTCTGTTGTGGCTCCACCATTGCTGTGCACCACTCTATAGGTACGTAACCCGTGGATAGGCTGAGTTTGAACAGTGTGTTTAGGTGAGGGGTTAGTTCGTCTTTGAGCTCGTGTAGGACGAAGCCTGGGACACTGTCCGGTCCTACTGATGCTGTGATTTTGGCTTTGGAGAGGGCTGTTTTAACCTGAGTGTCTGTGTTTTTAGGAGCTCTACATTCTTCTGGTATGGTTATGGGCCCTTTTGGGGGCGAGAGGGGGGCGAAGTTTTCACTGAACCTGTCTGCCAGGATGTTGGCAATATAGGTCGGTTCAGTGTATTTTGTACCATTCTGCACTAACTCTGAGCAGATCTGAGCATTGCCACTTAAATTCTTGACATAGCTAAAGAATGTCTTCTGGTTATCTTTGGAGTCCTTGGCATTTTTCATTCGAAACTTGCCTTGGATGATTTTATGAGGGACCATAGTTTCTTGCTGATACTGATCAGGGATGTCTTGCCTTCTTGGGATTTTACTCTTTTCTGTACTAGTTTCCTCCTTCTATTGTATAGCTTGTTTATGGCAGGAGTCCACCAGACTGGTTTTCTTTTCTTAGAGGAGTGAGTCTTGGTTTTGCTTGCGACAGCACGATCCATGCATTCTTGTAGGTGCCCATAGAATGCATTAGTAAAGGATTTTGCAGCTTGGACAATGTTATCCTTTAACATGGGGGCTTTGAAACTTTCCACCTCGGTACTTGCATTTATTTAGTGGCACTGTGACTCCATGCTCCTGAAAATCTTTCTGCTTGGTTAAACACTACAATTTGTATAAGTATTACTTTACTAAGTGTAATTGAGTACCCTTGTAAGAGCCTTAAAGTAGCTGGCTACAAGTGTTCTGGTGGAAGTAAAACTACCTTATAGTGTGGTTGGAGGTAGCAGAGCAAGTACATTGTTTCAGCCTTTCCCTGGTGTGTTGGTGTGAAAGTCAAATCTCAAAGAGAGAGTGTGTGCGGCAGCTACTTTGAACAGGGACACTGACAGCACTGATTTCATAGAGAAGGTGGTGGTGCAATTGGCTTGTATCACCCAGATAAGGATTCAACTCTATACTGGTCAGTAGCCAGTCTTCTTTGGGGTCTGGAGAGAAAGCCTAGCCCCAGGATTGGATTGTGGATTCCCTGTGTGCTCTTAAGGGAAATTGTACTTGGTGCAGACAACTGCATCTGAAAATACTGTGTGTGTCTATTTTTCTCACTGTGAATGTTCCCCACCAGTTGAGGATTGTGAATCTTTGACCACTGGCTCAGAGGAGGGACATCACAATGTTCTGTAACAATATAACAGCTATGAATAAAAAAAAATGTGCTGTAATGCAATTTGTATAGATTTAATTTCAGTACTTGACAGGGTCATACACAAAACACTAATTAATACATTAGAATGACTAGGTACTGATGTTCCCTTGATCAGATGGACACTGCAAGTATCATACAGCAACTGTACAGGTGAAATTGTTGGTTACAGTCAGGGTGTCCCACAGGGCTCTGTCCTAGGCCTACACTTGTTTAGATTGCATCTTTCAGATCTATCTTTTTCATCTGAGATGTTCTACAGTCTGTATGCAGATCACTTGAAATTGAGTAAACTGACAGGGCATGTCTGCAAAAGAAGAGGATTAAATTGACCATTTGGGCACATGAAAATAATATACTGATAAATACATCAAAAATCAAGCATATGAGATTTTGGGCACAAACTGAAAGGTGAATATTTAATACAGCACACAGTGAGTGAAACTGTAGATTCATTTAAGGACCTGGATATGGGTAGATCCAGCTTTGAGTTTTTCTAGTCATATCAGTCAATTGGTTATTGATAGTTATAGAACTATAGGTTGTATAAAAAGATTTATAAAGTCTAGGAAATCAAAATTGATTGTCATTGTTTGTTAGTTACATTAGACCTAGAGCTGAGTATGGAACAACAATATGGAAACCCTATAAGAAAACAAGCAAGAGTAAACTGGAAAAAGTACAATGGAAATATACCAAGGGCATCCATGGATATGTAAATGTAAGTTACTATAAAACACTAAAATATCTGAACTTGTACAATGTCTCATATAGATATTTAAGAGGAAATCTTATTTAGGTATATAGGGCATTTAGAGACAACTACCTCTGGGAATGTTTGAGGTTATCAAAAAGTAGTACAGAATCATCCATCAACATATGCAGAAGATTCTATAGGAATGAGAAATAAACTAAATGGTTCTCTGAGACAGCAGCTGATGCATGGAACAAACTACCAAATTACATTAAAGCAAGCACTAATTTAGATATTTTTAAGAATAGCCTGGACACTTACTATGGGAAAAATTGTTCTGGTATGTTGGCATGCTAGAAGGACATTAATGCCCGTGCTTAAAATATTTGTATGCATGTATGCAGTGGCTATAATTAAGTAAGAGGACGGCACACCTCTCACCCTCTTAGTTCAATACATTTGGATAAAGCTCAAAATAATTGGGGTACAAAGGAACAGAGATAGACACAGATTTTAAATATTGTTCTTTTAAACTTAAAACATTGCTAGATTAACAGGAATAGTATTAGCATGCATTTTAAAAAAATATGACGTTTGAAACTCAAATGTATGTCATTATTTAGTGAATTTAACCCCCAATAATTTGCCAGGAAACTTCAAATTTTATGAGGAATAGACCAAACAATGATGTAAAAATCTGGATATTCGATGAAAATTTGCACAGATGATATACATGGAGTTAATGAAACTTACTGGCTGATATTAAAGTACACTGCTTCTGAATGTTTTTATGTATGCATTTGAGAGAGTATGTGCAGACATTAAATGCTAACCAAACTTATATTTTGGATGCAAAATACTTCTTCCAACAACATTTACATGTAGTGCATTAAGTCTAAACATAGAAAATGAATAATACAGTATAAAAATAAGTTAAAAAAAACCAATATTACAGACAGCCCATTCTCTATGCACAATAATGCCTCCCAGCATGTGTTACTGTGCAAATAATAGCTTCCAGGGGTGTAAATGCCGTTTGCCTCAGGTGTCATGCCTCAGAACACCCCTGGGTGTGCATTACTTATACACTAACACATCCTGTTAGGCATTATTGCTTGCAGGGCCTTACATGACAAACTTGGTGCAAATCTGTGTCTACATATCCAGTTAACTATCCTTAAAGATAACAAAAGTAGTTTGTCGTTTTCAGTGGTGACAAAGCAAATTGATTATCCTCATTCAGTGCTAGCAGACTATCACCAATTGCTTCATTAGCATTAAAAAAAAAGTAAACCATTCATCAGTAACTTGCCAGCGAATATTTCCACTGCAGATTTTATTTCACAGAAAAAGGTTAATAAAGGACCTGCACATTATTCAGAAAGAATGAAACAGTGGCAGTATGAATTAAGTAGTAAAAAGAAATAAACCAAAACCTTGTGCCACTACTCCGGCTTCTAAAAAATGGTCCACCACAAAGCAAAGAGCCATCAATGAAAATAAATCCAAGAGCTAAAATCCACAAAACTGGAGCCTTATTTTAAACACTTTTGTTCCTTATTTTATTAAATACAACCAGACCAGAACTTCATCAGAAAAATTCAAATTTGCACTTACCAAACTTAAACAGATTGCCCAATAATGACATCACAAATATTAACCACCTAATAATGCTTCCTATTTGAAATGCATTTTATCTAAAATTATTAAAAACATTATAATGCTTTCAGTTTTAATACACATTTCATATTAATGGTTTCATTTAAACCCGGGAAGCTATTCAACCTTCAAAGGACCTGCCAACGTAGTTCCCTGGTTTCCAGTAGGTTATTAAAACCTGTAACAAATGTGCCCTCCTCTATTAGCTCAAGAACAAAAAAAATGAAATTGATGAAAATTGACACATTCTTCTTTATGCTTTGCCAAAGCATTAGTAATGTCCCTGATCCTCATTGTCTTAATATGTTCTCTTACTCTAAATCTAAGCTGTCAAATGCCTTTGCCAAGATAAAAGCTAGGACAGGAACTACACAAGGCTACATAAACTGTTCCACAGCTATTGCAATTATACCTGTTATTAGACCTAACCATATAACTAATATGGGGTAAAGTAAAGTACAGTTTTGTACCTACCATAAATGTAGATGTTCAAAGATCCACATTGCTGCAGTCCTTACATATGGGTAGTCCGCTGTCCTCGGTCGGCCCGAATACCAAAGTATTAGGCTGACGTCGGTCATGGGCACTCAGAACTGACATCAGAGCATCAGGGTATAAAAGCGCATGACCGACGTCATATCCTCAGTCTTTTCTTGCCCCAGATGTCAGAAGGCCCTAAAAAGAAAGGCCACAGCCAAAAACAGAAAACTTCCCAGAAAAAACATGTACAAACAACAACTACCACCCAAACCATACAACCAATCCAAACTGCAGAGGGGAAGGAGGGAGGGTAAATTGGACTGCAGCAATGTGGATCTTCGAACATCTACATTTATGGTAGGTACAAAACTGTACTATGTTCTTCATCTCACATTGCTGCAGTCCTTACATATGGGTAGAATCCCAAAGCAGAGGTAAAGGGAGGCTGGCAAAATCATAAAGCATTAGGAGCTGCCAAAATGCCCTGTAAAATTGCAGTGGCAAATCCAGCCCTAGATTTAGAATAAAGAGGAAGGTGGTAATGTTTAGAAAAAGTATGCACTGAACTCCAAGTAGCTGCTTCCAAAATATCCTTAGTAGCTACCCCCCTTAAAAAGGCTGTAGAAGTGGCAGTAGCCCTAGTGGAATGAGGCCTGATTCCAGCCAGAATCTCCTTACCATGATGGGAATAACAGAAAGCAATACAAAAACCAATCCATTTTAGAAATAGTTTGTTTTGAAACAGGTTTTCCCTGAGAACCCAAAGCAAAAGAAACAAACAACTGCTGAGACTGCCTGAACCCTTTAGTTCTGCTCAAATAATAACGCAACTGCCTGTGAATATCCAAAGTGTGCAAAATCTTCTCCCCTTTATTTTGGGGGTTTGCATAAAAAGTAGGCAAATGAATAGTTTGGTTCAAGGCCACACTAGAAACCACTTTAGGCATAAAAGTAGGATTAGTACGCAAAGAAACCCTATCCTTATGAAAAATTAGGAAGGGTTCAACTGCCATAAGGGCCTGTAATTCAGAAACCCTTCTTGCAGAAGTAATGGCCAACAAAAAAGCAGTCTTCCATGACAAAAACTTTAACTCGGCAGTAGCTGCAGGCTCAAAAGGTTGTAAAGTAAGTTTTTCCAACACAAAATTGATATCCCAAGCAGGCGTAAGAGCTCTACGTGGGGGTCTTATGTTCTTTGCCCCTCTAAGAAATTGCTTAAACAAAGGATGAGAGAATAATGGAGGGTCACAGTCATAGTGAGCAGAAATGGCTGCAGCATGAACCTTTATAGAGGAGAAAGACAAACCCTTGTCCAATAAATAAGTAAGATATTGAAGGGAAACACTTAAATTAGGCTTGGAAACATCAAAGTCCTTCGCTTTGCTCCAAATAAAAAAAACCTCCTCCATTTATCAGCGTAAACTTTCCTTGTACTAGGCCTTCTGGCCTCCAAAATAACATTCAAAACTTGTTGTGGAAGCTGAGACCCTCCCGGGTCTAGAACAGAATATGCCAGGCTGTTAGATGCAGAGACTGAATTTTGACATTGAGTAAATGATTGCCCTCCTGAGACAAAAGGTGTGGAATCGAAGGCAAAGGCCATGGAGGCTCCCGTACTAAACTTCTCAGTAGTGGGTACCAGTGCTGCTGAGGCCAATCCGGAGCTATTAGAATCACGGATGGCTTGTCCTGTCTGGCCTTCAAGAGTACCTTGGGAAGGAGAGGCAGAGGTGGAAAGGCATAGACGTGAAGATTGCTCCAATTGAATAATAGAGCATCCACCTTCCAAGCTGTGGGATGAAACATTTTTGTGCAAAACTTTGGCAACTGGTAATTTAGTGGAGAAGCGAACAGATCTATGTCTGGAGTTCCCCATAACACTGTCAACTTTCGAAATGCATGAGGATCCAATTTCCACTCGTGGGGATCCACTATCTGTCTGCTCAACACATCTGCTAAGGAGTTCTGTGCTCCTGGTAGAAACCTTGCCTGAAGATTGAGTTGTAAACTGAGAGCAGTCTCCCACAAAATCATCGCTTGCCTGCAAAGAGGGTACGAATGTGTTCCCCCTTGCTTGTTGATGTACCACATGACAGTTGTGTTGTCTGTTTGAATCAACACCTGTCCTGGGAGAAGTAAATCCTTGAAAGCCATCAATGCAAATTGGACTGCTAACATCTCCTTCAAGTTGATATGCAAATGTTGAAGTCTGGCAGGCCACGTGTCTTGAACCCATTTTCCATTGAGGTGTGCTCCCCAAGCCTTGTCCGAGGCATCCGTCGTTAGAATCTGACTCGCCTCTGGTCGGGTCACAGAGAGTCCCTTGTTTAGGTGACATTCCTGAGCCCACCACAAAAATTCCTTTTGAATGCAAGGTATTATTTGAATGACAGTGTCCAGATCTTGGCAGTGTTGTGTCCATACATTTTTGAGATACCATTGAAGCTTCCTCATATGCAGTTTGGCATTGGGAAGCACCAGAATACAAGATGCCATGAACCCCAAGGCTTGAAGGACTGTCCTTGCAGTCAGCCTGGACCGAAGAGACAATTGATGGAAGTAAAGAGTAAGGTTCTTTTGTTTGTCCGGGGTCAAAAAAGCCATCTGGGAAGCTGTATTCAGTCTCACACCCAGAAAGCACATGTCCTGAGAGGGTACTAGACTGGACTTTGTTTCGTTCACAGAATACCCTAGGCACCTTAACACTGCCATCACATACTGTAGATGATGAAGAAGTTCGTCCTTGTCTTGAGCAAGAATCAGGCAATCGTCCAAATAAGGATAAATTTGTATTCCTCTTAACCTGAAGAAGGCTATCACTGGAGCCAGAACCTTTGTGAACACCCTGGGCGCGGTAGATAAGCCAAAGGGCAATGCAGAGAACTGATAATGAAAAGTTCCAGCCCGAAAACGCAGGTACCTTCTGCAACTGGGCCTGATAGGAACATGAAGATAAGCCTCTTTGAGATCCAGAGTTACCATCCAGTGATCTTTGCCCAACAGAGGTAAAAGCTGTTGTAACGTCAACATTTTGAACTTTGGAATGTCCAGATATGTGTTGAGGATAGATAAATCCAAAATCGGTCTCCACGTGTTCCCTTTCTTTGGTACTAGAAACAGGCGAGAATAAAATCCTAGGCCCACTTCTGACAGAGGGACCGGCTGTATAGCTCCCATTTGAAGAAGTAAAGAAATCTGCTTGTGAGCCTCTACCCTTTGCTGAGGAGGAACGTCTGGCATGCCTTTGAAAGGAGGCAATGTATGGAAATAGAACTTGTAGCCTCGGTTTATAATGTCCAATACCCATTTGTCCTGGGTGACTAAAAGCCAGTTTTGCTTGAAGAGTGCCAACTTTCCTCCCAAAGGAGCTGCCAGGCAAGAAGAATCTGGCAGCTGAAAATGCAGGTCATTGGGCCTGTTTACGAAAGGACTGGCCCCTGCCCTCACCTGAAGATTGTGCAGGTGAACTCCATGTTCTAGGCCTGAAGGTACTCTGAGCTCTGCCCCTACCACGCCTAGATCTACCTCTAGACTGAGAATCAGAAGAAGGATACACCCACCCCTTAGTAGGCCAATTTCTACTAAACTTTGGAGGCTGCACCTGCAAAAAATTTTTAACAGTCTGCATAGACTTAGCCTTGTCTTCCATTTTCTTCAAGACCGACTCCACAGGAGGACCAAACAAAACTTCATACTGTAAAGGAGCATCCAAAATTCTGGTTTTAACATGCTCTGACAAATTCTGATCCTTAAGCCAGGCGTGCTTGCGAAGAACTGTACCAGTGGCAGCCACCCTGGAAGAAGCCTGTAAAGCATCAAAACCACACTGCAAAGAATGCTTACCCACCTGTTCAGAGACATGTACCAAATCCTGTAATTCTTTACACTCTATGTCCTCTGCCAAAGCATCCACTTTAGATTTTAGTTGAGTAAGGAGAAAATTCTGATACTTCAACATATGAAACTGGCAGTTCAAAGCCCTCATTGCTAAAGTAGAAGAGGTATACACCTTTTTACCCCATCTATCCAAAGCTCTAGCCTCTTTATCTAGAGGAACCGGATTCTTCACAACAGAGGCTCTGACACCCTTAGGTCCCTGGCTAATAGTTTCTGGATCTGCCCTAGGACTCTTATAGAGGTATTTATGAGCCTCAGGCACCCTGTAATACCTATCCGGTTTAACTGGCGCAGGAGGCAGAGAATCTGGATTAAGAGAAGCCTCTGAGAAAACATCTTGAACAATATCCAAAACAGGAGGTATAGCCAAGGGTCTATGCTGTGGTAAAAACAAGAATTCCCTAAGCCTCTTCCGTGAATCAGAGAAATCCTGACCATCCCACTTAAAATGCTCCCTCATAGAATGTAGTGTTTCTGAAAAAGAAAAATCCTCTGGAGGAGAAGCAGAAGGAGTGGAATCCTCTGCATCAGAATCAGAATAAGGAGGGAAATCCTGAATGTCTTCAGCCGAAGACTCTGAGTCATCTGAGGCCTGATCCAAACTTTCCAACTCTGGCTCCACCCTAGGCCTCTTATCAGGAGGGGGCATAGAACCTCTAATTAAAGTAATCAAATCTTCTGCCATTTTAAGCATGTGCTTTTTAGGCACAGACCCTGCAGAACTAGGACTGACACCAGAGGAAGGCAAACCAGTCCTGCCTTTGGAAGAAGCCTTAGAGACAGAAGGAGAAGGCCTAACCACCTTAGGTAAGGAAGGGAGAACAGTAACCTGAGAAGCCCCCTCAGCCTGACCTGCCTTCTGAGAGGCCACATCTTGCAAAATCAAAGTCTCCCCCTGAGAGTCAACTGAAACTTCGGCCGGATCCACAAGTTCCACCGTAGCTTCTAAAGAACCGGCGTCCGGAAAGGATGACTCATCCTGCCTGGTTTTTAAAGATTTGTCTTTGCGCTTCTTCGCGGTAGCGGGCGTCGGAGTATCCGACGGCATATTATAATTACACCGCTTACCGAAGACAAGCCTAGCGCAATCTAATCTACGTTTTATGGTGCACTTATTAAACCTAGCACAAAAGCAACACCCGACTACGTCGTGCTCAGGTCCCAAACAAGGAATACAAAGAGAATGATAATCCCTATGCGGTATCTGTTTCCCACAAGAAATACAATTATTCACTTTTTCTGACATCCGGAATTAACTGAGGCAAGAAAAAACAAAAAGATTCCCCAATGGGGTACTTAGCCCAACTTGGATTTGGTCTGAAACTCAGAATACGAAAATTTCAGAACGCCGAACGGCACTTGCAACGCTGCTTCTGCATCGGACCATGCGGCAAAAAAGACTGAGGATATGACGTCGGTCATGCGCTTTTATACCCTGACGCTCTGATGTCAGTTCTGAGCGCCCATGACCAACGTCAGCCTAATACTTTGGTATTCGGGCCGACCGAGGACAGCGGACTACCCATATGTAAGGACTGCAGCAATGTGAGATGAAGAACATCCATACTCGTATTAATCAAAAACCTACACTGCCTGCAACTGCCACATGCAAAAGACTCAACCTTCCTGTTAAACTTCTTAGATTCATAAATCAAATTAAATTCCAGTTTTTTTAATGTTCATAGACTTCTTAAAAATAAAATTAAGGACTTCCCCTATTATTTGTGCCAGTGCTTTGTTTCCTAATACAATTTTCCAGTTACCCTTAATTATAGCCATAATTATTTGTCCATTTACACTCACAGTGACTGGAAAAGCAGGACTCTTTTTCTTCACTCACTGTAGAACTTCTGTCTCCTCTATTACCCACTACACTACTTCCATTCTCTGTATTTACTAACAGTGCAAACTTTATCAACCTATCTTTTTTAACTTCTGTCTCAATTTTAATTAACTCCTCTACCAGATAACCCCTGTCTAAAAATAACTTTCTAACAAATCCACTTCTTTAACAAAAAAATTCTTCTTCACTGGTGATTCAACTAATCTGAATCAACTTTCCCCTATAAATATTTTGTTTCATAAAATTCAGATGGGGACTTAAATAGTGAAGGCAATTATTTTTGAAAGGTTCCTTTCTATAAAAAGTTGTTCTAAAACACTTGTTTTTACAATCATTAAATTAATATCTAAAAAAATTGATTTGGGTCCTCTTACTACTAAAAGTAAAATTGAGCCAGGAAATGCTATCATCGATTTCCCTCACAAAACATATCAAAACGTTCTGCATTACTTGCCCAAATGAAGACCAAGTCAGATGAGAAGGCAAAAAATGTTGAAAATGCATAAATATAGTTGCAAGTATAGAAAACTCCTGGAAGAACCCCATGTTGATCAGGATGGAATGCAGGGATGGTTTAGGAGAGGCGAATATAAACCAAAAGATGAATGGTTAATATTGGCGGCCCATGGTTATGGGCTATGTATATGTTGGTTTACAAAGTCCATTGAACATATGGGAGAAACTGACAAATGTAGATTTTGTAAAACAGAATTGGAAACAGTCGCACACCTTGTTGCTGGTTGTGATATACTAATGGAAGAAGGACTGTACATTGAAAGGCATAATAATGTGGCAAGACTGTTGCACTGGGGATTGTACAAACATTATAATACTGAAGTAGCTGAAAAACACTGTAAGCATGAGCTACAAAGCATCATAGAAAATGATGAAGTCTACATCACATGGGATCACCCATTACCAACAGTTCAAAAGATAGATGCTAGAAAACCAGATACAGTGATCCATGAAAAGAAGACAAAAGTAGCATCGACCACTGAAATCGCTACACCCAGTGACTACAGCATCCTGTGTACAGAGATACAGTCATAAAATATCTGGATTTGCAGACAGAAATGAGAGCAATGTGGAAGAAAGCTATCCAGACAGTTCCAATAGTAGTAGGAGCAAGGGTCTTACAAAGAAAGAATCTACAATCATATTTAGACATGTTACCGATACATGTAACTCCATATGAATTGCAGGAGGAGTCCTTACTGGGCACATTGCAGGTACTGCGAAGAGCACTTCTGGCTAACATCAAAGATTGAAACAATACTAATTTCATGAACTTTATTTATCCTTCAACTTAGGAATGGGGGTCCATTCCCATCATGGTATTAGAAACCCAAAAGATTTGGAGAAATTAAAAAGGGGTGAATTTGTGAAACCCCATTAAACTGTTTAACTGCTTTTTAAAGGAAGACAGTGTATCACATTGCTTGATCTGGAGTGGAAGCTTGTTCCAAAGAAGGGGTAATCATTATATGATGAACACGTCTCTTTACAGTGAATTGTTAATTTGCTGATGCAAACTCAGATCCCTGATACTAATGCTTGCTGTGCTGTTTGATTTGTGATGATATAAGAGGTCTTGGACTTCCCAAACTCTAATGGCCCAAAACGCAAGGACCAAATTGCCCCTAAGGAGTCCCTAGGACACTGAATACAGGAAAAGAGCCTCCAGCCTCTTCTGGTAGTTCAGTCCTTTTAGGACGGTGATCTTTTTTGTCAGGAAACTTTGAGGTCTCCCCAACTTCTTGATATGTTTAGTAAGATACACTGCAATGGGAGTATTGTACAGTGATACGCATAGATCAGTGCAGAATACAGAGGGTAAAACCTTCTTTGGATCTAGATGAGATGCCTGTTTTGATCACCTCTGCCAGACAGAAAGATTTCCTAATTACTACTGTAACAGTATGCTCAAAGGAAAGGGAGTTACTTACTATGTACCAGTGTTGCTCACCACATCTTCCTTTTGGGGTGGGGTGTTGTCTATACTATGAGGTGGGTAGAAGAATTGTTTAACAACTGTAACAAGTTTATACTTTTTTAGCATTTAGTTTTAGCCTCTTTTCTGTGCACCAGCTATTAACATGTGTAAATTTAAGTTGTGCCAATACTAATACAATCAGAGAAATGTTCAGAAGAACCACTACTAACCAAAAACGCATAAATGCTGTAATTATATCAAAAGGTGCTGTAACAAAGTATTAGTTTAAAAGTGTGCACACTTATGCAACCAGCTTATTATACATTTTTTCTTTTTTATATTTTTCCCCTAACACATTTGTTTGTTTTTCAATTGAATTGTAAAAGTTATAGATCACATTAAAGGTGGGAAAAGTTTTGAAATTATTTATTGTGGTCTTATTTTTTATATCACAAAAATCTGGCATTTTAACAGTGGTGTGTAAACTTTTTAAATCCACTGTAAACACACAAAACTGTAAATAATTGTTCAATGAAACAGAATTTGATAAATAGTGCAGAGAATTTCCATGCTGATGAACCAGACCTACAATGAAATATTTGTACCCATATATTTAGGGGACCATTTGGTACATCAAGGTGCAGATGGTCAACTTCTGGTTTGGCCTGCATTACATCAAACTGTATTACATTGATTTGTGCAGACTAATCAACCATTTACATCTTGTTTGGTTTTATCAGTATAAGTGGATCAGTACTGCTTGCGGTTCCAAACTCTGCATGTGTATCATCACAAAGAGTAGGGTAAGGATATTTGTTTTTCTCTACACTGTTGTGCGATCTTGGCATTAATATATTTAAAGTTTCAGGGATGTGAGGTGGTGAAGTGGACTTGTTCATAGTTAAGCACTGGGCAATCAGTCTGCAAACCCTTTCATAGATTAGCCAAAACAAAATCCTATTCAGAACATCCCTCAAGCCTCAATGACATCAAAATAAGATAGACCACGAGAGAATTTGAGGCTGCCCAACCAGTTATCTAAGTTTACCCTGAAGGTGGACTAGGGTGCTACTCTGCTTGGCATGTAGTGGAAGTTTGTTCCAGAGGTGAGGAATACATTGTTTATTTGCTGATGATAGTATAGTTCTCTGATGTTTTGGGTGACCAACAATAGAAGGGAACACAGCTCAAGGGGCATCATCAAATAGGGTTGAATCTTTCGTAGCACTAATGGTACGACATAGATTTCCATGCAGGAGTCTGTAAGAAGCTGAGCACAGAGAAAGGGCTGCCAGTCTCTCATGAACACTGATTTTTGTGGTCACTGATCTTTTTAGTTATGAGTCTCTGAGGTCTCTCAGGTTGTGTGATATGTTTAGATAAATACATGCCAAAAGGTGTGTTATATTTGGTAATGGGTCTGATAAGATATGAGTAAAGGGGAATTAAGACTTCTTTGGATCTAGTGGAGATGTCTTTGGAAATTAGATGACCCAAATAAAAAGCTTTCCAAACTACTGTGGAGATATGATAAAATGATAAAGAATTATCAACATTACCCAGATCCCTTACAGCAGTGTCTGACTGGAGGGAAGCATCTCTTATAAGGTAAGTGAAACACGTTTGTTTACCAAAATGAACTATGCTACATTTTTTTTTTACATTTAGAGACCCCTGTCCTTGCACCAGTTGTTGACATGATTTAAACCATGTTGGAACAATTGTGAGTCACATGAAGATTGAAAAACATCCAATTTACAGTCATCTGCAAACTTAGTTAACACATTCAAGACTATAAAGTCATTTTTGTATACCTCCAGTTCACACCATAGCTCCTTATGGCATCCAGAGCTTTTTTTGGGCCTGGCTTCTTTAACCAAGTGACTTATCAACTAATAACAGGCAGTATATAGAAAGTACAGAGAGTTATTAGCAAAAATTACACTAATATTGTTAATCCAGGATGTTCTGTAGTACAGAAAATTATCAATTAATTACTCACTTATTCATATGTTCATATTTAAGTTCATATTTTCAGAGTTAAGAGCACTAGATATTATTGAGGAGTGTAGTGTAAAATACGATGGGAGACAGAAGATTTGTTGTCAAAGTCTAGTTATATCACGTTATTCCTGAAATATTGCTAGCTGATTGTTAGCAATTATAAACAATATTTCCATATGCACTTAATATTTCAAAAACCAAGTGACTTAAAATAGTTGCAAGACATCAGGTGAAACTTATGATGTTCTTGAAGAAAACTGTTTTTAATATTTCCTTTGTAAGTTGCATATCTTTATAGACATTCAGTCTTATTATATACTGCTAATTATTCAAGTAAGCATATGTTTTCATATTTCTGTAAATATCTTAATAAACATGCACTCAAATAAGAATTTCTTGTTGGTGTGTGAAACCTTATGCCTGGTTAACAGAAATGTTCTACCAATATATGTCTAGGCAGGACAGATTCCAAGATATGACAATTTGTAGAAGTTTAACAAAAAATATAACTTAGGGTTTTTATGTGCATTATAATACATTATAGTTTTTATGGAAAGACTATCCCCGGGATTCATAAAACTTGCACCAGGTGCAGGAGTAGCATCAGCGTTCCAACACCAAATATGGCCACCGAGCGATCCAGGTATGAGCTGTTCCCATGTGCACTACCTGCTTACGCTACGCCAACACAGCTCCCGGGCCCTGTATGCTAATTACCCCATGTGCAGCAATGTAGCATGCAAACGAAGGTGGTTAGCGATCCAGGAAGTGGTGCAGGTGTAGTGTAAGTACGGAGAAATTTAAACCATAGAAAATGGTTTACATTTTTGCAAACATAAAATCGGAGCCATGACAGCCGACCAAACACATGTATTATATTATTAACATATGCCAATAGCTAAATATATAGCCATTGGCATAAAAAAACATGTACAAAATATAAAATTAACATTTAATATATATAGTCGCACTATCACGACATGGAAGTGCAGGGCAGTGGCACCCAAAGCAGATCGCAAGGAAAATATAAAAATATAGAATAAAACTGCAATGTAACACATATCATGATTTCCCCATAATAGTCATTGGCAGGCATGCTACACCATACTATGGCGCAAGGGTTGCTAAGGGGCTGTGACAGTGTTATGCGCAGTAGCTAGTAATTAGTAGGCAATGCCATGCAAATGAGAGGAGTAATAGTGAATCACAGATTCCCTGCTGGTGTAAGGATGCACCTCACAGTGTAGTGTTATAACACCGAGGTGTGCTCTTGAGATAAAGATGACATCAAGAGAGGGGTGTGTCGCCATTACTGTAAGCACATTGGAGCATTGCTAAACCAGTTTGTCCCTAGCTAGGCAAAGCTGCAGGATAGGGGTGTGTTGAAATGGCCATAGCTTTGCTTAGCTGAGAGTATACAAGGTAACTGAGTATGCATGTGAACGAAGATGAAAACGCATGTTAACCTGGTAAATGGGTATGCGAGGTGCGCACTGCAGCTGAAACAGGAAGGATATTGGAAAGAAATACGGAAATGCTGCAGCAGGGAAATTGGAGTACAAATGACTAATTAACACCTAACAGCCTACAGTGGGCCATTGACAAAGTACAGTTTTGTACCTACCATAAATGTAGATGTTCGAGTGGTTATGCTGCTGCAGTCATCACACTTGGGTTATCCTGCCGTCAGGCGGTCCCGCAGTCAGCCTGAATTCCAAAGCCTTGGTCCGGCGTCAGTTGTCGTCACTTCTTCCCTGACGTCAGTGCGGCATGGGGTATAAAAGAGGCAGCCGATGCCATTTTCTTCAGTTTTTCTTGCCCCAGATGTCAGGTGCCCCAAACTAAGAAGGCAAAATAAGAAGCTTGCAAAACATACCTTAGTGCAAAACAATGGCACTAGTTGTAAGCAAATACACCATATAGACATGCATCCCAAAGGCTGAAGTACATGGAGGTATAAGAAAAGCCTTGTTAGGTAGAGGGGATGGAGGGAGGGTAACCTGGACTGCAGCAGCATAACCACTCGAACATCTACATTTATGGTAGGTACAAAACTGTACTATGTTCATCGTGCTATGCTGCTGCAGTCATCACACTTAGGTAGAGTCCCAAAGCTATGGTTGGGTGGTAGGAGCTAAACTGGGTTAGGTGCAGCTAAGATGCCCTGCAGAACTGCAGTGGCAAACCCAGTTCTGGTTTTTGAGTATAGAGGAAGGTGGTAATGCTTGGTGAAGATGTGCACTGAACTCCAGGTAGCTGCCTCCAGAATGTCCTTTGTTGGGACTCCTCGGAGGAAGGCTGCTGAGGTTGCTGTAGCCCTGGTAGAGTGAGACCTAATACTAGCAGGCACTGCTTTCCCATGGTGTGAGTAGCAAAAGCGGATGCAATGTGCTATCCATTTGGAGATGGTCTGTTTTGAAATAGCCCTTCCTTCTGAGCCTGGTGCATAGGATACAAGGAGTTGGTCAGTTTTTCTGAAGGCCTTTGTCTTGTCCAAATAGTAACGTAACTGTCTGTGAATGTCCAAAGAGTGAAGTAGTCTTTCTCCTTTATTCTGTGGGTTTGGATAAAAGGTGGGCAAGTGTATGGTCTGACTGACAGCCACACTGGAGACTACCTTTGGCATGAAGGAAGGGTTGGTGCGTAAAGATACTCTGTCCTGATGGAAAATGATGAAAGGTTCCACTGCCATAAGTGCCTGCAGTTCTGAGACTCTACATGCTGAGGTGATAGCCAGCAGCAGGGCTGTTTTCCATGACAAGTATTGAAGCTCTGCTGAAAAGGCTGGTTCGAAAGGAGGAAGTGTTAACTTTTCCAGAACAAAATTTAGATCCCAAGTTGGAGTTGGTGGTTTTCTGGGGGGTCTTATATTTTTTGCCCCTCTGAGAAACTGCCTTAGAAAAGGATAAGAGAAAATGGGAGGAACCGTATCATATTGAGCTGAAATGGCTGAAGCATGGATCTTTATGGATGATAAAGAAAGGCCTTTGTGTAGCATCTCAGATATTGGAGTATGTGCGGAATATTTGGGATGTCAGGATTTAGGCTTCTGGCCTGGCTCCATACACAAAATCTTTTCCATTTGTCTGAGTAAGTTTTTCTGGTGCTGGGCCTCCTGGCCTCCAAAATGACATTCTGGACGTCCTTTGAGAGAAGTGTTGTTTGATAATTTAAGGTATTTTCCATGCAGCTAGATTTAAGGTCCTTAGTTGACTGTGAAGGATCTGAGAGTTTTGTTGGGTTAACAGCAGAGGGAATTGAGGTAAGATCCATGGAGGGCTGCGAGTCAAGTTTCGTAGTAGTGGGTACCAGTGTTGACATGGCCAGTCCAGAGCAATGAGGATCATCTGTGGTCTCTCTGATCTGGCTTTCAGTAATACCTGGGTCAGTAGAGGCAGAGGTGGGAAGGCGTAGACTGACAATGCTGTCCAACTGAATGATAGGGCATCCACTTTCCAGGCCAGGGGATGATAAGCCCTTATGCAAAATTTTTGTAGCTGGCAATTGTTGGTTGAGGCAAACAGATCTATGTCTGGTGGTCCCCACCTTTGAGTTATCATTGAGAATACTTATGGATGTAGTCTCCACTCATGAGGGTCTGTCAAATTTCTGCTTAATTTGTCTGCCAAAATGTTTTCTTTTCCTGGCAGGAATTGTGCTTGCAGTTCTACTTGGTAAGTTAATGCTGTGTTCCACAAATCCATTGCCTGCCTGCATAGTGGGTAGGAGTGCATTCCTCCTTGTTTGTTTATGTACCACATAACTGTGGTGTTGTCCGTCCTTATTAGAAGTTGTCCTGGATGCAAGAGGTCCTGGAAGGCTGTTAGTGCATTTTTTACAGCTAGCATCTCCTTTTGATTGATGTGTAGTTGCCTTTGGTTTGCAGACCATTTGCCCTGTATGCATTGTCCTGCCATGTGTGCACCCCAGGCGTAGTCTGATGAATCTGTTGTCATGGTTTGGTTTGCTGGAGGTGAGACAAAAGGAAGGCTCTTGTTTGCTTGGCATGCTTGAGCCAACCATAGAAACTCTTTTTGAAGGCAGGGAATGAGAGTTATACTTGCTTCGTGGCTGTGTCTGTGTTGGGACCATACACTTTTTAGGTACCATTGTAGTTTTCTCATATGCAGCCTTGCATATGCAATTAGTTGAATGCAGGATGCCATGTACTCCAATGCCTGCAGGAATTTCCTTGCAGTGAGCTGGGTAGAAGTTGCCATCTTTTTGAAGTACTGAGCCAGTTATTTTTGCTTGTCTGGCATGAGGTAAGCCATCTGGGCCGTTGTATTTAAGCTGGCACCCAGGAAAATTACTTCTTGTGAGGGTATTAGTTTTGACTTCTTTTTGTTTACTGTGTACCCTAGGCAACTTAGCAACTTTGTTACAAATGCCAGATGCTGTAGTAGGATGTCTTTGCTGTCCGCTTGGATCAGGCAGTCGTCCAGATATGGATAAATTTGTATTCCTCGCTGTCTGCAGTATGCAATTACTGATGCCAGGCATTTCGTGAATACTCTGGGCGCAGTAGATAAGCCAAAGGGCAATGCAGAGAATTGATAATGCGTTGTGCCTGCCAAAAATCTGAGGTATCTTCTGCAATCTTGTCTGATAGGGACATGCAGGTATGCCTCTTGGAGGTCCAACGTTACCAGCCAAGACTCCTTGCCCAGCATGGGAAGAAGCTGCTGTAGTGTGACCATTTTGAATTTGGGAATGTCCAGGTGCGTGTTTAGAATTGAAAGGTCTAAGATGGGTCTCCAGGCTTTGTCCTTTCTTGGTACTAGAAACAGTCTTGAGTAAAATCCTTGACCTTGCTCTTTTGCAGGAACTTTTTGAATTGCTTTCATGTTCATGAGAGTTGAAATTTGCTTTTGTGCCTCTGCCCATTGGTTTGTTGGCAGATTTAGCATGCCTCTCATCCGTGGTAAAGTGTGAAAATGAAATCTGTAGCCTCGGGTAATTATATCCAGAACCCATTTGTCCATTGTTATGATGTGCCAATTTTGTGGAAAAAGAGCCAGTTTTCCTCCTAGAGGTGCTGCCTGGGCAATTTTGCTTGGCAGGCGAAGAGGAAAGTCATTGAGTTTGTTTTCTGAATTGTTGAGATCTGTCGTCTCCCCCTCTTTGAGTTGTTGTTTGCCATTGTCTAGGCCTGAAGGTACCTTGTGCCTGACCTCTGCCCCTAAGGAGTCTGTACCTGCCCCTTTGGGGTCTGTCTGAAGCAGGAAAGGACCAGTTTTTTGATGGCCAGTTTCTGCTGAAGCGAGGAGGTTGTACCTGTAAAACATCTTTAACTGTTTGCATTGATTTTGCCTTTTCTTCCATCTTCATTAAAACTTCCTCTGCTTTGACACCAAATAATGCATCCTTTTTCAGTGGAGCATCCAGTAACTTTGCTTTGACATGTTCTGGTAGGGTCTGCTCCTTTAGCCAAGCATGTCTACGTATTACAGACCCTGTGACTGCTGCTCTACATGAGGCCTCCAAAGAATCAAAACCACACTGCAAGGAATGTTTTCCCACTTGTTCTGCTGCATGCAATAAATCTTGCATCCCTTTGAAATCTAGTTGATCTGTTTGAGGGATCATTTTCTGTTTTAACTGAGTAAGCAAGTACTGCTGGTATTTAATCATGTGGAATTGGCAGTTTAATGCCCTCATGGCCAAAGTGGCAGAGGTATACACTTTTTCCCCCCATCTTTCTAATGCCCTGGAATCTCTTTCCGCAGGTAGTGGATTCTTAGCAGTAAAGGCCTTAACCCCTTTGGGACACTGGGAAATGGTTTCTGGGTCTGCAGCAGGGCTTTTATATAAAAACTTGTGAGAGTCAGGGACTCGATAGTATCTGTCTGGTTTAGGTGGTGCTGGAGGTAAGGAATCTGGATTTAGAATGGATTCAGTGTAGACATTATCCAGAATGTCTAAAACAGGAGGAATGGCTAGGGGTCTATGCTGAGGTAGAAGACGAAACTCACGGAGTCTTTTCTTGGAGTCAGAGTAATCTTGTCCTTCCCAGTGGAAATGCTCTCTCATCGTGTGCAGGGTTTCCCCAAAAGAGAAGTCTTCAGGGGGGGAAACAGAGGGAATAGACTCCTCAGCATCTGAGTCTTCATAGAGAGGGAGGGGGTAATCCTGTTCCTCAGAGTCTGCTGAGGAAATGGATTCCTGGTCAGAAGGAGGTAAATCTTCCTCCAGTCTAGGCCTTTTGTCAGAAGGGGGCTGGGAACCTCTGATAAGGGTAATCAGGTCCTCCGCCATTTTGAGCATCTGTTTTTTTAGGCATGGGGCCTGTGTGGGAGTCTGTGGATCCGGTTTCTTAACCTTTGGAAGCTTAGCGTATGACTTAACGGAGAGAGTCATTGGTTTAAAGACGCCTTCTGAAACCGAAGGCCTGTCTATAGTCTCTGGATCACCGCCAGGGCTGGCGTCCGGGAGTTGAGGAGGAACCGGCTCCAGTGGCCCAGTAGATTCTGACTGAGAGGTAGTCATATTTTCTAAATCTGCGGTAGTCAGGGGCTGCGTAGGCACCTCACTGAATACCGAAGATCCGGCGGCAGGCCTAACCGAGACCTCGGTATCTGGTCTAAGTCTAGGCTGGATGTCTTTGTCCTTGTGTTTTTTAAACATAGCGGTTGTCGGAGGTTCTGATGACATAATGTAGTTGAATTTTCTGCCAAAATAATGTCAGGCGGTATCAGCCTGACGCTTAATAGTGCGTTTATTGAACCAAGCACAAAACCGACAACCAGAAACGTCGTGGTCTAGGCCTAGGCAAGGAATACAATAAGAATGAAAATCCTTATGAGGTATTTGCTTCCCACAAGAAATACAATTATTAACTTTGTCTGACATCGGTCTGAGGCAAGAAAAGATTCTAACGGGTACTTAGCTTTATAGAAGACTTCGGCTGAAATTCTGTTCGAAAATCTCAGGAGCTGGCCGACCGGCACTTGCGAACTGCTTCTGCTTTGGGCACCGCGCGGCAAGAAAGACTGAAGAAAATGGCGTCGGCTGCCTCTTTTATACCCCTGCCGCACTGACGTCAGGGAAGAAGCAACGACAACCAACACCAGACCAAGGCTTTGGAATTCAGGCCGACTGCGGGACCGCCTGACAGCAGGATAACCCAAGTGTGATGACTGCAGCAGCATAGCACGATGAACATCAGCTTACAAGGCTGCAAGCAGCTACCTGCAGAACAGGAAAGGGGAGGGGCTGTACTGCAAAGAAAACAGTAAAGTGTCAAATCAAAACAAAGCCGATTTGCAGTATATCAGCTATAAGACACATATTGCCATGACTGGGTAGGGAAAGTACAAAACAAGAAAGACGACAGATGGATGCACGCCCGATAATGGGAGGGGATCCAGGTTTAACAGTGAATTAAAGGGCAACAGATTAATCAAGGCAGGCAAGCATAACTCCACAGTAAAGGCCCCACACTTGCAGTACTCATTGTAAGACCCATAAATAAGATACTTTACAGCTGGAATAGCTCATACACACCCAATGACATCAGCAGCATTCATAACACAATAGTATAAAGTGTGAAAGCACCTCATACACATTTGTGTATTCCCATACACTCTGCACCAGTGGTGTGTACAGATGGGGAACTTTTAGTATGTACATGTTAGGGACTGCCATAGTTTTGATCCACCAGCATGTGTTGGAGACTGAAGGTGGTGTGGAGGATGATGCACACAACTACCTCAGGCACCAGAGGAGGAGGAGAGTGTTCAGACCCAGGGTAACTTACCAGGGGATACCTGATCTGGAGATAATAGAGCATTACAGGGTGGACAGGGACATCTTACAGCAACTTGTGGAGCTGTGCCAGTCACGCCTCACAGCCAGAACAAACAGAGGGGAACCCATCCCAGTGGATATGAAGGTATGTGTAAGCCTGAGAATACTAGCTACAGGTACCTTTCAAAGACCATCTGGGGATATCATGGGCATCTCACAGGTATCAGCATCCAGGGTACTACACCAGTTCCTGGATGCCATGTTACCACATGCCAATGAGCACATATACTTCCCCCAAACACAGGAGGATTTGGCCAGCAATATGGGTCTCTTCCATCATGTGGCAGAATACCTGGAGGTACTGGGTGCAATAGAATGCAAGCACATACACATCAAGTCACCACCTGGTGAGCAGGGTAGGCACTACATAAACTGCAAGGGGTACCCCTCCATCAACTGCCAGGTCATGTGCAATGCCCAGGGCATTATCATGGATGTGTGTGCTGGCAGCCCTTGAAGCTATCACAACTCCCACATCTAGCATGCCTCAAAGTTGTATCAGGTATTTGCCATGGGGGACATCCCAAATGGCCACCTGGTGGGGGATGCTGGCTATGCACTGGAACTGTGGATGATGACTCCCATCAGAAATGCACACAAACCCATGCAGGAATGCCATAATGAGGCACACGTACAAACCAGAATCATCATAGAGCGTGTGTTTGGGATGCTGAAATCAAGGTTTCGTTGCTTGGACATATCTAGTGGAGCCTTGCAGTACTCTCCAGGCACATGTGCCCACATCTTCATAGTATGTGCCATGCTACACAATATGATCCTGTGGAAACAGCTGCAGCAGGGACAGAATGTTGAAGGCCCTTACAGCCCACCACCATTGCCAAGGGCCCCAAAGGCACAGAGGTACACAGACCACGAACACCCTGAGCCAGCCCCAGTAGGCAGACGGAGGTGAGCCCAGTATGCCCATGCCTTGGCAAGGAGGGAATGTATAGCACACACACACTGACAGTGTAGGCACCTAGGGATTGACACCTTTCTCCACCTGCACACAAAGTAAAAATGGATGGCACACATACACAAGACTACCTGTAAATTGTCATGTATAGCCAGTCTACTGTGTGCATCCAACATAGGCAGCCCTCAAACTATTGCACACACAACTGCCATTGGCACAAGGTAAGTCAACACCTGAACAGTAAATTAAGCTATCAGCAAGTGCTGATACTGTATGTATAGGTTCATAGGTAGGAACTTGGCCAACTGCCAGATGCCATTCATAAGCCTAGCCAAAATGTGTCAGCGTTTGCCACCTCATTGATTCATTAAATGTCCCTCTGTGGAGAAGAGCCAATGGCGGGATCCCTGGGGTGTATCTACTGTTCCCCATCCACTTTTCAAGGTTTCTCTTGAAAAGTGTTAGTGAGGGGCTCTGTATAATGTAGTTAGGGATGTTGTTCCAATGTATGGGGAGTGTCTGTGACAGGAATCCGTCCCTCCAACATTTTCCAGTTATTGTTGTGGCAAGGTTCAGCTCACTACTGTGTGTGGCTCACTGTGACATGGATTCCCATAGGTGGGGCATATCATTAAGCTTGAGTTCGACATGGCTGTGTTGGCCAGCAGAGATCATCTCTGGGTAAATGAGATCCCACTTGAGTAAAGCAGGAGTTTATTCAGTCTAGCTGCATAGGGCATATGTTTGAGGCCAGTAAGCCCCTTGGTGAGGTACATTCGTGGACCTTCCAGCTGTTGGAAGTGTCTTCTGAGGTACATACCAAATGGGTTATTATAACCTATGATGGGAATGATGAGTGATGAGTAAAGGGGTGCTACAACCCCAGTATGTCTAGGTGGGAATCCTTTAGTAATCAGATGGCCTACATAGAAGGATGTCCTAACTACTTTGGAGATATGATTGTCAAAGGAGAGATCACTACCTACCTTAGTCCCCAGATACCCCATTACCTCGTCCATATTAAAGTGGCTGCCACTTATGTGTTAATATGTGGGTGCTTAATATTCCACAATGGAATGACCATGCAGTTAGTGGCACTTAGCTGGAGGCCAAGACTTTGACACCCTGTGTCGGTCTCAGTGAGGCCCCTTGAGGGATGTCTGTGTCAGCTGGACTATCAATCATGGCTCCCAGTTCGCAGTCATTGCCAAACATGGTCTGCTGTAGTCCGCCTGTGTTTGCCTGTACCTCTGAGAAGTATATGCCAAACAGTAGGGCTCCCAGGACTGAGTCCTGTGGGACACCAGTCATGACTGGTCAAGAGTTGGACCTGGAGAACACTAGTCGTACCATGTAGGTTCTGTGTGTAAGCCCATTGGCAACCCAACCTATGATGTATGGGTGTATGTACAGCCTGGTGTGTTTATCAATAATACCTGAGTGGGGCATGGTGTCAAAAGCCTTGACGTGGTCTAGGTAGTATGTGTGAACCACCTCTCCCCTCATCTAACGTCTTGGTGACTGTATGTAAGACATCAAACAGGTTCAGTAGGCATGAACTGCACTCAACCAAGCTGACCTGGGTTGGGTCACGTGTTTGGAGGTTACCAATGTCTTTGTTAATAAGTGCCATGAGGATACGCTCCATACCACTGCAGAGCAGGCTAGTCAGGCTTATGGGGTGGTAGTTACCATGGTCAGTTGTGAATCCACCTTGGTGGAGTGGAATAACCGTTGCCAAGTGCCATTGCATGGACATGTAGCCTGTGTAGAGGCTGAGGTTGAAAAGCTTAATTAGGTGGGGGGGGGGGGTCAGGTTGTCTTGTACTGTTTGCAAAATGCAGTGTGGGACAACATCTGTCTCCATTGATGCTGTGTTCTGCTGTTAGAGAGGGCCATTTCCACCTGTGTGTCTCTGATGTGTGGGATACTGTACCTTTCGGGTAGTGTTGTGGGCGCTTTAGGGAGTGAAGTATGCATTGAATGTATCTGCAAGGATGTTGGCGATATCAGTAGGGTCAGCATATTTTGTGCTATATTTCACCGGCCCAGTGCAAATCTGTGTGTCACAACTTAGATCCTAGACAGAGCCAAAGAGGGCTTTGTGGTTATCTTTTGAATCCTTGCGTGTTTTCCTGTTGATGTTAGCCTTTGATGATTTCATGAGGGACCTACGTATCAAACTAATAGTGGTCACGGATGTCTGCACTTCGTGGGATTTGCTGTTTGTCTGGAACACAGTCCTACTTCTGTAGTATAGCCTGTTTATTACAGGGGTCCACCAGACTGGTGTCCTTGTCTAGGAGGAGTGAGTCTTGGTTTACCAGTGATGGCATGATCCATACATCCATGTAGGCGCTTATAGATTGCATTTGTAAATCTGTCTGTATCTTGAGCAGTATTTCCCCTTAGTGTGGGGGCTGCGAAACCCCCCACCCCTGTCTCCAGTAGTGTAAATTTAGCTGTAGGAAAGGTATACACTGTGGTTTCCGTGGGTGGGGGAGATGTTTGGGTGTGGAAACAGTAAATAGTTCATGGTCAGATCTAACCAGTGCCCGGTTAACCTCTGCTGTGGTGCACCTGTTGCCCATGTTGGTGATGACCACTTCTAGTATGTTTCCATCCCTCGTTTGGGAGGTTATCACCTGATACAGGGCATATGAGGTGAACAATTCCAGGAAGAGCTGGGCCTGGAAGTGAGTACTTGAGTAAGTTTCCCAGTTAATGGTAGGGTAGTTGACATCGAACAATGACAGGGTGTGCGGTAGGACTGTCATGTTCTCCACTGTCTCCAGGTAGGTGGAGTGGTGGTCCTGGGTCATGGAGGGTGATCTGTAGCAGGCCACAGTTTACACTGCAGTTGTGGCTGATGTTAGCTGCACATGGATGATCTCAGAGGTATCATGCTGCCCCACTAACCTGGAGGTGTAGGTATCCCTGATGAATATGGATACACCCCCTCCATGTCTGTATCAGTCCATGTTCTGTGGCCGAAATGTGTGGTATGGGTTGTAGTCTGGTAGTGCTGGTGTGCTCTCAGGAGCCTTAAGACAGGTCTCAGTTACTGCACAGATGTTGATGTTGTCCATCCTGAGGAGTGCTGTGAGTGCATGCATGTTGTGATCACAACCCCTGGTGTTGAGTAGCATAACCCTCATTGATTCTGCTATTGTGCTGTTTATGGAGCTGGTATTCACCTTTGAGACTCTCCTAAAAAAGGCACCATGGGGAAGCCAATAGCCTTGGCCAGTATTCCAAAGCCTATGGCTGACACATAAGCCGGTATGGTATTGTTGCATGCATGTTTCCCATCTGTGCTTGTTTCTCATCTCTCCTGTAGGTAACCTACTGGTAAGCAATAGAAAGCCTTAAACTTATACAAGTCTTCTAGCTTCCAAGATAGGCTTTTGGAGTGATTAAGTATCAGTGTTCTGCATGTTCTTGCTGTGCTTAACTGTTTCCTGACTACATGGTGATTTCTCACTGTATACGGTGATCTGAAAGTCTGTTTATTCACATATTATGGCTGTGATGGCCTGCACTTTAGAGGTTCACAGATAGCCTACTACCTATCTGCCCAAGGGCAATTAGAAGCATAGCTACAGTGTGTTGGCTTTCTCCGCACCATTGATGAAGTAACTGAGACTCTGTCAAGCATAGCAAATTAAGCAATTCCAGGCAGAGTTGCCGGAAGCTGTTGAAGACTGGGGTGGGTGATAGGGGCACTTAGTGATCTAAAGAGGGCATGTTAATGTGACAATTCAACATCAATTAATTTCCCCCACCGGTCTTGCAGCTATCAAACTGGACGGGCTCCCCCATTCCCTGGCTGTATGGCTCTGGGACACATGATCCCAGGGGTGTATATTCTGTTACCCATTCACACAACAAGGTTTCCCTTGAAGTGTGTCAGAGAGAGGCTATGCCTAATGTAGTTAGAAATGTAATTTATTGTCTCACATTATATTTGTTATATGTTATTTCAGGAGTAAGTGAAGCTCAGTAGGTTTGGGGGCCTCTGCCTTTTACTTAGCCTAGCTTACACATAGAAATCATCTAAATAGGAAATAGACGGAAACAACGTTAATGTAAATAGTGTAATGGTTACAGCATCTGCATAGTATCTGTGCATTCGAGGTCCCAATCCCAATAAAGTCAGGGATGTTTATCATGTTAAAAAGTACACCTTAACCACAGCTTGCATATATAGGTAGTAATCATCTGTATAATAAACATTCGAAACGCCCATATAAACCTATGTGTGCTGGAGAGTAAAGTCAACAGGGAATGTAATGTTATGTAAGCACATAGTGAGATGTTACTTCACCGAAATGTATATATCCTGAGTAGTTAGCGGATGTGGCCATGTTTGTGCGCACAGGTTATATGTTACAAAGTTTGTTTAACTGTGTTTAACCGCTGCTATAATGTCACACAAACACTTTTAAACATGCTTACAACTGCTTAAATGAGCCTTATTCTGGAGTAAAAAACATTTTTAAAGCATCGCAAGTGTTGAACCCTGGACCATGCACACTACCACTAAGCCATCTGAGGTGTATACATGTTTCACGGTCTTTAGACTACACCTTATACCATATGCATTCCATTGTAATGACCACAAATGGGACAGTTACTTTGAGTACATATGTACATTACATTGTAATGTACTGTAGTTTGTGAACCAACACATACATACATACTACATATGTATTACTGTTACAAATTACTACGATATATATATATATATATATATATATATATATATATATATATATATATATATATATATATATATATATATATATATGTCTGTGATGTCTGCACATAGATATATATATATATATATATATATATATATATATATATATATATATATATATATATATATATATATATATATATATATATATTTATATATATATATGTATATATAAACATCTATGAACACACTTCGTGACACAGAAGCAATCCAAAGGAATTGAAGTGTACACAAAACACATGCAGCACTAGTATTACAACTATTAATATTAATCTAATTCACCACAGAAGGGATGGTTGTTGTGTATGTGAAGATTGGGGTGGGGGAGGAATGGTGGGTAATGAAATCATGCATCAAGGAGAGCCTGGGTCAGATGTTCAATAAGTGAACTGGAGAGGTATACATGGAGTATGGGGACAATATAAAAAGGACACAAAACCTTTCTTATTCATAATACACCCTATTATGTCACATTGCAAGACCTAATTTCACAAACATATGAACATTAACATTATCATACATATGTACACCAACTGACTGTCACATTTGTTTTCAGTAGTGAGGAATGCCTGTAGTAAAGTGTATATTCTAAACAGCATAACATTTGTACATATCTCAGATGCCTTAGTGGTAAAGCCAGTGACTGTGGTGTTCATGGTCCCGGGTTCAAGACCACCAAGGGCTGTTAATTTATTCTGAGGGCCAGAATAAGGGCTGTTGGATGCAAGTGGAAAAAAAGCACTTGTAAGTGGGTTTGCACAACAGTTAGTGACACGGAGAAGTGCTTCACAGGTTTAACCTTTGCTTAACGTTGTGCAGACCACAGGCAAACCTGCTTACAACCACTTAAATGAGCGTTATCACACTTTCCCTACCAGTGCCTACTCTGAGAGGTAAAATAATAACACCTTCCAGGATTAGAACCTGCAACCATGTACTCCATCCTCAGAGTAACCTACCATTAAGCTACCTGAGATGTACATATGCCAGTTGTGTATGCAGACGGGTTAAAACACAAAAGGGAGGAATGTGTTGAAATAGGACAACCCACCATGTACCCAATGAAAGGTGCATGCTTATATATATATATATATATATATATATATATATATATATATATATATATATATATATATATGAGACACGGCTCTCGCTACTCAATGATACATGTCAGAAACACTATATGGACTCACACATGTCAATCCCTAACATGGAGAACATATCTGTGCAGTGGCTGAGACATGTTTCAATGCTCTGGAGAGCACACCTGCATGACCATGTTATAACACATACCTCACCTCTTGCCCATTATCCTTTATTGGAATACATGGGCCGCAGGCGAGTCCATATTCCTGAAGGATATGTACACCCCCACGCTAGTTGCACTTGCATAACTTCAGATGCATTATGCTGAGCAACTACCTTTGTGCCAAAGTGGAATTCAAATTGCACCTTGCTACAGATCACCCACCATGCCGCAGATTTCCCAACTGTCATAATGTGCTGTAATGGGGAAGATTAGGTTTGAGACAGAAAACCATAATAATGGCTACTCTCAACTATTCCATTATGAACTGGGAAGACTCCTCATGTACCAACACCTGCGCTCAATCCATATTGGATTCCATCAGCCCCAATGACCTGTTTCCCAATAGTCACACAAACAGGGCTAACAGTATGCTACACATAGTCAGTCTCCAAAGCCAATGTTATGCTTCCTAAGAGCAAAGTGGTGACTGTCATGGCACCCATGCAGATCGACAATGCATGTGCAAATGCTGAATCCTATACACATGAGCCTTAAGCAGTCACATACATGCAGTGATTGTGCCATTAAAACAGAACCACGATTCAACCAAACACAAACAAGAAGGCAAACTGGTGGTACCATGTTTTAAACTGTACCACAGAAGGTAGTAACAGTTGCAAGAGTGAACACACATGAGTGTAGGTGATCCCTGGTCAGCCTCAGTAAGATGCAGATACACCATATAAAACCACACAAAGCTACTGTGAAACTAATCAGCCACATATTATGAGGGCAAGCACAGAGCATTCTATAGCTGTGTCATTAATTGTAATGGCAACGACAAGACCTGCCGTGCTGCACAACACTATGGCATGGGAAGTTCTGCACCTACAAAAATAGCACCAGTTCATCCAGATAGGGTCTTGGAGAACCTAAACCCACTCCCCCCCCAAACAGGTACACATAGTTATATATCCATGTACACTACAGAGCCCCTGTAATATCAACTATGCAGGTACAAGCTGCACTCTCTAAAGCCATACATACAGCTTTCATGGGACCTGTCAACATCCCAGGGTGTATCCTACACAAACGTAAGAACAATTATCTCTCCACATACACATCATGTTCAATCATAGCTCCATGTCACGCTGTGTACACACTGAATGGTGCACAGCAACAGTTATCACACCCCACAAAGGGGGAGACACCATTGATAATGGGAAATAGTGCACTACTACCCTGCTGAGTCTGGTCTGTAAGACCATGAACCGTGATCAACTTATTTGATATACTCAGTATAAATGTAGATGACAGCAGGGTTGATTCACACAGCATATCATGACCTTGCCAGGTCTCAGGACACCACCATCCATACTGTGTTCCAGCTACACTCAGTAAACTAGGTATATATTCCTATGTCACAGGAGTGGTTGGCAACTGGACAGCTGGCAGAACCAACACAACAGAAGGTGTCTGACTAATACATGCACATCAAACCAGTGCAAGCCACAGTAATACAGGGTTCATTCCTCCTTGTTATTTATACCACACAGACTCACACAGAAGGCATCTGCCTATTGGTGTTTGCAAATGACTATTAACTAGGAGCAATAGTTGACTCAATGTGTGCTGCATTCAACATACAGAAGGGCCTTTGTGTGTCAGATGTGTGGTGTGTGACGTACGGCCACAATCTGACAGCTAAGTATTGCGTTGTCATCCCCTATGTTAAAAACCCTGTACCCATGAACTACCACCTAGGCAGCAGTCAATGTAATGGCAACTGTGTGTGTATGGGATGCAGCTGGACAGTAGTCTTTCCTTTGATAGTTACTTCACCACACCAGTCAGGTAGTCATATGTGGCACCCCTAATCATGACAGGGTGCCATCCATGAATACAGAGATAATTGTTCAGCCATACTCAACACTCATGTGACCCATAATAGATCACATATTTCCTTTAAGGGTTATTGCCCATGTGTAGATGGCCTACACTGCCCTTTCCAATTCCTAGCTCCACTATGTAGCATGCAGCCTACCCTGAATAATGCCATGTCCAACCCAGAGATGTTGGACATGCTACACTTAACACATCCTGATTCTAAATATACACATACTTCATGGACATCCACCTTTCTAGTACAAGGATCACAACATGCCTGACAGATCTCCGTCCCATACACTTTACATACTCTTGCCATACTATGCATCCCTGCCCAGCGAAGCTGCACATCGCCCCTCTCTGTGACATGGTGTGATGACCACATGCCAAATATATCAGTAACCCTGTGGATCAGTTCTGTGGTACTGCTTGAACTGGCCACTGAAACTTACCTGTCTGTTGGCTACAACTAGGTAACCTTTCTGCCTAGGCTCATAAATGGCCCAGGGCATATAGCCTACTAGATCACTATGACCATACATGCTATAGTTGATACCCAACCCTGCAAATACAATCCGGCTAGCTATTGTCCCAAGTGTTTCACATGTGCAACACAGGCAATACATGGCAGGATGCTACACAACTGTACAGTGCCATGTAGATGTATATGGCAAAACACATACATGTAAAACATTCTGTGAGCAAGTCTGCAGGGTCACATGTCATGACCCTAAAGGCTGTGTATGACTATATATGTGACATATACACAGCATTAAGGTCTATTGCATTAATGTGAATACATACAGGCATGTGCTGATAGGTAAAGATACCAGTACAGGCAAACAGACATGCCCACGTCAAGACAACATCCACATGGAGTATGAGCAATGTCATCACATGACACACACACATATATGGTGATAACATCACATCACATCACCAGTAAGTGTCAAATGTGAGTGACTTAAACATGTCAGTGGTGTTAGTGTCATGCAGATTTGCAAAGACTTATTTGTAATCTTAATAAATGTGATACACATGTATGTTCAGCTGTACTTCTGTACTTCTCTGTGAGTTAACGTGACCTGTCTCTATCATTATGTCTTCCAGGTATGCTGCATGGCAGGCTGCCAGCATACACCCGCTTGGAGGATGAGGTCCTCATCCCATACCTCCTCAACAACCATTTAACACTCTTCAGCCATGTGCCACAGGATGCACAGCAGCAGGATGCCCTGTGGGAGGAACTCCACAGGAGGGTAAATGATGTTGGCGGTCACAATTGCACCTATCAGCAGCAGTGCTGACACGGCACCAACCTCATAAGACGAGCGAAACAGCATGCTAATGCAATCGCCAGGGAACAAGGTGCAACAGATTGGGGGGCCACTCACCTAGCCCCCACTCACATGTACCGAGGAGCTACTGGCCAACCTGGGGACACCTGTAGACCTCTATCCACAAGCTTTAGCTGGTATTGTGGAGGTGGGTATCTCTCAACCACAGAGCCTGGAGTTGCCTGGTAAGTCAGTAGTGCACATATAACATAACTATATTTCACATAGTAACATGTATTACTGTACAATATGTAATGTAACAACATATGCAAGGCATGTATGTACACATGCCACATACTATAGTCTGCTACTCTATGTATGCACAGATGTGCATACTCCATAGTATAGTGTATTGTACTGGCTTATGTGCTAACATGGACATTGCACCCTGTAGCTATCACACAGGTGTAGATAATGATCTTACTGCTGTGACATTCCTGTTTAGGTACCTCTGGCATTTTGCAGCGACAGCAGCCTGTGTCAGGTGAGATTGTTGTTATTTACCAGGCTTGATAATGCACAGATCATATTAATTGCATGCTGTTTGCAATAACACACGTACACATAATGTATGGTGGTCCTGTTAATAGACACTGGTCAGACCTGCAATGCATCACAGTGGTTACCCATGTGAAACATGTGAAGACTATATGAAACACCTACACTAAACCTTACAAACTGTCATTGCCAGAGATGTGAACAACTGTGAATACAATGGTGGAGGTGTAGTTCACTGTAGGGACAGGTACTACAAATCAGCATTACACGTGTTGGGAATACAAACAGTACTGTACAGAGAGCATATGTGTGTACACACACTAAATGTGTTGGAGCTGGAGCATGACCAGCCCACAGGATACACCCTTGTGGATTATACCCTTGCTATGAATGTCACACAATGTCATGTGCTATCTGATATGTCCATGACATGTAGTGGGCTGACTGCAACACTGCTCAACTATCCTGCAAAACATGATATCTCACAGCCCATACATACCACCCTTTGTCTGCATAACCCTGTCCTCAGTGGAGCATATGACATCTATGGGAGTATGTCATATGGGATAACACTGACATGTGAAATAGATGGCCATCACAATCACTGGACAGAACATGTGTACACATGGCCATGGAGGATGGCCAGAGACATGAAGCAACACACACAGTAGAAGTGATGTACATGTGTGTACACCCTGTTGTACACTGGCTCGACACAATACAACTACGGCCTTTGTGTAATGGTGATACTGCAGATGTGAAACACTAAACATCATACAGGCCTGTGCACAGCTTGTGTAGGCATAACATGAAACCACCACATAACATGTCTTGAACATTTTGAGTGTGTCACGACATGAAAGCATTCACCTTTACAGTATCCAAATACATACATGTGTTGCCCAACATACACATACAACCACATCAGACCACAGATACAGTACATTCACCTTGCTGTTGTCAGACATCACTGTCATGCCTGCTCCTCATGTGTGTGAGGTACACAGATGGCATGTGGGACATAGAGTACTGCTAAGTTAGCCATATGTGGGTGTAGTTGCCAGGCATCAGTAATATGGTTGCAGGTGTGTAGGGGTGTCATCTGTATACCCTTCTGTGACCTGTGTCACACATTCCACATTAGGGTTTAGTGTGTATACACCTCAGTGACGTGGGTCACATTCCACATTAGATATGTACTGTATGTGAACACAGTCATGGCTATGAACTGTGTCAGTAACTCACACTGTATAGCAATAGTGAAGCCACATGATGCCCTGTAATGGCTATGCACATCAGCTCAATGTGCAGTATGTCAATGCATATTTGTAGGGCAGACAGACAACACTGCGTCAGCTGAAGGCCCATGTTAGTATAACACGTCCCTGCATTGGGACACTATTACCATACAGTAGATTGGAAAGGACAGCGTTGTGTTACACATGTATGCAGCATGCCATTCAACACGTCAGCAGAAGACATGTCATACTACATGTGAATGGCAAGGTCATACGCCACACATCAGGACGGTGTACTGTAAACCTGTGCTGCTCTGTGGCACCAATGCAAAATAGCCATGTCAAACATGTGTGTACAGCCACATGCACAATGTCTGTAGACTCAGCTCAGGGCTAGGCAAAATAATGCTGAACAGACATGCACTGCTTTGGGGAGACATGCAAGCTAGGGCTCAGGCAAACATAGTATTCAGTCGACATACCCTTCTGCTCATGTCTTTACACATAGGGGCACTGGCCAACACAAAGCATCAGTGGCAGATGTACAAAGGTCAGCAATGGTCTGTTAACATGTGGTGTATGTTGCACACACCATGGCAGTGCTGTGCAATGGTGCATAGTGCATGCATTGTGTTGCGGGTATGGGGCATAAGCTACTAACACAAATGGTGCAATACAGGTATGTATGCTAACCACCACTATAATTGTGTAAGGTGCATGCCGTCTGCTATAACACATGCACGCTGTTGTGTGCAACTCAGGGATGTATGATAACTACCACTATAACTGTCTAAGCTGAATGCCATCTGCCATATCAGTTGCATGTTGCATGCCGTTGGGTGCCATAGCATGTGTCTGTGTGTCTGTGTTGTATAACTTGTAATGTACAGTTCTTGTCTGCCCCTCACAGGTGTTGATGTAGGTGCGTTGCCCTCCTGCGGTCCACCTGATGTTAGTGTCCCCACAGACTCTAGCAATCATGATGAAAGTATGATTGAGGCACAGGCAGGGTTGTCATAGGCTGAATCTGTGCCATTGGTTGTCATTCCACCTGCATCCCCCTCATTCTCGCTCGCAATTCCTCTGCCTACACATACCCCATCACCACTGGCCATAGAGGAAGGACAGTTGGCAGGTGATAGCATGGAACAGGGAAGTGTGGAGACTATGGAAGGTGTGCCTGCACACTATGATCCCAGTCAACTGACTGGTGATGTCCCACACAGGCATGTGCCCAGTGCTGCTCATAGGAGGACCAGTGGCCAACATGCCCCTGCGAGACAAAGCACATCAGCTGGAGTCACCAGACACATGCTTCAGGCTGTAATGGAGGCAGAGGCACATGCTGAATGGCACAACAGAGAAGGTCTGAGGCTTCAGAGGTCTGCTGTCCATTCATTAACTGACAACATCCAGGCAATTGCAAATGCTCACCATCATCTTGCAGATGTTTTGGATAGATGATTGGGTGACATGGTGGGAGTCCTTGACCATGGCATGTCAATCCTTGAGCGTGTAATGTCTCTGCTGGAACATCTGGTGGGAGTGAGGTGTCGGGCACATGGACGTAGGTCAGCTACATCACATGTGGAAGGTCTACATGAACATGCTACTGCACATGCCCGCTCCCATAGTGGAGGTAGCAGCAGCAGTGCAGCTGGTGCTGTGCAGTCCACACCAGGACACAACAGGCCACGTGCACGTTGTCCTGGACAGTCCCAACAGGGACACGGTTCCAGTGCACGTGTCATCAGACAGTACCCAATCTGGACCTCTGCCTGTTAGTGCCCATGCAACCCATGGCAGGCGCAGGTCACGTGGCCATGGCCGGACACCGTGAACTGTGAAACCTGCCTTGTACAGTCTGCAGCTGTCAATAATACCCCTGTGTAGGCCAGCCACATGGCAGACCTGTGTGCATGCATACACACACACCAGAAACAAATGTAGGGCACCTCAACACACACACACACACACACACACACACACACACACACACACACACACACACATAACATCCACACACGCCCAATGATATCACAGGCCCTAACACACACACATGATGTCATCCAATGACGCAGTCTAGGCCTCTGGCAAACATTATCACCCTGTGCATATGATAATGCCTGTGCCGCATCCCTGTCATCCACACCATCGGTGCAGGGACATGCTCATATGGTCTGATGCATAGGGTGAACATACTAGGTAGACAATTGTAGATTAATATTGTTGAGTAGTGTTGACAGGCAGCAGACATACCATGTATTACAGTTTTAGAATGCATTTTGTATGTTTGACAGTATGTATCATGTGTAACAACATTAACAGCATGTTGATCTTGATGTTTTACCTTCCTCTTTCAGGTGTAATTGCATGTGCCGGGGGATGTCAGTGTTTGCGGTTAGTGTCCCATATGTACATGCTGACTACTCACAGGTCTGTATGACAATACCCGTATGCACTTTGTAGCTTCCACATCACAGTTATAATCTCCCATGTTTCAATTATGTTTACTGCTCTAAAGATCCAAGAGCATGATAGCTGTGTAGTAAGCTACTGTGTTCAGAGCCGTCACATCCATAGTGGGTGACATCACAGGTATAGTTATCTAGAGCGGACAGGAGGTAAAAGAGTGGTATAGCGGATGACAAGGGTAAAGGCCAGTGGAAATAGTGGTTTCTCATTGGGAAGCAGTAATACCCACTGCCATGACAGGATGCAAACACAGACACACCCACACACTCAGGGATTCACAGACACATTAACATACACTCTGACACACACACACACACACACACACACACAGTTGCCAGTGTTGAGATGAGAACCCCTGCCTATGTGCAAATCATCATTATAGTACTACACAATTACAAGATGCGCCACAGAGATTACACATGTACAGGTAGTCGGACTGGCCTAAGATCGAGGACATCGACAGGGATACTACAGTGCAATGAGTGTATGTGGGGAGGGGGTTCATCAGTAGGCTATGTAACAACACGCCACACCCCAGGATGTACATGTTAACAGGCGGTTAGAATGCCCGTCTAAGACTGATGATATCAACGGGGATACTAGATTTCATTGAGTGGATGGAGGGAGGGGGCATTAACATTTCACTATGGTAAAATACAGCCTCACTCCAGGGACCAGACAGCCATACACGCGGACAGCCATAGACACACACACACACACACACACACTGTGGCATTCACAAAGATATACACCTATGTCACACACACACAGACACTTGACATGTGTGAGGTTCAACCACCTGCCTATGCCTTTCTTTCTACACTTCACTCTGTACTGATGTCAACAACAGTGTTCAGTAGAGTGAAAGATATGTGTGATGTATTCCCAACCATACATGACATATATGGACACACACACACCCACATGTGCCAGCACTGTGAATCAAACACCTGCCTATCTCATGATAGGTATTACAGAGGTACAGCACTATCGCATTTGCTACAAAGCGTACTGACTCTTTCCTTTCCCAACTGTGCTGATATATGCACAATATATGCACAGGGGAGGTATTACTGTAACAGGTGTCAAGAGGTTTGCCTTCAGTGTCACCCTTACTGCATTCTACATTGTCTGTCTTCCACTTCAATTAACAAAACCAGACCTTAGCAGTTACACAGGTTATTGTCAGAATGGTTGTAACACACCTGTGAGCTGTCCTCAGTAATCATTCATCTGCAAAGTAGCCCCACTACTTGGCAGTCATGTCCAAACATCTGTCCATACCTCATGTACAGCTTACTGTACTTTGAACATATCACCATATACAGTTGGCAATGTTGAGGCTGTAATGCAACAGCATGATGTACTATGACAACAGTTACCTTCAAACATCAGACACTGCACACGCAAGGAATCTAAACAAACATCAATACATGTACACATATGCAGTCTACATCAGTAAGTGGACTAGTAGGTCAAGAGGATACATTCCACACCTTCCCCATGCCATGTGTGAAACATAGCAGAGCATTACACCATAATGGATGTTGTATTCAAGTACTAGTAGGACACAACCACTATCACTGAGTAGCCAAGTGTACATATATGACAACAGCACATATCAGCAAGACACACACACAGCATTATTCCACGTCATGCTCCTACAAACTGTTACTTGACAGTTCCATGGTGAAGCCAGGACACTGTAATGGTCAACAGTGAGCACATCATATTTTCCACACACACCTTATGTTTACTGGAAGAGTGCCAGCAATGTGCTCTGTTAGAGCTAGGCAGTACACTCATTGAAGCATGTGCTAGGTCTGTGGCTTGTAAACATCTCACCCCAGCATGTACTAGCTATTGTGGTACTAAGGCTAATGTCCAGAAAGCACACAGCATGCATGACTTGCAATTGTTAACATGTGGTATATGTAGGAGCTGTGGGCACACATGGCTGTACATGTCATGGACATATCACCTGTGACTACTCAGGAACATACAGGGCAGACCTGGATTTCCCTGAGTCTGTCAATACAGGCCTTGTGTAGGTCCTATGATCCTGTTATTTGGGTATGTTTGTAGGCATTGCATTAGGTGGACATGTCTAATGACATACATGCCACATGGGTTGTTGTATGATATGATAAGTGTCATGGGTGACCAGTAGAGAGGGAATATTACCTCTGTTAACATAGATATCAAACCTTATGTACTGTTAGCATGCTATCTGCCATGTGCATGTGTGTAATGAATGTAGCCACCTGTATGTAGAAAGGATAACGAAAGCTATGGTAATGTCAGTGTGGGATGTACATATCCAGGGCAGGTACAGTTAGGTCATATACAAACATGAGGGTGCTGTTTACTGGTGTGCAGCAACAGTCAACTGTGTTAATGCTGACAACATCCAAGGGACCCTAGTATGTGTACAACTGGCCTGGTTACAAACAGTGGTATTATTGCATTGCATAACACATTATGCAGCTGTGTCTGTACATGGGTATTTTGCACAGTTGATGTAGGCCTAGGTACAGTCCACCAATCGAAGGTTATCTGGTGGTCTACCATACTATGTCATACCAAATATGGATGTGTGTTGGTAGTTTGGGGACAAGGTGGTGGATGTATATGAGGATACAACCTAGAATAGAGCGTTTGCCAGTGTCACCTGTACCTGACTCATCTGTGATGAGTTATGTCAGAGTAGTGGTCTTTACATGTGAGTAGCCTTTATGAATATGTGGACACCACCACCTGGAATGGTCCATACCAGTGTTATGGCCCACATGTCTGGATCTGAGTTATATGGTGGTAGTGCAATTGTGCACTACAGAGCCCTCAGTCAGGTGTTCCTCCCTGCACAGATGTCAGTATTCCCCATTGTAGGTTCTACATTGAGCAAATGGATTTCAAAAGCCACACATCTAGCACTGGTTAGCATAAGAATCCAATGCAATTGTCTTGTAGGTGTCAGGGTGTTACTTCTGTGTGAAAGACTTTTGCCTTGGAATGCGACTATATGGGTAAATGCAACCTAGGTATTATTCACACTCACTTAAAACATGGATGCATGCGCTCTGTGTCGAACGCTTGTCGTTCAGTCATGACAACCCAGAATAACAGATACTGGACAACCTCATAATAACAGCAGGACATTGGCTCATTGTTTTGGTCTAGCAGTTGCCACTCGTACCATGCCATCACTGCGAGTGGCAGTAATGTGCTTAGTAGCAAATGCCACATCTAAGGTGATGGACAGTAGCAGACGTTGTGTATATGACCATTGTGAGATATACTTAGCGTAGCAGTCCTGCTAATAACGACAACTACTAACACAGCCGGGAGAGGTCATCTTGACACCTGCACCTCAGTCCCATTACACAACAGGGCTCACACATTATGCTTGCACATGCCACTGTTCCAAGTATAATGCCACTGTCCACAACCTGCTATCAATGTATGCCTTTCAGGGCAGCAAGGTGTGTGACACATGCTGTAGGTAGCATCTGCCTGTGTGCCCCAGTTAACTTATTGTCTGTCACGTCCACACATGCATGACTGTGTATACTTAACATATATATGTCAGTACTTCATGTACATGTATGCATGTGTATCACACAGCACAAACACAGATATATAATTTACGGGCCACATACAGGTATCTGGTAGTAAACCGGTATGATGTGCATATATACTGACAGGTAAGATGTACATAGCTGTAAACCTATGTGTTTACAATAGGAGTCCATTACAACATGTTCTGTACATATAAGTGTATGAGCATGCATACTGTGGCCTTCTGTGATTAGAATCGGACTACACCCCAAACAGCCATGTGTTACTAAGTGTATGAGCGTACCCACTGCCACCTTGTGTAATCTGAGTCAGTGCATCCAAACAAGCCTTTTGTTTCTAAGTGTATGAGCATGCTCAGTATAACCTTGTGTAGTTGTAGTCACAGTGCATCCCAAATGGCCCTGTGCTACTAAGTGTATGAGCATGCCCACTGTCACCTTTTGTAATTGGAGTCAATGCATCCAAACACATTTGGTGATTCTATGTGTATGAGCATGACCACTGTAACCATGTTTAGTGATAGTTGTCCATTCCACAGATGGGCATACTCCACTTCAAGGCTTGATGTGCTACAACTATACCTCTCAGGCCTACCTATGTCTTACCTGCAGCTGATGTGTCTTGTTTGTGCATACAGGTTGTAATGGACTCCTACTTTAAACACACAGGTTTACAGCTATGTACATCTTGACTGTCAGTATCCCTGTTGTTGTCCTCAATCTTAGAAGGGCATTCGGAATGTATAATCACTGTGGCATGTCTCGTAATTGTGTAGTACTGTAATAGTGATCTGTAGCTAGGCAGGAGTTCTGATCACACCACTGGCAACTGTGTGCATGTGTGTGTGTGTGTGTGTGTGTGTGTGTGTGTGTGTGTGTGTGTGTGTGTGTGTGTGTGTGTGTGTGTGTGTGTGTGTGTGTGTGTGTGTCAGCAAATGCCTAAGTGTGTGTGTCAGCAAATGGCTGAGTGTGTGTGTGTGTGTCAGCAAATGCCTGTGTGTGTGTGTCGGCAAATGGCTGAGTGTGGTTGTGTGCATTCGTGTCTGCATCCTATCATGGCAGCAGGTTTTGCTGCATTCCAAAGAGATACCTCCTTTTGCACTGGCCTTTATCCTTGTCAACTGCTAAACCTCTCTTTTCCCCCCTCCCCACTGCAAGTAATCAGTCCTGTGATGTCACCCAGCTCAGAAGTGGAATCAGAGTAAGTGTAATTGTATGTGTTCTGTGGCACATACCCCAATTGCATACCACTGTACTAGTTACCTTTACATAGGCAAGACGTGTATGCACAATACTGGTAAGTGTGTGTGTGTTTGTGTGTGTGTGACTACCCTGTAGCAAGGCATACACATGTGTAATGTCTTTTAACATGCTGCACACCATAGTAGCCATCTGTGGTGACTGGAGTCTACAAAGTATTACATAGTTAGGAATGGAAAAAAATACACAGTCAAGAACGACTACAGTTGAGCATGTTATTTTCATGTACCACTGTCGAGCAGTGACACAGATGTGGTCTCCAAGGTATAAGTCCATACCCATCACTTCCCCTCCAAAACTCCACAATCCCCAGGGTAGATTACATTAGCCATCATTTCCCACCCCAAACTCCACATACACAACAACCATCCCTTCTCTGGTGAACTTATTACGATTTAAATGTTATAAAAAGTACAGTTTTGTACCTACCATAAATGTAGATGTTCGAGTGCACATACAGCTGCAGTCATCACACTTGGGTTATCCTGCCGTCAGGCGGGTCCTCGGTCAGCCGAATTCCAAAGTCTAGGTCCGGCATCGGTTGTTGTCGCTTATTTCCTGACGTCAGTGCGGCAGGGGTATAAAAGAGGCAGCCGATGCCATTTTCTTCAGTTTTTCTTGCCCCAGATGTCAGATGCCCCCAGAAAGGAAGGCAATACATGATGTTATGCAAACATACATAAGTAGATAAATCAAAACAGTAGTTGCAAGCAAATACACCATAAAGGGATACCCCAAATAGGTTGTATGTTAAAGGTGTTTGTCATAAGCCCTGTCCTAAGAGGGGATGGAGGGAGGGTAACCTGGACTGCAGCTGTATGCGCACTCGAACATTTACATTTATGGTAGGTACAAAACTGTACTATGTTCATCGTGCATACAGCTGCAGTCATCACACTTGGGTAGAATCCCAAAGCTAAGTAAGGGCGGCTGGTACTAAGCGGAATTAGGAGGGGCTGGAATGCCCTGCAGGACTGCTGTGGCAAAGCCCGCTCTAGATTTTGAGTATAGTGGAAGGTGGTAGTGCTTGGTGAAAGTGTGCACTGAACTCCAAGTAGCTGCTTCCAAAATGTCCTTGGTAGGGACCCCCCTGAGGAAAGCTGCTGAGGTAACTGTAGCCCTGGTGGAGTGGGATCTGATGTATACAGGCACTGATTTTCCATGAAATGAATAACAAAAGCATATGCAGTGGGCTATCCATTTTGAAATAGTCTGTTTGGAAATAGCCTTTCCTTGAGCACCTGTAGCATAGGACACAAAGAGCTGCTCAGATTTCCTGAATGACTTTGTTCTGTCCAAGTAATAATGAAGTTGCCTGTGAATGTCCAAGGAGTGTAGTAGCCTCTCCCCTTTGTTCTGTGGATTTGGATAAAAGGTAGGTAAATGAATAGTCTGATTTAAAGCCACACTGAATACTACCTTTGGCATGAAGGTAGGGTTGGTTCATAAGGAAACCCTGTCCTGATGGAAAATGATGAATGGTTGCACAGCCATGAGGGCCTGTAGCTCCGAAACCCTGCGTGCTGAGGTAATAGCCAGAAGCAAGGCTGTTTTCCACGACAAGTATTGTAGCTCTGCTGAAGAAGCCAGCTCAAAAGGAGGCAGTGTCAGCTTCTCCAATACGAAGTTGAGGTCCCAAGCTGGAGCTGGTGGTTTCCGTGGGGGTTTTATATTTTTTGCCCCTCTGAGGAACTGCCTTAATAGAGGATGTAAGAATAAAGGAGGATCCGTATTGTATTGTGCTAAAATGGCTGAAGCGTGGATCTTGATGGAAGAGAAGGAAAGGCCACTGTTTAACATCTCAGCTAGGTACTGTAAAATCTGAGGTATATTTATTACCCAAGGATTCTGGCCCTTTGCTTGATTCCAGGAACAAAATAATTTCCATTTGGCGGAGTAGGTTTTTCTAGTAGAGGGTCTCTTGGCCTCCAAGATGACATCCTGTACCTCCTTGGAGAGGAGAGTCTGTTGGCAAATTAAGGTATTTTCCATGCAGCTAGATTTAGAGTTCTGAGCTGGCTGTGAAGGGTCTTGTAGTTGTGCTGGGACAACAGAAGAGGAACTTGAGGTAGGATCCATGGTGGTGAGTGAGACAGGCTCTTTAGGAGAGGATACCAGTGCTGTTGTTGCCAGTCTGGAGCAATGAGAATCATTTGTGGCCTCTCTGCTCTGGTTTTTAATAGGACTTTGGTCAGTAGAGGTAGAGGCGGGAAGGCATAGACTGTCAATGCTGTCCAATTGAAAGAGAGTGCGTCCACTTTCCAGGCCTGTGGATGACAGGTCCTTGAGCAGAATATTTCCAACTGGCAATTTCTGTGGGTAGCAAATAGATCTATGTCTGGCTGTCAACATGCTTGAGTTATCTTTGAGAAGACTTGAGGATGCAACTTCCACTCATGTGGGTCTGTCATATTTCTGCTTAAGTTGTCTGCCAGTGTGTTTTCCTTCCCTGGCAGGAATTGTGCCTGTAGTTGAACTTGTAATTCCAATGCTGTGTTCCACAGGGTCATAGCTTGCCTGCACAGGGGGTATGAATGCGTCCCTCCCTGTTTGTTTATGTACCACATGACTGTGGTGTTGTCTGTCCTTATTAATAGCTGGCCCAGATGCAGTAGGTCCTTGAAGGTCATAAGAGCATTTTGCACAGCCAGCATCTCCTTTTGGTTGATGTGTAGGTGCATCTGTTTTTGGGACCATTTTCCCTGGATGCACTGATCTGCCATGTGTGCTCCCCAGGCATAGTCTGAGGCGTCTGTTGTGATGATTTGACTTGCTTGTGGTATACAGAAAGGGAGACCCGTGTTTATTTGGCATGCTTGAGCCCACCAAAAAAATTCATTTTGAAGGCATGGAATGAGTGGTAAAATTGTTTCCAAGCTGTGGTTGTGTTGAGACCATAAGTTTTTTAGGTACCACTGTAGTTTCCTCATATGCAGCTTTGCAAATGGTATTAGTAGGATGCAAGATGCCATGAACCCCAGAGCCTGCAGGATTTTCCTTGCAGTTAGCCTGGTTAAAGTTGCCATTTTGTTGAAGTATTGAGACAGTTGCCCTTGTTTGTCTGGCATGAGGTAAGCCATCTGGGCCATTGTATTTAAGCTGGCACCCAGGAAAATTATCTGTTGAGAGGGTATTAGTTTTGATTTCTTTTTGTTCACTGTGTACCCCAGGCAGTTTAACAGTTTTATTACAAACGCCAGATGCTGCAACAGAATGTCCTTGCTGTCCGCTTGGTTCAGGCAGTCGTCCAGATATGGGTAGATTTGTATTCCTCATTGTCTGCAGAAAGCAATTACTGATGCCAGGCATTTTGTAAACACTCTGGGTGCAGTAGATAAGCCAAAGGGCAATGCGGAGAATTGATAATGGGTTGAAACTGCAAGACATCTGAGGTATCTTCTGCAATCTTGTCTGATAGGGACATGCAGGTATGCCTCCTTGAGGTCCAACGTTACCAGCCAAGACTCCTTGCCCAGCATGGGAAGAAGCTGCTGTAATGTGAGCATCTTGAATTTTGGTACTGCTAGATATGTGTTTAGAATAGATAGGTCTAAGATGGATCTCCAATCTTTGTCCTTCCTTGGTACCAGAAATAGTCTTGAATAAAAACCTTGACCTTGTTCTTTTGCAGGTACCTCTTGAATTGCTTTCATATCCATGAGAGCGGAAATTTGTTTTTGTGCCTCTGTCCATTGATTTTGTGGCAGGTTTGGCATGCCTCTCATTTTTGGAAGGGTGTGAAAGTGGAACCTGTAGCCTCTGTCTATAATGTCCAGAATCCATTTGTCCTTTGTAACAATGTGCCAGTTTTTTTTGAAAATAAGGCCAGTTTTCCGCCCAAAGGTGCTGCCATTATTGCTTTGTTTGGCAGGCATAGGGGAAAGTCATTGCATCTGATTTCTAAATGACTGTGGTCTATCTTCTCCACCTCTTGGGGCTGGTGCTTGCCACTACTTAGCTCTGTAAGATCCTTGAGGTTGTCCTCTACCCCTTGGGCATCTGTATCTACCCCTTTGGGGTCTGTCCGTGGCTGGAAAGGACCAATTTTTTGAAGGCCAGTTTCTGCTGAAACGTGGAGGCTGCACCTGAAAGAAATCTTTAACTGTTTGCATAGATTTCTTTTCCTCCATTTTCTTTAGTACCTCCTCCGCTTTAACACCGAACAATACATCTTTTTGTAGTGGTGCATCTAATAACTTTGCTTTGACATGATCTGGTAAGGTTTGCACTTTCAGCCAAGTGTCTACGTATGACAGACCCCGTGACAGCAGCTCTTCATGAGGCCTCTAAAGCATCAAAACCACACTGTAAGGTATGTTTCCCCACTTGTTCTGCTCCAGGCAACAAATCCTGCAACTCTTTCAAATCTGGTTGTTCTGTTTGTATCATTTTGCTTTTCAGCTGAGATAGCAAGAACTGCTGGTACTTTAACATATGAAATTGACAGTTTAATGCCCTCATGGTTAAAGTGGCTGATGTATACACCTTTTTCCCCCACCTTTCTAATGCTCTGGAATCTCTCTCTGAAGGTAAAGGGTTTTTAGCAGTAGAGGCATTAATCCCCTTGGGACCTCAGAAATAGTTTCTGGGTCAGCAGAAGGGCTTTTATAAAGGAAATGGTGAGAATCAGGAACCCGGTAATATCTGTCTGGTTTAACAGGGGCAGGAGGTAAAGAGTCTGGATTAAGACTGGCTTCTGCGTACACATCATCCAAAATATCTAAGACAGGAGGAATAGCCAGGGGCCTATGCTGGGGAAGCAGCAGAAATTCCCTCAGCCTTTTCTTGGAATCTGAGTAATCTTGGCCCTCCCAGTAGAAGTGCTCTCTCAATGTATGTAGGGTTTCCCCAAAAGAGTAGTCCTCAGGGGGGGGAGACTGAGGAAATAGACTTCTCAGCATCAGAGTCTTCAAATGGGGAATAGGCGTAATCCCGGTCCTCAGAAAGGTCTGAGGTAATAGAAGCCTGGTCTGAGGAAGGGAAGTCTTCCTCCAACCTGGGTCTTTTGTCTGAGGGGGGTTGAGAACCCCTGATGAGTGTAATCAAATCCTCAGCCATTTTAAGCATCTGTTTTTTAGGCATGGGGCCTTGAGAGGGGGTCTGAGGACCCTGTTTTTTAATTTTCAGTGGAGCTTTAGATTTAGAGAATGATTTAATAGAGAAGGTGGTTGGCCTGAAACCGCCTTCAGAAATGGCAGGCCTCGCTAAACTTTCCGTTTCTCTGCCAAGAGTGGCGTCGATATCTGCAGTGGGAATGGAGACCGAGGAACCTGCGACCTCAGGTACTGAAGTCGACGGTAAAATAGTTTCATCGGTAGTCAGGGGCTGCATAGGTGCCTCGCTGAGAACCAGAGAACTGGTAGTCAGCCTTAGCGTGATCTCAGTACTCGGTGTAGGCCTCGGATGTCTGTCCTTATCCTTGCGTTTTTTTGCCTAAAACCGACGACATGATATAATTAAATTTTTTGCCAAAATAATGAAGGGCGAACTCCGCCAGGCGCTTAATAGTGCACTTGTTAAACCTAGCACAAAAACGGCAGGCCAAGAAGTTGTGGTCTGGCCCTAAGCAAGGTATACAGTAAGAGTGAAAATCCTTATGCGGTATTTGCTTCCCACAAGAAATGCAGTTATTAACTTTGTCTGACATCGGTCTGAGGCAAGAAAAGTTTCCCCAATGGGGTACTTAGCTTTAAAGAAGACTTCGGCTGAAATACTTTTAGTAAATCTCAGGAGCTGGCCGACCAGCACTTGCGAACTGCTTCTGCTTTGGGCACCGCGCAGCAAGAAAGACTGAAGAAAATGGTGTCGGCTGCCTCTTTTATACCCCTGCCGCACTGACGTCAGGGAAGAAGCGACGACAACCGATGCCGGACCTAAACTTTGGAATTCGGCCGACCGAGGACCCGCCTGATGGCAGGATAACCCAAGTGTGATGACTGCAGCTGTATGCACGATGAACATCAACAGATACCTCTGTTTTGTGTACACGTCAGTTCCTTTGGAACCCTTCTGTGTCACAAAGGGTGTTCAGACGTGTATGTATGTATATATATATATATATATATATATATATATATAAATATATATATATATATATATATATATATATATATATATATGTATGTATAGATATATATATATATATATATATATATATATATATATATATATATATATATGGCTATAGCTGTGTCTGTGTATATGTATATGTGTATATATATATATATATATATATATATATATATATATATATATATATATATATTTATATCTATATATATATGTGTGTACACATCCCATAGGTGCATATATATATATATATATATATATATATATATATATATATATATATATATCTATACATATATCTATATATATATAGAGAGAGAGATATTTAGTTATGACAGTTGTACAGATGTAGACTTGTCTTTGTTGTTTCACAGAGTACAGTACATTCAGGGGTACTGTACATATGTACACAAAGTGACTGCCCCATTTGTTTTCAGTACTGTGGAATACCTGTAGTAAGATGTGCATTATAAAATCCATGAAGCATGTATACAACCCTGATGGCTTAGTGGTAAGTCCAGTGACCTCAGTGTGCATAGTCCAGGGTTCAAGACCTGCAAGCCTTGTTGATACTGTCAATCAGGACTGAATAAGGCAGTTTTAAGTGGGTGTAAATGTGTTTTCACGACAGTAAGCAGTGGGTACACACAGGTAACAGACATGTACAACTCGCAGTACACTTGAAAAGCCCTTCTTTGGCAATCCTGCTGATGTCACCCACCAACGAATCCACCTCCGGGACTGCTGTAACCCAGTAATCTATGAAGCAAGTGCTGTAAGTGTGTAATGCTGTAGTGTGATAAACTAATTTGGTAGGTGTTCTAATCCCAGACAGGCCAACTGTGTGTGTCTGGCTGCCTGAGAAAGGAAAGTACAGTTTTGTACCTACCATAAATGTAGATGTTCGAGTGCTAATACAGCTGCAGTCATAACAGATGGGTTCTCCTGCCGTCAGGCGGGTCCTCGGTCGGCCGAATTCCAAAGTCTAGGTCCGGCGTCAGTTGTCGTCGCTTCTTCCCTGATGTCAATGCGACAGGGGTATAAAAGAACCAGCCGACACCATTTTCTTCAGTTTTTTTTGCCCTAGATGTCAGGTGCCCCCAGAAGGAAGGCAGTACATAAATTTATGTAATAATGCAGTGCAATATAATCAAAAAACAGTAGTTGCAAGCAAATACACCATAAATGAATACCCCAATCAAGTTGTATGAGGAGGCGTTAGCCAATAGGCCTGTCCCAAGAGGGGAAGGAGGGAGGGAAACCTGGACTGCAGCTGTATTAGCACTCGAACATCTACATTTATGGTAGGTACAAAACTGTACTATTTTCATCGTGCATACAGCTGCAGTCATAACAGATGGGTAGAACCCCAAAGCTAAAAAAGGGGTGGTAGGCACTAGGTGGAACTAGGAGGAGCCAGGATGCCCTGCAAGACTGCAGTGGCAAAGCCTGCTCTAGTTTTGGAGTATAATGGTAGGTGGTAGTGCTTGGAGAAGGTATGCACAGAACTCCAAGTGGCTGCTTCCAAAATATCTTTGGTAGGAACTCCTCTGAGGAAAGCTGCAGAGGTAGCTGTGGCCCTTGTGGAGTGAGAGCTGATGCCTGCAGGCACAGTTTTACCATGAAAAGAGTAACAAAAGCATATGCAGTGGGCTATCCATTTTGAGATTGTCTGTTTGGAAATTGGCTTCCCTTGAGCTCCTATAGCATAGGACACAAAGAGTTGTTCTGATTTTCTGAAAGGCTTTGTTCTGTCCAAATAATAATGTAGCTGTCTGTGGATGTCCAATGAATGTAGTAGTCTCTCCCCTTTGTTTTGAGGATTAGGGTAAAAGGTAGGTAAGTGAATAGCCTGATTCAAAGCTACCCTGGATACCAACTTTGGCATAAAGGACAGATTGGTTCATAAGGAAAGTCTGTCCTGATGGAAAATGATGAAAGGCTGCACAGACATGAGGGCTTGTAGTTCCGATACCCTGCGAGCTGAGGTGATAGCCAGAAGGAAGGCTGTTTTCCAGGACAAATATTGCAAATCTGTTGAGGCAGCTGGCTCAAAAGGAGGTAAGGTCAGCTTTTCTAAAATGAAATTGAGGTCCCAAGCAGGTATTGGTTGTTTCCTTGGGGGTTTTATATTCTTAGCCCCAATGAGGAACTGTCTTAAGAGGGGATGAGAGAATAAAGGAGGATCAGTGTTGTATTCTGCAGAAATGGCTGAGGCATGGATTTTGTTGGAGGAGAATGAAAGTCCACTGCTTAGCAGCTCAGCTGGATACTGTAATATCTGAGGTAAATTCAGTATTCCATGATTCTGGCCCTTTTCTCATTCCAGGCACTAAATCACTTCAATTTTGCTGAGTAAGCTTTCCTAGTAGAAGGCCTTCTGGCCTCCAAAATGACATCCTTCATCTCCTTGGAGAGTAGGGTCTGTTGTGAAGTTAAGGAATCTTCCATGCGGCCAGATTGAGTGTTTTCAGCTGACTGTGAAGAGTTTTGAAGCTGTGCTGAGTCAGAAGAAGAGGCATTAGAGGTAGGGTCCATGGTGGGGAATGTGTCAGGCTCCTCAGGAGTGGGTACCATTGCTGTCTTGGCCAGTCTGGAGCAATGAGAATCATCTTTGGTCTGTCTGCTTTGGTTTTTAATAGAACTTTGGGCAGCAGAGGAAGAGGTGGAAAGGCATAAACTGTCATTGTTGTCCAACTGAAAGAGAGAGTGTCCACTCTCCAGGCCTGTGGATGAAAAGACCTTGAGCAGAATTTTGTCAATTGGTGATTTTTGTGGGAGGCAAAGAGATCTATGTCTGGCCTTCCCCATGCTTGAATTATTTCTGTAAAAACTTGAGGGTGCAACTTCCATTCATGTGGGTCTGTCATATTTCTGCTTAGGTTGTCTGCCAGCGTGTTTTCCTTGCCTAGCAAGTACTGTGCTTGAAGTTCGATTTGTAATTCCAGAGACATGTTCCAAAGTGACATGGCCAGCCTGCATAGGGGGTATGAATGGGTTCCTCCCTGTTTGTTTATGTACCACATTACTGTGGTGTTGTCTGTCCTTATCAATAGTTGGCCTGGATGCAGAAGGTCTTTGAAAGCCATAATAGCATTTATTACTGCTAGCATTTCTTTTGATTGATGTGTAGGTGCTTTTCTTTTTGGGACCATTTGCCCTGAATGCACCGATCTGTCAGGTGTGCCCCCCAGGTGTAGTCCGAGGCGTCTGTTGTGATGACTTGATTTGCTTGAGGCTTGCAGAATGGGAGACCTGTGTTTCGTTGGCATGCTTGAGCCCACCACAGAAATTCCTTTTGAAGACATGGAATCAGTGGTATTATTGTTTCCAAACTGTGGCTGTGTTGAGACCATAGGTTTTTCAGGTACCATTGAAGTTTCCTCATATGCAGCTTTACACATGGGTTTAGTAGGATGCAAGATGCCATGAATCCCAGAGCCTGCAGGATTTTCCTTGCAGTCAGCCTGGTGAAATTTGCTAGTTTTCTGAAGTATTGAGTTAGTTGCCCCTGTTTCTCTGGCGTGAGGTAAGCCATCTGGGTGTTTGTGTCCAAGTTGGCACCCAGGAAAATTATTTTTTGCGAGGGTATTAGCCTTGATTTCTTTTTGTTGACTGTGTACCCCAGAGAATTCAACAACATTATTACAAAAGTCAGATGTTTCAGAAGTATGTGCTTGCTGTCCGCTTGGATCAGGCAGTCGTCCAAATATGGGTATATTTGTATTCCTAGAAGTCTGCAGTAGGCAATTACTGATGCCAGGCATTTCGTTAATACTCTGGGCGCAGTAGATAAGCCAAAGGGCAATGCAGAGAATTGATAATGGGTTGAACCTGCAAGAAATCTGAGGTATCTTCTGCAATTTTGTCTGATTGGGACATGCAGGTATGCCTCCTTGAGGTCCAATGTTACCAGCCAAGACTCATTGCCCAGCATGGGAAGAAGCTGCTGGAATGTCAGCATCTTGAATTTTGGCACGAGTAAAAAAGTGTTTAGGATGGAAAGGTCCAAAATAGGTCTCCAATCTTTTCCCTTCCTTGGTACCAGGAATAGTCTGGAATAAAAACCTTGACCTTGTTTTTGAGTAGGTACCTCTTGAATAGCTTTCATGTCCATGAGATCTGAAATTTGTCTTTGTGCCTCTGCCCTTTGATTGTGTGGCAGGTTTGGCATGCCTCTCTTTTTGTGGAAGGGTGTGAAAATGGAATCTGTAGCCTCTGTTTATAATGTCCAGGATCCATTTGTCTTTTGTGACAATATGCCAATTTTTCGAAAATAATGCCAGTTTTCCACCTAAGGGTGCTGCCATTTGAGCCTTGCTTGGCATGCAAAGGGGAAAGTCATTGGGTTTGCTTTCTGAATGGCTGTGAACTATCCTCACCACCTCTTTGTGTAGGAGCTTGCCATTGTCTGCCTCTAAACAATCCTTGAGCTTGCCCTCTGCCCCTCGGGCGTCTGTATCTACCTCTTTGGGGTCTGTCCGTGGCTGGAAAGGACCAATTTTTGGAAGGCCAATTTCTACTGAAACGTGGAGGTTGTACCTGTAGAAAATCTTTTACTGTTTGCATTGATTTAGCCTTTTCCTCCATTTTTTTTAATACTTCCTCAGCTTTAACACCAAATAATACATCTTTTTGTAGAGGGGCATCTAGTAATTTAGCTTTGACATGATCTGGTAAGGTTTGCTCCTTGAGACAGGCATGTTTACGTATGACTGATCCTGTAACAGCAGCTCTACATGAGGCCTCTAGAGCATCAAAACCACATTGCAAGGTATGTTTACCCACTTGTTCTGCACTATGCATCAAATCCTGCAACTCCTTCAAGTCTGGTTGTTCAGGTTGTGACATTTTGCTTCTCAAAAAAAAAAAAAAAAAAATGTAAGCTTGTTTCCTGCCTTTCCTGTTAAGTGGTATAGACTATTTGTAGGCTTCTGAGCCCCCAAGCCCTTCTGTGTTGGAGGGAAGCCTTCTAGCTTAGTTTTTTTTTTCTTATAACTAGCCAGTTTTCTAGTTTCAGCACTCAAATCTGTTTCTTTGATCTCAGCACTTGTTCAGAAAAAAAAAAAAAAAAAATTTAATCTGCTTTTACTGTACTTGTGTTTCTACCTACTTTTTTACTTTTGCATCATCTTAAAAGTACTCAGTTGTATTTATTGCTGCTTGGTGTAACTCATTCTAAGCCTTTTGGTTTAAACACTTGGGCTTTGGACCAGTTGTTTTGCACTGAGAGGGTTTGTGGTCTGCACTTTAGTGGCAGAACAGGTAGCTTACATCCTTCTAGGTTGGGAACTGCTGATTGAGGGCTCAGTGTCTGTTATTCTAAAAGTGTATTAATTCTGGTTTAAGCACTTGGACTTTCAGGCCAGTTATTTTACATTAAGAGGGTTCGTGGTCTGCACTCTTGTGGGAGGAGAGGCTGGACTCTGCCCTTCTGAGCTGGGAATTTCTGGTTAAAGGCTTGTAGTGCATGCATATCTGAACTGCTTCTTACTGAAGTTGGTGCGCCTTGTTTGCTGTGGCATACACTGGATTCGGGCCTGCTGGATCTAGCTTTGTTTGTGTAACTTGAGCACTAATCCAGGCATTCTCTAAAGTATTCAATTGTATTTATTACTGCTTGGTAGTAACTTGATTAAAGTGTAGCTATCATTCTAAGTCTTCTGGATTAAGCACTTGGGCTTCAGACCAGTTGTTTTACATTAGGAAGGTTTGTGGCATGCACTGTGGTGGCAGGACAGGTAGCTTTCATCCTTCTAAGTTGGGAACTGCTGATTGAGAGCCCAGTGTCTGTTATTCTTAAAGTGTATTAGTTCTAGTTTAAGCACTTTGGCTTTCAGGCCAGTTATTTTACATTAAGAAGGTTTGTGGTCTGCACTCTTGCGGGAGAAGAGGCTGGACTCTACCCTTCTGAGCTGGGAATTTCTGGTTGAAGGTTTATAGTGCCTGAATATTTGAACTGTGTCTTACTGAAATTGGTGCACCTTGTTTGCTGTAGCATAGACTAGATCCAGGCCTGCTGAATCTAGCTTTGTTTATATGCTTGTTGTTTGTTTGCTTGTTATTTCCCTGGAACACTAATTCCACCTAATACGAGGCTTCTCAGCGCTTCTGTGGATCACTAGTGATATCTGCATTGCTTACTGTACTTATTTCCTTGCTTCACTTGAAAGAAAGTTACTGTTTGTCGTTTTTGCATTTAAGTTACCTGTAACACATTGCACTTAAGTTACCTGGCACTTGCTCACTAAAGCAATTATATAAGTCAGCACTAAAAATTAAAAGCACTACACCCTCACTCCTCACTGGCCCTGGTTTTCAATTATTAAGGAATTCCCAATATTATTCTAGCATGTCCAAAGGTCAGTTGTCAATCTCCTCTCCGGTCCAGCTGGTGAATCTGGGAACATTGAGGCAGTGTTACAACTGCCTCATGTACACAGACAACCCTCTCCTCCTCCCAACAAATTCCAACACATGTGAGAGATGCAACCATATAGCCAAACTGGAGGCTAAGCTCTCTCAACTCAGTACTGGCATAACCAGTCAGGAGGAGAAGGAAACCACACTCACTACAATTCCAGTCTCACATAGACCTACCACGACAACAAACCAAACACATAAACACACAAAAACATACTCGGAGGCTCTAAATAAAAATCTGCCTAAGCAGCAGAGACCTCCAAAACAGACACCCAAGCAACCGCTACCCCAAAACAAAACACGTGCAACACATAGCTCACAAAGCCAGTGTGCCGAACAGTCACAGCCCTTAAGGCTAAACAACACACCTGATACACTTGTAATAGGTGACTCTATTGTCAGGCACACTGACGTCACGCTCACCAGGCTGAACAAGGAGAGGGTCATGGTGAGCAGCCTGTCGGGCGCTAAGATCCACCACATAGCACAAGCACTCAGGTCACTCCAAGGCAAGTACAAATATGACTCGGTCATTGTCCATGCTAGTGTGAATGACCTGAGACGTACCTCCCTGGACTACATGAAAAGAGACATAAAGGAGCTCTCTGAGCATGTAGCCCAGGCCGGTATGACCCTGACCTTGAGTAGCATCTTACCCTCACCAAGAATGATGCCACAATATGAAGACAAGATGATCAATTTCAACAATTGGCTTAAGTACTGGTGTCATTCAAAGGGGATCCAATGCCTGTCAGCTTGGGATGATATGCTCGACAAGCCACGATGCTTCGCTAGGGCGGCTTGCACCTGTCACCCTGGGCTTTCGGATATTGGCAAAGGCTCTTGCTACCCCATAGTGCCTTTTTAGGCAAGGCTCAAAAGACAAACCCACCTCCATAGGTATCACAAGGGATAAGAAACTAAGAGTAATGCTACTCAACGCCAGAAGTCTAAACCTCAAGATGCATGCACTCGAAACTCTCCTTAGCATGGAGAACATCGACATCTGTGCAGTAACAGAAACCTGGTTCAGGGCTCCCGAGAGCACCCCAGCACTACCAGGTTATACCTCATACCATGCTTTTCAGCCCCAAAGTTGGACCGAACCACAAAAGGAGGGGGAGTATCGATATTCATCAAAGATACCCACACCTCCACGTTGGTGGCAAAGCACGAAGCATCAGAGACTATCCATGTGCAACTAACAGTGGGTAAAACTGCCTTCCAGTTTATAGCCTGCTACAGACCACCCTCCCAAACCCAGGAACCCCACTCGGCCTTCCTGAGAACACTGGAAAATATGAAGGTCTCTCCAAACACCATTACATTGGGCGACTTCAACTACCCAAACATAGACTGGGAGCATTACTCTAGCTCCAACACCCTAGCCCAAAGGTTCCTAGAATTTATAAACTCAAATGCTATGGAACAACTTGTTACCACTCCCACAAGAGGGGAAAACATACTGGACCTGATCATCACCAACATGGGGACTCTATCCTCCAGACCAGAAGTGTATCCTTCACTGGTAAGATCAGACCATAAACTAATCTCACTGGATATTCACATCCCAACCCCACCCCCTGCCCAGAAAACCACAGTGAAAAACTTCTCTAAAGCAAATTTCACACTCCTCAAAACTGAGGTGGAATCCTTCAAAGCCCCCGGGCCTGTGGAAAATACGGCCCAGACCGCAGAATTCTTTATAAATGCATTCTATGAACACCTTCAGGAATGCATGGATCATGTGATCCCAAATAAAACCAAGACCCAATTCTCCAAAGGCAGACGTCCTGTCTGGTGGACCCCAGACATAAACAAACTATACAATAGAAGGAGGAAGCTATTAAATGATAGAGCAAAATCCCAAAAAGGGAAGGCATCACTGATCAGTATTAGCAAAAAACTACGGGCACACATAAAATTGTCTAAAGCGAGCTTCAAGAGAAAAATTGCACAGGACACTAAGGATAATCACAAGGCTTTCTTTAGTTATGTTAGGAACCTGGGTGGTAATTCCCAGATATGCTCAGAATTAGTCCAAAATGACAAAAAATACACCGAACCCACAGACATTGCCAACATCCTAGCTGACGGGTTCAGCACAAACTTCTCCCCCCACTCCCCACCAAAAGGGCAAATATATATCCCAGCAGAGTGCTGCCCCCCTGACATCTCAATTGCTCAGGTAAGAGCCGCCCTCTCCAAAGCAAAAAACACAGCATCAATGGGACCAGACGGTGTCCTGGGCTGCATCCTACATGAACTCCAAGAAGAGCTAAACCCAAACATAAAACTACTGTTCAATCTCAGCCTTACTACAGGATATGTGCCCAAAGAGTGGCGTACAGCAACAGTGGTCCCTCTTCATAAAGGTGGTGCCTCAACGGATCCTGGAAACTATCGCCCCATAAGTCTGACTAGCTTGGTCTGCAAAGCTATGGAAAGGATCATCATGGACCTCATAAATAAAGATATTGGGGACCTAAAAACACTGGATCCTACCCAGTTCAGCTTTGTTAAGGGCAGATCCTGCCTCTTAAACCTGGTTGATTTCTTTGAAACAGTCACCAAGGCTATTGACGAGGGGAAGGTGGTCCGCACAGCCTACCTGGACCTCACAAAAGCCTTCGATACAATACCCCACTTGGGCATTATAGATAAGCTCACCAGCTTAAATATAAACCCCTATGTCACTAGATGGATTGCAAACTGGCTCAAGGACAGAAACCACATGGTTAGAATTGCTGGAGCCATGTCAGACTCCAAACCAGTTACAAGTGGTGTCCCACAAGGCTCAGTCCTGAGACCTTTCTTGTTCGGTATATATTTCTCGGAGGTACAGGCCAACATGGAAGGACTGTGGCTGACCAAGTTCGCAGATGAATGCAAACTGGGTGCCATAATCGACTCTCCAGCCGACACAAGCATCCTCCAAAAGGGCCTCATAGAAACAGACAACTGGTGCCAGAGCCATGGCCTCAAGCTAAATGCCAAAAGTGTATAGTCATCCCTTTGGCAAAAACAGTGCTCACAAATTACCACATAGGTGGTAATCCATTAAGTACAGAAGAAGTAATTAGGGACCTGGGGACCCAAGTTGATAGCAATCTCTCATTTGACAACCGTGGCCAAAGTGGTTAGAAAAACATTTTATATAGCCCACCTAATCATGAAGGGATTCACATCTAGATCAGGGACGCCATCGTGCCTCTTTACTCATCCCTCATCAGGCCCATAATTGAGTACAATGCCCTTTGGGATGTACCTTACCAGACACCTGCAGCAACTGGAAAGACCCCAAAAGTACCTCACCAAGAGGATCAAAGGGCTCAAACAGATGCAATATGCTGCCGGTTAAAGAAACTCCAGCTCTACTCAGTGGCATACCGCCTGTTCAGAGGCGATCTGTGCCTGACGTATAAAGCCATGTCCAACCCGAATTAATGGACATGCTGCACCTCAGAAAATCCAAATCTCATCGAGCTACACGCCGAGAGACTTGAACCTCAGCACTGAAATAAATAGGACATGCTGGAGGGACAGATTCATAACCCAGAGGCTCCCTTCACTCTGGAATAAAATCCCAGTCCAGGTTAGGCAGAGTCCCTCATTGACTCTCTTCAAGAGGAATCTTGATGAGTGGATGGGAGATCGTAGGTTTAACCCGGGTATCACTTCTGTGTCACTGTTAGACAGAGGCACAGTATACTAACCTCGAAAAAGGGCATAACAAAATAAATTTAAAATGGTATGAAAGCCAAACACATTCTGGCTAGGCTTATAAATGCCCTAGGGCAGATAGCCTAGTATGAACCTATGAACCTATGAACCTATGAACTGTGATAACAAAAACTGTTGGTACTTTAACATATGGAACTGGCAGTTTAATGCCCTCATGGTTAAGGTGGCCGAGGTGTATACCTTTTTTCCCCACCTTTCTAAAGCTCTGGAATCTCTCTCTGAAGGTAATGGATTTTTAGCAGTGGAGGCCTTAATTCCCTTGGGGCTCTGTGAGATAGTTTCTGGGTCAGCCGCATGGCTTTTGTATAGGAATTGGTGTGAGTCAGGAACCCGGTAGTACCTGTCAGGCTTGACTGGGGCTGGAGGTAAAGAGTCTGGGTAAAGGCAGGCCTCCGAATACACATCATCTAGTATGTCTAAGAAAGGAGGTATAGCCAGAGGCCTGTGCTGAGGGAGCAAGAGAAAATCACTAAGCCTTTTCTTGGAGTCTGAGTACTCTTGGCCTTCCCAGTGGAAGTGTTCCCTCAAGGTATGCAAGGTTTCCCCAAAAGAGTAATCCTCAGGGGGGGAGACAGAGGGAATGGACTCCTCTGCATCAGAATCTTCAAAAGGGGAGTAAGAATGTTCCTGTTCATCAGAGTGCTCTGAAATAATGGAGGCCTGGTTCGAGGAGGGGGATTCTTCCTCCACTCTGGGCCTTTTCTCCAGGGGGGGTTGAGAACCCCTGATAAGAGTAATTAAATCCTCAGCCATTTTAAGCATCTGTTTTTTAGGCATGGGGCCTGGAGAAAGGCCCTGTGTAGCTTGTCTCTTAGAATGCATGGCTGCTTTAGACTTAGTGAAAGCCTTGATGGAAAAAGAAGAGGAAGGCCTGAAGACACCTTGAGAGGAGGCAGACCTGTCTGCAATCTGAGTTTCACCGCCTAGAGTGGCTTCGGTATCTGTAGTCGGGGTGTGGGCCGAGGAGCCTACGACCTCGGGCACAGGAGGCACCACCAATGAAGTGTCGTCGGTAGGTAGGGGCTGCGTAGGCACCTCGCTGAGAACCGGACCACCTGTAGTCGGCTTTGGCGTGGTGTCGGTAGAGGCCGCGGACCTCGTGTGTCGGTCCTTATCTTTGCGTCTTTTAGTCAAAACTGGAGACGGAGTAATCGACGACATAATGCAGTTAAATTATTTTGCCAAAATAGTGCTGGGCGAACTCCGCCCAACGCTTAATGGTGCGTTTGTTGAATGTAGCACAAAAACGACAGACCGAGACGTTGTGGTCTGGGCCTAAGCAAGGAATGCAGAGGGAATGAAAATCCTTATGCGGTATTTGCTTCCCACATGAAATACAATTATTAACTTTGTCTGACATCGGTCTGAGGCAAGAAAAGTGTCCCCAACGGGGTACTTAGCTTTCAAGAAGACTTTGGTTGCAAAATTTTCGTAATTTCAGGAGCTGGCCGACCGACACTTGCGAACTGCTTCTGCTTCGGGCACCGCGCGGCAAGAAAGACAGAAGAAAATGGCGTCGGCTGATTTTTTTATACCCCTGTCGCACTGACGTCAGGGAAGAAGCGACGACAACCGACGCCGGACCTAGACTTTGGAATTCGGCCGACCGAGGACCCGCCTGACGGCAGGAGAACCCATCTGTTAGGACTGCAGCTGTATGCACGATGAACATCAATGCTTTTTAGAGTATGCACACACTTTACAATTCACATACACACCTTTGGCAATCCAACTGATATCATTCACCTAGAAATACACCTCTGGGAGTGCTGTAACCCAGTAATCTCCGTAGTGCGTGCTGTAACTGCGTAATGCTGTAGTGTGATAAACTAGTTTGGTAGGTGTTCTATTCCAAGACATGACAGGTATGTGTGTGTGTGTGTGTGTGTGTGTGTGTGTGTGTGTGTGTGTGTGTGTGTTTGTGTGTTAGTCAGAGTCTGTGTGGAGGTGGCTGTGAGTGTCTAACCACTGGACATGTTGGGGAGCAGTTTTTGTAGTTTTCCTATATGGTGTCCATATTATATGTCACAATGTCCACCTCACGAGGAGTACAGATGTAAATCAGCCAAGGGACTGTGTTGACAAGCCATACCCCTACATCTGGCAAAAGGCCTGGTGAACAAAGTATGCAACCCTACTATTACCCGGAATACGTTCTGAACCCATGTGTCATACACAAACACACTTGCCTAGAATATCCCGCTATGTTGCTAGTACCCTGCACATTGATGACAGATAGTAGGCATGGTGTGATTGCAGAGGGCATGGCACCCTGTCCAACAGTACAACAGGCACATAATTGCGAACAATGTGCCTTCACTATGTTCCCCACTGGATGCCTGCAACATATGTGGTGCCATCAAATGTGATCCACAAAGAACATACAATGCCTTACACACATGCCCTGTATGGACAGATGCCACTGATACCAGGGAATACCTGTATCATGCTATCAATGCAGGTGCAGGGTCAACCTGCTGTCTAGTAGCAAGTCCTGCCACATCAGGCCAGTATTGGCATATCTGATGATAACAGTCTGTGTACGCAACATGTGCCAGCCAAACCAGGTACATTTGTACATGTCACTGTAAATTATTGTGGGACGTGCACATCCCAGGCAATGTCCATTGGGAGGACTATCAAACACAGACATGGCATGTATTGCAAAGCAATGGCCATACACAATGGTAACCAGGATGACAGGACATTTCATATAAGACCCATCTGTGTGGGACATTGCAGACACTACACCCCTGAACCACACTGCACACCACTGTCGGGTGGCGTGTTGCCAAGGATTACCCTTCACCCAGCCTTGTATAGCCATCTTGCACAGCCAACCACTACACACCCATGAAGCAATGCACACATGCATGTCAGTACTGGCACCTTGTGTCTGCATGTGGGGTATGATGCTCCCAACCACAGTCACACCCAGTATAACTCCCATTGGCATACCGACTGATGTCAGACACGTTCACACGCCCTAGCCCATAGAACCTCAGGATATCCCCTGTGATGCATGTAGTACCTGTGCATTACTGCAGTGTGGCAAACTAAGTAGTTAGGAAGTGTATTTATGAGTCTGGCAAAGTGTGGCAATGTGTCTGAGTCCCTTAGAGAGTGTGGTTGTGTTGACAATGACATCTGTTCATGTGGACAGCCATGTGTGCCACATCTAATGTATGTCTACTGTATCTCTGTTGCAGAAGCCGCTCACCAGAAAACATATATGTTCTTACAGCACACCAACATGTCAGCTGTGTGGCACATAGAGTAACTGCATGCACGTGTAATAGTAATGGCTAGTCAGTCAGGGGTTTGAACCCCTGTACTGGTTGGTGTGTGACAGAAGATGCTTAGGTTTTAATCTCCAAGCCCTTCTCTGATGTACTTTGCCTCTGTCTGTCTCTCCCACATACTCTCTGGTGGATGTGGAGTTGTACACCTGCTCAGCAGCAGCTTGTGTTTTGTAAGTGATGGTCATGATCATGTGATGGCCTCTGCACCTATTGCAGTCCTCCTCTAGTTGATTGCATGTGGAACAGCTGTGGTGATGTTCCCACAGCCAATCGCATGGAAACACAGTACAATATCTAGGAACATCATGTTGGTGTTTGCCCATGACAGTCGCTGTGAGTGGAACCTGGATCTGGTGTTTGGTAAACAGCATCACAGATGATATCTGCATATTCCTCAAACAACATACACAGTGGAAAACAGCCTAAAGACAGGAGGGTGATGTGCCAGACATGACTACAGCATGTTAGTGTAGCTATGCTTCATTGAGACTACTGCCAGTTTAACAAGTTGTATGTGGTAATGGCTAGTCTGCATGTTTTAAAACTGACAAGACAGTGCTCTGTTTGTGAGGGAACCCCCATCTGTAGGGCCATTTGTGGACTGGTCAGTGTGTGGAACCATAGTGTGATGATTGCAGTCAGTACATGGTGTTAGTGATGAGAGTTACTGCCATCGCATCCCTGACTGGACATATGTCACATGAAACAGTGGTATGACAGTCACTGTCTGTGGTTCTCACAGTGACATGCCAATAATGGGCCACTGTTCACAGCTGCAGTCACAAGTTTTCTGCACTTTGTACAGATGTCATGCAGTATATATGCATGTGTTGTGCTCCTTCTGTACATGTATGCCATCTGTTGTGTTGGGTTAATGGTCATATATATGCATGCTGTTATAAGTAATCCTGAATGCTGTTGACTATTACTAAGCCATATCTGTGTTAAAACTGTGACACCATAGGCTGTATGGGATTGGAGGTTCCGGCGGAAAGTACAGTTGTGCACACTTATCATAAATGTAGATGCTCGAGTGTATTCACTGTTGCAGTCATTACATTTGAGTAATCTGCTGGCAGGCTGCCCTCAGTCGGCCTGAATTCCAAAGTCTTGGGTCCTGTGTCAGTTGCTGTCTCCTCTTCCATGACGTCAGGTCGTCAAGGGTATAAAACATGCAGCTGACACCATTTTCTTAAGTTTTTCTTGCCCCAGATGTCAGGTGCCCCCCAAAAGGTAGCAAAAATATGAATATATATATATATATATATATACATATATATATATATATACATGCATCAATATAAACGTACAAGCAAATACACCACATAGGCTGTAGAAGATAGAGAAGGAAAGATAATGAATGAAAGGGGGATGGTGGGAGGGTAACGTGGTCTGCAACAGTGAATACACTCGAACATCTACATTTATGGTAAGTGTACATAACTGTACTATGTTCTTTGTGTTTCACTGTTGCAGTCATTACATTTGGGTAGAATCCCAAAGCCATGGTTGGGAGGCTGGAGCTAAACAGCATTAGGTGCGGCTATAAGGCCCTGCAGAACTGCAGAGGCAAAGCCTGCCATGGACTTAGAGAGCAAATGATAATGCTTTGTAGAGGTGTGAACAGAACTCCATGTAGCAGCCTCTAGAATGTCTTTGGTTGGTACTCCTCTGAGAAAGGCTGCTGAAGTAGCTGCAGCTCTGATGGAATGAGACCTAATGCCCTTGGGCACAGGTTTACCATGGTGTAAGTAGCAGAAACGGATGCAGTGGCTTATGCACATTGAAATTGTCTGCTTTGAAATTGCCTTTCCTTCTGATCCTGCAGCATATGTCACTAGTAATTCCTCAGTTTTTCTTAGAGCTTTAATCCTGCTCAAGTAGAATCTTAGCTGTCTGTGTACGTCCAAGGAATGCATAATTCTCTCCCTCTTGTTCTGCGGATTTGGATAAAAGGTTGGCAGATGAATAGTTTGGTTAAGAGCCACACTGGAAATCACCTTAGGCATAAATGTAGGATTTGTCATCAGAGACACCCTGTCTGGGTAGAATATGATAAAAGGCTCTACAGCCATGAGGGCCTGTAGCTCTGAAACTCTTCTTGCTGAAGTAACTGCTAGTAGCAGAGCTGTTTTCCATGATAAGAACTTTATATCAGCAGTAGCAGCTGGTTCAAAAGGAGGCAGGGTGAGCTTTTCCAACACATAATTGAGGTCCCATGCAGGTATTGGTGATCTTCTAGGAGGCCTTAAATTTTTGGCTCCTCTAAGATACTGCTTTAGTAAAGGATGAGAAAAGATTGGTGGCTCTGTATTGTAATGAGCCGAAATGGCAGAGGCATGGATTTTAATTGATGAAAAAGATAGGCCTTTGTCAAGCATCTCAGTCAAGTATTGTAATATCTGAGGAATATTTGGTTCTGCTGTATCAGTTCCTTGTGCTTGACTCCAGGCACACAATCTCTTCCATTTATCAGCATAAGATTTTCTAGTACTAGGCCTTCTGGCTTCCAAAATGACATCCATCACAGCTTTACTGAGAGGTGTTGTTTGTATAACTACATGATCAGTCCGGGGCAATTAGTATCATCTTTGCTTTCTCTTGTCTGATTTTTAGGAGGATCTTGGGAAGAAGAGGCAGAGGAGGAAAGGCATAAACTGATAGGTATTTCCAACTGAAGGATAGGCCGTCCACTTTCCATGCTTGTCTGTGATAAGTCCTTGTGCAGAATCTTTTAAATTTATAATTTTGAGGAGAGGCAAATAGATCTATGTCTGGGCTCCCCCATTTCTCTGTTATCATGCTGAAGACTTGTGGATTTAGTTTCCACTCGTGAGGATCCATAAGGTTTCTGCTTAAATCATCTGCCAGAGTGTTTTGTTTTCCTAGCAGGAATTGAGCTTGAAGATGTATTTGGTAAGTCAAAGCTGTGTCCCACAGTGCCATGGCTAATCTGCAAAGGGGGTATGAGTGTGTGCCCCCTTGCTTGTTTATATACCACATGACTGTGTTGTTGTCTGTCTTTATCAGTAGTTTACCTGGATGAAGTAAGTCCTTGAAGGCTGTTAGGGCATTTTGAACAGCTAGCATCTCTTTCTGGTTGATATGTAGATGCATTTGTTTTGGGGTCCATGTGCCATGAATGCATCTTCCTGCCATGTGGGCTCCCAAGGCATAATCTGATGCATCTGTTGTTAAGGTTTGGCTGGCAGGTGGTAGAGTGAAGGCCCGTCCCATGTTTTGGTGACATGCATTTGCTCACCATAGAAACTCCTGTTGTAGGCAGGGAATGAGAGGAATCATTGTTTCCAGACTGTGACAATGTTGACTCCATAAACTTTTTAGGTACCACTGAAGTTTCCTCATATGCAGTCTTGCATATGGAATCAGTAGGATGCAGGATGCCATGAAGCCTAAAGCCTGCAGAATTTGTCTTGCAGATAACTGGGTTTTTGTTGCCATCAGTTTGAAGTAAGTAGTCAGTTGCCTTTGCTTGTCTGACGTGAGGTAAGCCATCTGGGCTGATGTATTCAAGCTTGCACCCAGGAATGTTATCTTTTGAGAAGGTACCAGTTGTGATTTATTTTCGTTTATTGTGTACCCTAGGCATGGTAGAAGCCTTTTTACAAATGCCAGGTGTTGAAGAAGAATGTCCTTGTTCTCTGCTTGAATGAGACAGTCGTACAAGTAAGGATATATCTGTAGACTTCTTTGTCTGCAAAATGCAATTACTGGTGCCAGACACTTTGTAAAGACCCTGGGCGCAGTAGATAAGCCAAAGGGCAGTGCAGATAATTGGTAATGCATTATGCCAGCCTTGAATCTGAGGTATCTTCTGCACGATTGTCTTATTGGGACATGCAGGTATGCCTCTTTTAGGTCTAATGTCACCAGCCAAGCATTCTTGCCCAGCATGGGCAGAAGCTGCTGCAAAGTCAGCATTTTGAATTTTGGAATGTCCAGGTATGTGTTCAAAATCGATAAATCCAGTATTGGCCACCAGGCCTTGTCCTTTCTGGGTACCAAGAACAGTCTTGAGTAAAAACCTTGTCCTTTTTCCTGTTTTGGTACTGGCTGAATGGCCCCCATATCCATGAGGGACATAACCTGTTTCTGTGCCTCTGCCCATTGATTTTTTGGCAGATCTGGCCAACCGTTTGCTATTGGCAGAGTATGAAAATGGAATCTGTATTCCTGTGATACTATGTTTAGCACCCACTTGTCCTGGGTTATTAACTGCCAATTTTGAGCAAAAAGTGCTAATTTTCCTCCTAAGGGCGCTTCCAAAAGATAAGTCCTTGGTGTAGGCAGAGGGAAGTCATTGGGACTGCTTTCTGTTAGGTTTGCGATTTATCTCCTCCAGCTTTGGAGGTAGAAGCGCCCCATTGCTTTGACCTGTATGAATCTTGTGCCTGATATCTGGAACCCTTAGGGCATATGGATTTGCCCCTTTGATCTCTGTCTGACACAGGAAAAGACCAAATTTTTGTAGGCCAGTGTCTACTGAATCTTGGTGGCTGCACTTGTAAGAAGTCTTTTACAGTTTGCATAGACTTAGCTTTGTCTTCCATTTTCTTTAAAACCTCTTCTGCCTTAATACCAAACAGAGTATCATGCTGTAAAGGTGCATGTAGCAATTTAGCTTTAACATGATCAGGCAAATTTTGTTCCTTTAGCCAGGCATGCCTCCTAATCACAGATCCAGTAACTGCGGCCCTGCAGGAGGCCTCTAAGGAGTCAAAATCACATTGCAAAGTATGCTTTCCAACCTGTTCAGCTGCATGCAGTAATTAATTCTTTATTTTCTGCACATTCAGAAATCAACATCATTTTCTGTTTCAGCAATCCCATAACATGCTGTTGATACTTGAGCATATGAAATTGACAGTTTAAGGCCCTAATTGCCAAGGTTGCAGATGTATAAACCTTTTTTTCCCCATCTGTCCAGTGCCCTTGAATCTTTGTCAGAGGGGGTAGGATTTTTTGCTGTTGAGGCCTTAACTCCCTTTGGACCCTGTGAAATAGCTTCAGGATCAGCAGCAGGGTTTCTAAATAAAAATTTATGTGAGTCAGGGAACCCTGTAATATCTGTCAGGCTTGCTGGGAGCCAGAGGTAAGGAGTCAGGGGTCAAGCTTGAATCCGAAAACACATCATCCACAATGTCTAAAACAGGGGTAATGGCCAAAGGCCTGTGCCGAGGGAGAAGAAGGAAATCCCTGAGCCTCTTTTTTGATTCTGAGAAATCTTGACTTCCCCATTGAAAATGCTCCCTCAAAGTATGCAAGGTTTCTCCAAATTAATAATCTTCAGGAGGTGATGCAGATGGTATAGACTCCTCTGCATCAGAATCCTCATAGGGAGGTATAGATAATTCCTGATCAGAAGAGGTATCAGAAGAAACAGAAACCTGATCTGAAAATTCATAATCAGTGTCTTGCCTAGGCCTCTTATCTGGAGGGGGATGGGAACCCCTGATCAAAGTAATAAGGTTTTCAGTCATTTTGATCATTTGTTTTTTAGGTATAGAGGCCTGTGCACGTGGCTCATGCATCAATTTTTTAGTTTTAGAAGTTGCCTTTGTCTTTCGTTTTGCAGCTGTCGTCGGTTTGATATACAAATGTTGAGGCCTGAAAACCCACTCAGAAGCCAGTGCTTGCTCAGCGGCTCCAGACCCATCAGAGGGAGATACATCCATGGGTCCAATACTCTGAGTATCTCGCGGCATGCCGGACTCCACATGGGTATCGGTAGAGGCCTGCAACTCTAAAGTAGCGGGTATCAGGGGCTGTGAAAGTGCCTCACTGAGTACCAGCGAACCGGCGACTGGCTTAGGAGAAGCTTCATCGTCGGTTTTGGACCTCGACTGTCTCTCTCTGTTCTTTTCTTTGCGTTTTTTATGTACTCCAGTAGTCGGATAGATATCCAACGACATTTCTGGGTAGTTAAATCTGTTTCCAAAAAACTTTGAGGCAAAAATATACCGACACTTTATAGTGCATTGGTTAAATCTAGCACAAAACTGACAGCCAGGCACATTGTGATCAGGGCCTAGGCAAGAAATACAGTATAAATGGAAATCCTTATGAGGTATTTGCTTCCCACAAGTAATACATTTATTAACTTTTTCTGACATCGGTATGGAGCAAGAAAAATGTTTCCCCAACAGGGTACTTAGCTTTAGATAAGACTTCGGTTCTGAAACTCAAACTCGAATAATTCAGGAGTCGGCCGACCAGCACTTGCGAAATGCTTATGCTTTGGGCACCGCACAGCAAGAAAGACTAAAGAAAATGGCATCAGCTGCATGTTTTATACCCCTGACAACCTGACGTCATGGAAGTGGAGACAGCAACCGATGCAGGACCCAAGACTTTGGAATTCAGGCTGAATGAGGGAAACCTGCCAGCAGATTACCCAAATGTAATGACTGCAACAGTGAAACACGAAGAACATCCTCCTGTCCCACTTCAGCTGGCCATGGCACTGGGCACCAGCATGTCTGGGGCTCAGCCTTGGGCCTCCACCTCTGTTGGCTCTGCACCACCTTCTGGTGGAACTGCCACTGAAGATGGGGCTTTTCTCTTCTGGGAGCAGGTCCTGACAGGAACTTGTCAGCCATCATACAGTCCCAGACGTGGTGCGTAGGGGGCTCATTAAGGGGTTTCGAGGCCAGATATGCCAGCTTGAGGGCAGAGTGTCACATTTTGAGGATGAGTCTGCCCCTCCTAGACAGCCCCCAGCACAGCTACCTTTGCGGCTGTTTTGGTGCAGTGGTGGCTGCCCATGGGTGGGGACCTCCGTCCCACTGTTTCCATCTGGGGGCTCATGGGCTTGTGACTGCTGAACACCCCTCCCCATCCAAGGTGTATCCCCCCACATGTCATATACCGACCCTGTATGCTGTCTTGTCTGTCATCCTAACCAACCTATCCTCCACGAGCATACCTACTCTCCTTCCCCCACATCCCACTCTCACCTTACGGAAACAAAAGGCCAATCTGTTCCTAGAACATTTGCCCCATACATAGCTGTCCATTTCACACACGTGTCCAGTGGACACATGTAAACTTTTTAATTTGTATCGCAACATACTACTGTTGTCCTCACCCCTGTCTCTCAGGCACACGATCCTGGTATGCACATGACTCCTAAAGGTTCCACGTACACGTGATGCAGATGACCCCATTGTACACACAACACTACCGGTCCCTCTGTGGTTACCCCATTTACCTTTTTCATGATGATGATGTCACACACAGCACCTTGCAAGAGTACTGTTCTCACATAATGATTGGACAGGAACTGTTGTGTTAATGTAAATAAAATGCACAGAATAATGTATTTGGCCAATGTGCAAATGTTTGTGTGTATTAATGACACATGTCTATTTGAGGGAGTCTTGATATTACATAGGATAACACCACTACATAATACAGGTGTTGCTGGTGTTTCCCTTTTCATTCCTTTTTAATGCTTTCTTGTCACATGGGATGTTCTTGATATATATATATATATATATATATATATATATATATATATATATATATATATATATGTATCTATATCTGGACATAAACACACACACATACATCTACATGATGGAATACATTTCCTATACTGTTGAATGTGCTGGATGATATGTTTGTGATAACATCCGATGTCTGTATATCTGCCATGGCATAGTGGTAAATCACATTGGCTGTGGTGTGTAGGGTCCTGGTTTCAAGCCTTGCACAGGCCATTTATTTTGTTGCTGGGCTTAACAGGGCCATTGGATATGGAGTGATTAAGGCACTTTTAAGCAGTTGTGAGTGGGTGTGAGTGGCTTTGTACGACGGTAAGCAGTGGTTACTTTTCGTTACAGTTCCTTACACTCGGTTACCTTCTTGATTGCTTAACCTGTGTAGGCAGTGCTTACCCTAGCGCAAAAAGGCTGAAACTCACTCACTGCTGCTTAAAAGTGCTTACTCTTGCTTAACCCCGTGCTAATTTCTTTAAAAGAAAAGAAAAAAGGGTTGATAGGAAAGTGGTGAAAAAGGGGCACAAAGAGGGAAAGACAGTAGGGAAAATAGCTAGGGATGTGCAGGAAGGGTGTAGGGAAGGTCCATAGCTGTCCATTTCTTCTACAGCAACGGCTGTGCATATGCAATACATTTGGCAGGACATTTGGACAGTCACAACCCTGAGAGAGGAGTGAGGACAACAATAGTATGTTGTGATGCCAATTAGAAATGTTTACATGTGTCCAGTGGACACATGTGCGAAATGGACAGCTATGTATGGGGCATGCTTTTTTTGCGGGAACAGATTGCCCTTCTTTTCTTTTATGTTTAGGTGAGAGTGGGATGTTGGGGAAGGACAGCAGGTATGATCAGGGAGGATAGGTTGGGTAGGATGACAGACGACAAACAAGACGCATACAGGGATGGTATACAACACATGTGGGGCTGTCACCTTGGATGGGGAGGGGTGTTTAGAAGTCGCAAGTCCATGAGCCCACCAATGGATACAGTGGGACTGAGGTCCCCACCCATGGGCAGTCACCACTGCACCTTCACAGCTCAGAAGGTGGCTGTGCTGGGGGCTGTGTAGGAGGGGCAGGCTCATCCTCTAGTTGCACCACTCGGCCCTCAAGCTGGCATAGGCGGTCTCGAATCTCCCTGTCGAGCTCGCTACGCACCACAGCCCGGACTGTACCAGGGGTGGCAGATTCCTGTCCACTCCAACTCCCGAGGGGGGCGAGCCCCATTCCCTGCGGCAGTTCCACCCGAAGGTGGTGCAGGGCCAACAGATGAGGAGGTCCCAGGCTGGGCCCCAGATGTGCTGGTGCCCGGTGCCATGGCCAGCTGAGGTAGGACAGGTGGGTCCGCTGGGACCGGCCTTCCCATATGAGCTATGTTGTAGTATGTTTATGGCAAATATGGGTTAGTAATAGTCAACAGCATTCACGATTAGTTATAACAGCATGCATTGGTATTCCCATTACCCAGGGCACCAGATATAACATAGTTGCAGAGCAGGCTTAACACATGCATATATGGGTAAACAGTGGCCATTACAACATGCAGCTTTCATTGATGGCAACAGGCCATCAATATGGGTGTATTTTAACATGGCACATGCAGAGAAACAGATGTGAATATTTATAAACCAATAGGACATATGTCCCATCAAAGGGTAGGAGTGTAGACATACCAAATGAGTTGTGTAAAACGGTTATGTTTGCACATATGGTAGGGGTGAGAGAGAAAGAGAGGCTTCAATTAACAACTAATACATCCTTACAGTTTTCACAACATTCGTAGTCACTGCAGTGGTCTGTCCCTTACATGTATTATTACACTATCCAATGGCGTTATATTGTACAATGGTATGTTTGTAGATTAGTATGTACGGGACCTGTGTCTTATGTACAGGCTTGACAAGATGCAGGTGTTAATGCAACATGTTTTGAGACTGCTCTCATACACTTTTGCTGAGATGCTGGGATGACAGGTATGTTTGCATGTACATTATCAGACTATGTACAAGTCTGACTATCAGTTATATGTCATTAACAGCTGCCTACATTTCTTGGATATTCACACTAATTTGTCAGGGGAACAGGGCAAAAGGCAGGTGATGTGCACCATTTATCAGGACATACTGGGCAGATTGGAACAGTTGAGGGGTATGAATATGCATACCACTCTCTATTTAATTCTAGCAAAATCTGTACAGTTATTAAGTGTAAATATGCATACAGCTTTCTCTCTGAACATTCTAACAGACTGTGTGCAGTTGTGTGGAATGACTGTGCATGCAACTTACTAGCGCTCTGGGGATCCAAAGCCCTGCTGTGTGTGACAAAAGCATTACAGTTAAGATCACTGTACACTATGCTATCAGGTAATTGTTGTGAGGCTTTGCAATGTATTTTGTGTAATATGACTGACCTGTTTGCACTTCCGACATTGTTATACAGCACTTGATACACATTGTATCTGCATACCACAGTGTGGGTAACACTGCTTACTACAACAGTACTATTTAACAACTGCAACAGTACAACAACATATGACTGCAGAGTAAAGAGAAGCAATGCAGGGGTTACACCTTTATTTGCAGCATATTACACTATTCTGTATACTGGTACAAGACATTCTCAGGCTCTTACATTTATTTGTTATGACAGTATGTGCAGGCTATTTACTAACCTGCCTCGCGATGCATCCTTTGCAGCATAGCATCATAGGTTTGCTGGTTCGCAGCACGCTCATCTGCAGCTGTCAGGGAAGTGCAGTGATATTTAGCCATACCTATCCATAGTATACACAAGCTAGGCAATTATTAACTACGTAGTGGAAGGAGTACTTAGTTCTGGGGCATTCTGCATCTGCTTTGCTTCCTGGATCTACTGTTCCAGGACATCCCCCTCCACTGCTTCAGATCTGCATGGTGATGCCTGACCTGCTCACCAGTCCTGGGGATACCTGTGGCACTAGTGAGGTCACAGGCGAGACTGTCCCAGGTCTCCATTTTGTACTGCGAGCCCTGGTACTGGCCCTGCAGTAGTCTCCTGTCATGGTGCTTTACCAGGTGCCATACCATGAATTTGGACTCCTGGATTCCCCAGCGCTGCACTCTAAAGCGAGTGTCTTCTCCCACTCCAGCCATTCTGCCTGCAGGGGGATGTTACAACCAGTTATGAGCTGTATTCCCGCCTCTTCGGTTTAAGTAAGGACAGATTCCTGCACTTTTCAGTAATTGGCCAGTTTGAAAAGGCTAAGCTATAGGCATACATGCTTACTTCTGGTTGGCACTGCTTAAAGAGGTGTACCTGTGGGCATATTGTATTGGCTTCCCTGCACATTGCTTACAATGACTTAGTTGGGCTGTGCGGCGGTTAGCATTGCTTATTGGTTATCTAGCATTATATTTGACTTTTGTCAATGATGTCTTACTCATTACAGGCTATATATGTGTCTGGTATCCGTCATTCATGTGTACATACACTGTATGGGGTCCTGGGGACTTCTGAACCTTATTACAATGATACCTCAACTCTATGTTTACTGCAGTACTCCAATTAAAATATTTATGGTCTGTGGCAGGTTATAGAACATTACACTGTACATAGATTCAGTTCACATATTTGATTTGTTTCCCTGTTGTAAGGATTAGTTTGCTGATACCTCCTTTATATATATATTGCTATCATGGCGTAGTGATTTACTACTAAGACTGTGATGTACAGGGTCCTGCATTCTAGCCTTGCAGAGGCTGGTTCTTTTGTTGCTGGCCAGAACACGAGCTGTTGGGTACAGAGTGATTAAGACACTTTAAAGCAGTTGTGAGCAGGTGTGCACGGGTTTGTGTGGAGCTAAGCAATGCTAACCTCCAGTTACTGTTTCTTACACTCATCCTCTACACTGCTTCACCAGTGTGATACTCGCATACCGGCGGCCATACAGGCTTACACCCGCTTGCAAATGCATTACATTTGGTGTTTGCATTTGACACTCACACCCCTGGGTGGGAGTGAGGACAATGATATTACCTTGTGATGCCTATTACATCAGATTACATGCCTACAGTATCAAGAATGGCTGCCCATTAGGCATAAGCATGCCGTTCGACTGTACAGAATCCACGGCCTGTCCAGAGTTTGATTCATACTATTGGTGTGTTCCTCTTACAATCTGCACCTGTCTGGCTAATACATGAGTACTGACACCATTCGATACAAACAAGTAATTGGGTTTTGGAACCCACATCCTTCAGCCGAGTCATGCTACTGCATACCTATTATTCTATCATCTTTTTAAGGTTGTAAGAGGAATATGTGCTTTCTGTCCCTATCAGACCTCTGAAACGATTGGGGACAAATATCACCTGAATCAGGGACAAGTCATGACAACATCAGAGACATATTTAAAATATTAGTGCTATTAACTTGACACACTGACAGACTCAGAGCATATGAATTAATACATATTTTCTGAGGTAAATGTTTATAACTTTTAATTGTTGTCATTATTCATTACTTGTGATTCACCACTTTTCCTCCAAAAGTCACTAGTTTTAGGAGAGATTAAGTGGGACAGAGTTAGAATTTGAGTCAAAATCAAGGACGTCCCTGGAAATCAGGAACAGTTGAGAGGTATGGTCCCTATTTGTTCCCCAACGGTTTATGTCCTGTCCAGTGGATTTACTCTTAGGGGTTGAGAGGTATGGGAGCAAGTTATGCCCATTTCGGAATATTATTTACATCCCCGGGGTGGTCCTAATACGACTGCGCCAGCCAACACCTGCATGCCTAGACCCATAATTGCATACCCATAGTTCCCCCACCTGCCCCTCCTCTACAGCACTCATCCTTACTCTGGGTGCAGGTGGGGTATAAACACAACACTACACACTGTCCACTCTTCGCATGTCGGGACACATGTACGTTGTGTCGATCCATGGGCTATCAGGCTTGCACAACCTACTGGTCCATGTACGTTTACAGCGTGGTTTGATGAATCTTTACATGGACTGACTGTGATGATCAGTAATTTTTGGGGTGTCCCACAAGGGACACTGATGTCTTTGTTTCAAGATTAGACCTGGCAGGTCTCTCCCACTGGTAATATCCTGCTGGTGGTCTGGGAAGCAGTGGCGTGTTTACTTTTATTGTGTGTCTGTATGTCTCACTGGCCTAGCTGGGGGGGGGGTTGATGCTACATGTTACACATTTGTTGATTGGACCCCTCACCTCCATATGCATGGCATGTGAACATATGTAATTCATAACTGCTGTATCATATCCTAGCTATATACATGTGCATATTTACAGTCAATATATATATATATATATATATATATATATATATATATATATATATATATATATATATATATACATTACTATATACAGATACATGTATATATTTATATATTGCTGTCTATATATATATATCTAAGAACATATGGGTCTATGGGTGTCTGCATATGTATATATCTATATGTGGGTATGTATATGTATTCTGTCTCTGTATGTATACATTTGTACTACGGAGAGGGAGAGGTATATCTCTATGTCGCTATGGGTAGATATACACACACATACCTCTACTTATATACATCTACATCTGGTTATTCCATTCCTTGCCATGTAGATTACACTTTGCTGCAGTGGGACTGGTAGCAGGTGTGGCTGCTCGTTGGGCGATGCCTCACCCCAATGAACACTTTTGCTTACATCTCTGGGGCTGTCCATATAGGCCCACACCAGCCAGCACCTGCACACCTAGACCCATAACTAGCTACCCATAGTTCTCCCACCCGCAACTCCTCTACAGCACCCATCCTTACTCTGGGTCCTGGTTGGGTCTGAACACACCACTACAGGCTGCCCACTCTCCACTTTACGGGACCCATGTCATACATTGTCTCGACCCATGGGTCATCAGGCTTTCCCACCCTTGTATTCTGGGTATGTACACACCCCAGCCAAAATGGTCGATGTATCACCTTCCTTTGGTCTTATGTCAATTTTAGGGGAGTCCCGCAAGGGACACTCCTCTCTGTGTTCCAAGATTAGATTTCACAGGTGCACTGTGTACCCCCCCCTCCCGGTTGTATCCTGCCTCTGGTCTGGGGAGCAGTGGACTACTTACATTGTTTGCAGGTTTGTGTGTATGTTTCCTGTGTCTGGCTGGGGGGGGGGTGGAAGGTCATGCTACATGTTTCATGTTTCTTGCTTGGGCCCCTCACTTCTATTGGCATAGCCTGTGAACATATGTCATTCTTGTGTGCTGTTTCCTATCATAGCTGTATATCTGTGTATATCTACGCACACACACACACACACACACACACACACACACACACACACATATATATATATATATATATATATATATATATATATATATATATATATATATATCTACGTATATGTATATGTGTGCAACCATATACATATATCTCTCTATATATATATATAAATATATATATAATATATATATATATATATATATATATATATATATATATGTATACACACACATATATATATATATATATATATATATAAATATATAGTTTTATATATATATATATATATATATATATATACATATATATATATGTGTGTGTGTGTGTGTCTGTAAAGCAATGCATACCCCGCGCAAATGCACTTACACATGTATACTGGTGTTTATATATGCTTAAACCTGCTTACTAGTGCCTTATTCGTTATGACACTGACAATTCGCTCCAGTTCACTTTTAATTGTTATTTTGCAGGTTATACAGAGGACAGATGTCAAAATATGTTCGTATACAGATTACCGATGGAAAATGGTATGTGCTGCAGTGGGATTTGGAATGGGAATGTCTGTTCGTTAGGCGGATGCTCTAACCAGTACACTATTGCTGTGCTGCTTCATTTGCATATATACCCATATACTAATGACTCCTAGTTCCCCAAACACCCACACCAACACCTCACTAACACTGCAGTCATCCATTCTCCAGTTGGATTCGCTGTGTATCCACAACACTACACATTGGCCACTCCCTACTCCTGTAGACCCATCACATCGGTTGACTCACTCCATGTATCCTCAGAAATCCCAAACTTTTAGTCCACAAACATTGGTGACATGAGCAACCAAAAGGACACTATTCGCAATTTTTGGGTTGTCCCACATGGGACATGCATGTCTTTATTTCAAGATTAGACTCTATACTTCATTACATCCTTACTCCCATTAACATGACACTACAATAAATTAATAAGTATGACTATGTGGTAACACACACGTTACACATGAGAGCTAATTATGTACGAGTTTGGCGTAATTCTTTTACAAATAGACCGGTTTATTAATTGGCGTTACCGCAGCAGGCAGATCACAGAAATGATTAAATGTGTGAGAAAGTCCTCACATTTCATTTTTTTCAACACAGCACTGACTTCAGACATTGTACACACTTATGCGTTTTAGCAGTTTTGTCCCTTCTCTCTTATGCACAACCTATTATTTTATCTGCTGTCGAGGTTTGTAAGAGCACATTCATGTTATTTATGTCTGCAAATGGAATGAATGTGTTACAGGGAATGTATTTCTACATATAGATGTATGCATGTGTGTATGCATATATACTTATAACGAACTCGCTAACCTCCAAGAGTCGGTCCAATTAGAACCAGCCCATCCAACCCTGACACGTCTGGATCCATAATTTCATACCCGTAGTTCCTCCACCCCACCAGAGTTCAACATACATGCATACCATCCATTGTCCAGTTGCTATCGCAGCCATGACACACCTCCACAGATTGCCCTCTCCCGAGCATTACGGGCCCTACACGTATGTTGACCCAACCCATGTATTTTCAGGCTCTCCCACCATTTAGTCCTTGAAAATACCTGTCTTTGCTTGTGTAATGGTCGGATGGCCAATCATCCTATCAGTTTTTGGGTTGTCCATCCAGGGACTACCCTCTAATTGTAAAGTAGACTTAGCAGATCAACAATGTTACTCCCACTGGTAATATCCTGCCTGTGGTGTGAGTAGCAGTGCTTTGCTCACTCCTGCCCAGCTTGATATGACATACGCTGACAGCTCTATATAACACTGGAGTTGCTGTTGATTCCCTTCTCATTCCTTGTGTATGCTTTATTGTTACGATGTTCATTCTTCACAGATATATATACAGATATATATATATATATATATATATATATATATATATATATATATATATATATATTAGATATATATATATATATATATATACATATATATATATATATATATATATATATATATAGACATATATGTATGTATATATATTATATATCTGTACATACTTATATATATTTCTTATGCTGGGCACTGCTTACACCCGTGCAAGTGCACTCAGACTTGCTCACTGGTACTTATATATGTTTACTGCTGCTTATTTGTGCTTACACCTGCTTACTAGTGCCTTATTCATTATGACAGTACCACTTTGATTGAATGAAATTTAATTAAACATCTCATGCGATACTTAAGTTCACATTTACATGTTATTATGTTGGTTTCACAACAAAACGACATTCATTCCACATGGAAAATTATATGTGCTATAGTTGGACTCAAACCGTGAATGCCTGTTCGTTAGGCAGATGCTCTAACCACTACACTATTGACGTTTACGTTGATTCTGCATGTTTTTCTCTATTTGAATGATTTTGATGTGTAAGCTACGCTCGGCGGAGGGCAGCGACGTGCAAACACGCTGCGCTTTGCTTATACTTTCGATATTGCAGCAATACAAATGTAAAATAGGGACATGGGGAATCTAACTGTGAAAGTTCAAGGGACGGGGCTCAACATTCCACTACGTGCTTGTGTGTTTACTACTTTGATTTTATTTCACTGTTCATGGACACTCTTGTATGCTTAGCATACATTTCTCCATGGGCACTGAATTACTGGCTTACTATTAGAGGCGGGCTCTAATAGTAAGCATAGTAGGTTGTGCAACTGTCGGGGCATGTTTATGCCTCCGTAGAGCCCTTGTACATGCCCCTTGCACTCACACACGTTTCCTGTGCACGTTGAGGGTGCAGCGGCACGCCCTCATGTATATTCATATGGCGCTGCTGCACCATCTCTAATGAGGATGCCTGGCGCAAGGCTAAAACCATCCTTGCGTCGAGCTTCATGAATCCCGGGGCATGAATACACTATTAGCACTGTAAAGAATACCCCTTACTGATAACATTGTTATTTGTGTGCTTTTAATAGCTTTTATTTTTCACAAAATCTTTACATTTGTTTGTCTTATCCTTTTTAGTTTTATTTTTTCATAAAATGCTCTGGAATGCAAGATATGTGTAGGACTGATAGAGTTGTGACATTCCACACTGCATAAGTAGCTTTTATTTTTCACAAAATCTTTACATTTGTTTGTCTTATCCCTTTTAGTTTTATTTTTTCAGAAAATGCTCTAGAATGCAAGATATGTGTAGGACTGATAGAGTTGTGACATTCCACACTGCATAAGTGTTAGGCCAGACATCCTGGTCTGAAGGTCTCTAAGAAATGTATGCCAAATATGGCAAACAAACATGTTTTGTATTCTGCAGACACATTTTGGCTTTTCTTGTGTGTGTGTGAGTGACTGTGTGTGTGAGTGACTGTGTGTGTTTGTGTGTGTGTGTGTGTGTGTGTGTGTGTGTGTGTGTGTGTGTGTGTGTGTGTGTGTGTGTGTGTGTGTTCTCAATGAGATTTTGATGCTGGTGTTACTTTTGATGTTTGGAGTTTTGTATATTGAATAGCTGATCCAAAGATAATTGACCATTTAATATAAACCCTATATATATTTGTGATTGTGTGATTTTTGTGTGTGTGTGTGTGTGTGTATGCACGTGCACAGGTGGGTGCTTGTAGGTATATGTTTTTAAATGGCGAGTGTACATGTCCTGTTTGAATGTACTATAAAAAAGATATAAGGTAATTATGCTCAGTAATGACTAAGGGTGGCCATGGTGGTGCAGCAGTTAGCATTGCCACCTCACAGTAAGAGGTTCTCTGGTTCGATGCTGGGGTGCCTTCTGTGCGAAGTCTGCATGTCCTCCCTGTGGTCGCGTGGGTTTCCTCCGGGTGCTTCAGTTTCCTCCCACATCCCAAAGACATGCTGTAGGTGGCTTGGACACTCTAAATTGGCCCTAGGTGTGAGTGTGTGCATGTGTGTGCCTTCTGTGGAAGGTTGGGCACCAGGCTGGCAACTCAACACCGTAAAACTCCACTGCCAATCATGAGCGGACAGGTGATCCACTGTGGCAACCCTTAACCGGGAAAAGCCAAAAGAAGAAGATGATCACTAATGACTAAATAAATTACAAAACAAAAATCAGTAACAAAGATAAAAAGTGAAACAGATGTACCTTCATTAAACCCATCATCTTCTCTGGACTCCCATTCTTTGGTCTGGCACACTATATAAATAAATAAATAAAAACATGTCAATACTGAGCATCTAATGCACATGAAGCTGGCTAGCTGGAAATAAAAATAGTTTTCTTCTTCAAATATGCTTTTATCAGTTTCAGTAACTTTACTGACATTGTGGAGAAGAGATTCACATCAACATCCCTTTTTCACTTTCCAACTTTAGAAAAAATGTATTTGTTCAATACATAAAAAAAATACATGACTTTCCACAGGGAGTATTGCATTTTAGATTTCCTCATGCATGATCTAAAGTCCAGAAACAAGTAAAACAATGGCCACTAAAGCAAAGCCTATTGCAGTCCCACTCACCATATCCCTACAGTACATTCCATTTGCTATGTATGCAACATTTGTAATTTGATCAGTAGGTACAATATAAAACTACTGTGTATCATTCAAGAAAGGTACAGCTGAAGGTTTCCTCCAGAATCAACCAGAAATAAATCATCCTAATGACTGAACCACTTACAAGCTTCACCTACCTGTACCTGACTAGGAAGAGACAAACTATAAATCACTGAACTAGAAGACAAGCAGGATGTGTACTAAGACATTCCATAACAGGTGCATCCAGTTCACACCCACTATACTTGAATAATTCTTTCCCACTGGGGGGACTTTATTCGGTTAAAAATACTAATACAGGCAACGATGAGCTACCTCAGTCAGTACAGGAAATGGAATTTAGATTACAACAAAGGAGGTAATCTGACAATATAATTAATGCACAGACATGGTTTTTGACAATTTTGACAATTCTGAGCGTAGTAGTGGTGCTACAGAAGAGGTAAACAAAGAAGTGGGCAGCTAAAGTTGGGAGCCGTTATATTGGGTTACAAAATATTCTACATTTTCTGTTCTTTTTCTTCAAGTACTTAAATCTAATTGGCATATTTTGCAGTCTGATATACTGTTCTACAAAGTTTTACTGAGAGTTCCCACTTTCTTTTTTTACAGTAGGGATTTAAAGATTACTGAAATGTTATCATTTAAAACCACAGTTGTGCATGTTATGAAGTCACGAATAGGAACTTCTAATTGTGGGAAATGTACTGCATGTAATCATGTACCTGATGAAAATGAACACAATTTAAATGGCAAAATATTTAGAGCAACTCAATGTTACAAATGTCTTTCAAACAGAATCGTTTATGCTATAAAATGTAGGTGTGTACAGACAAACTGGTATGTAGGAAAAACTAAGAAGTCAATAAAGATCAGAATACATGAGAATTTCTCTGACATATGAAATAAGACGATATCTAGTAGTGTGGCCATGCAAGCATTATGATAACATGACAGTGACATAAATGTTTTTTGATTAGTGATAGGGTCAAAACTGCTTTGTTCGGGGGGGGGGGGGTGTAGTGTAAATCAAAAAGAAGCTAAAATGATTACTAGACACTAGACTATGTTCCCACACATATTGAATAATGAAATTAATTGGAAATATGATGGATGTATACATTCAGTTATTAATGGGCATGAACTCTCTCATTAATGTGTGTTTCTAATATTGATTAGGTTTATATTTAAAGACTGAACATGTACTCTCTGTTAAATTCCCCTAGAGGGTATCAAGACAATGCAGTAGGGACATCCTGCTTGCCATTTTGTTCAGTGATTTATAATTTGCATACCGTATCCGATTGTTTTTGATAGGGAGAGGACATACCCAAGTAGTCTGGTCCCCACACCCATTTAAGAAAGAGCTGGTGAGCCTCCATCTTGACTGACTGTTTGCAGGAAGTGGAATTTCAAATTGCAGAAGATTAAAATATTTAAGTATGTCGTATCAATACCATAGACATCCACAAATGTTTGTCTTTGGAAAGGTCTTTATCTTACTACCTTACAAAAATAATATTCCCTGCAAAACACTGGATAGATAGAATGTATTCCTCCCAAAAGGGGTGTACCTTTGTACAGTCACAGTACACATACATGTAAATGGCCTCAGTCTTTCTGCACTTCCACAGACAAGTCTTATCAGAAGACAGCCCTTTCAGTCTGACCAACTGCATATGCAATATCACTGCTCATCCACAAAGTCTTATCAGACAATAGCCTATTCAGTTTAACCAGTTGCATATGAAGTATCACTGCTCATCCACAGACCAGTCTTATGAGAAGATAGCCTATTCAGTCTAACTAGGTGCATAAGACGTACCACTGCTCATCCACAGACCAGTCTTATGAGAAGATAGCCTATTCAGTCTAACCAGCTGCATATGCAGTATCACTTGCTTTTTCAGTTATAATGTATCACCAACCCCATGTCCCCCTGTTCTGACAGCTACTGGTACCATGCATGCCTCCGCTTACATGGGAGTGCACTGTCCTGGTCAGGCTCATCATCTCCCATTCCCAAACAAGGGTGAACTGACATAATCATCTCACCCTCCATCCTCCCCTTCCTACACCTAAGCCACTACTTGGGCTAGGATCAATAGGTCACCGTCAGGAAAACCTTACCCCTTCTATGCCACAGAGCTGGGTGAGTAATCAGTTTCACATGATATGGTTTGCTTTGTCGCATATATTGTAACATTTCTGTCCTAAAAATACTGTGCTTATTACTCAGGCTATTAAACAGACCAGACTTTACTACACACAGCTGAGTGTTATGGTTCATAGGTAGGTACTAGGCTATTGGCCCTAGGGCCTATACAAGCCTAGCCAAAAAGGTACCCTGGCTTTTGCCACCCAAGAAAATTATTTTCCTGTGCTCCTGTCAAGCAGAACCACAGAAGTGATCCCTGGGGTGAATTTCTTATTCCCCATCCAATCATCAATATTTTTCTTGAAGAGAGCTGATGAAGAGCTCAGTTTGACATAGATAGGTAGTCTGTTCCAGAGTATGGGAAGTCTCTGGGACAGGAATCTATCCCTCCGGCATGTTCTGTTTATTGTGGTGACAAGGTTTAGGTCCCTAGAGCATGTAGCTCGGAGGGATTGGGATTTCTTTAAGTGGAGCATGTCCAACAGCTCTGGGCTTGACATAGCTTTGTATGTTAGGAAGAGATCGCCTCTGAGTAGGCGATATACGACGGAGTAAAGTTGGAGTTTTTTTAGACGGTCTGCGTAGGGTATCAGTTTGAGGCCAGTAATCCTCTTTGTGAGGTATTTCTGCGGCCTTTCCAGTTGTTGTACATGTCTTGTGAGGTACATACCAAAAGGGGCGTTGTACTCTATAATGGGTCTAATGAGTGACGATTAGAGGGGAACAATGACCTCTTTTTTTCTGGATGAGAAACCTTTTGTGATGAGGTGTGCCACGTAGAAGGATTTCCTGACTACTGTGGTGATGTGATTATCAAAAGAGAAACTACTGTCCACCTGTGTCCCAAGGTCTCTTATCACACTTTCGGTGTTAAGTTGACTACTGCCTATGTGGTAGTTCATGGGTACAGAGTTTTTACCAAAGGGGATGACAATGCACTTTTTGGCATTGAGCTTGAGACCATGGCTTTGACACCAGGCATCTGTCTCAGTGAGGACCTTTTGTAAGATGTCCACATCATTTGGAGTTTCGATTATGGCTCCTAGTTTGCAGTCATCTGCAAATTTAGTTATCCAAAGACCTTCTGTGTTAGCCTGTACTTCAGAGAAGTAGATACCAAACAGGAGAGGACCCAGGACTGAACCCTGCGGTACTCCACTTGTCACTGGTCTGATGTCGGATTTGAAGTCTGCTACTTTCACAGTGTGGGTTCTGTCAGTAAGCCAGTTGGCAACCCATCTTGTGACATAGGGATTTATACCTAGTTTAGTGAGTTTATCTTTAATTCCAGAGTGGGGTACGGTGCTGAATGCCTTGGCGAGATCTAGATAGGGTGTGTGAACCACCTTACCCTCATCTATGGCTTTGGTGACTACTTCAAAGAAATCTATCAGGTTTAGGAGACATGATCTGCCTTTTACAAACCTGAACTGTGTGGGGTTCAGAGTTTGGAGATCTCCAATGTCTTTGTTTACGAGTTTCATGATGATATGTTCCATGGCCTTGCAGACCAGGCTCGTCAGGCTAATGGGGTGGTAGTTCCTGGGGTCTGTTGTGGCCCCCCCCCTTTGTGGAGTGGGATAACCATCGTGGTGCGCCATTCATTGCGCACAAAGCCTGAGGTGAGGCTATGATTGAACATGGTACTTAGGTGGGGTGCCATTTCATTCTGTAGTTCATGTAGAAGGCAGCCTGGGATGTTGTCAGGTCCCATGGATGCTGTGTTCTTGGCTTTGGAGAGTGAGGTTTTTACCTGTGCAGCCATGATTACAGGAACTTTGCATTCTTCCCGTATAAAGATGTGCCCTTTAGGGGGTGAGAGGGGGGGAAAGTTAGCACTGAACATATCTGCCAGGATGTTGGCAATATCAGTTGGTTCTGTATATTTAGTGTCATTGTGCTGTAACTCAGAGCAGATCTGAGTGTTGCCATTGAAATTCTTGACATAGCTATAGAATGCTTTGTGGTTGTCTTTAGAATCAGCGGCGATTTTGTTTTCATAACTATCTTTGGAGGATTTTATGAGGGATCTCAGCTTCTAACTGAAGCTGACCAGGGAGTTCCTCCAATCATGGGATTTTACTCTTTTTTGCAACAGTTTCTTTCTTCTGTTGTAGAGTTTGTTTAAGGCAGAAGACCACCAGATTGGCTTCCTTTTTTTGGAGGTTAGCATCTTGGTTCTGTTAGGGATAGCACGATCCATGCACTTTTGTAAGTGCTTATAAAGTGCATTTGTGTAGGATTCAGCGGTCGTACCTCCATTGTCCATCTGCATGGGTGTCGTGAAGTTTGGCACTTCTGTCTTAAGAAGCGTGAAGTTGGCTTTGTAGAAATTTTTTACGGTTGTTTTCCTAATGGGGGTGGGGGGTGGGGGGGATGTGGATGTCTGGGTGATTAGCTTGTGGTCAGATCTGACTAATGAGGAGCTGACCTCTGGTGTGGAACACCGGTCGCCCATGTTGGTGATGACCAGGTCTAGGATACTGCTGCCCCTGGTGGGGGTGTGGATAAGTTGATCCAAGGCATTGGAATTGATGAATTCCAGAAAACGTTGAACAAAAGAGTTGATACACGAGTAGTGGTGGGTTAGTTGAAATCACCCATTATTAGGGTGTTAGGTTGTACCTTGGCTTCATATAACTGCATTTGCTTTTTTCTTTATTGTGTAGTTATTTTTATGGGGAGAAAAAACAGCTGCATATGATTCTGAACATACCATCTGATGGGGGAGGTTATCTGGAAGCATCTTCATAGCTTGGCTTCTAGCATACTACCATCAGCCATTACCAGGCCTTTTTTCCCTAGCGACCACACATTTCCCTGGTACACAATTGCATTTGCTTTGCACTTGTACACCACTGTTAACTAATGTGCATACGTATACACAGCTGACCTTGCATAATACCATCTTCATTTCTTATGGTGACAGCTTTACTTCAATAACAGAAAAACAGCATTAGTAATTTAATAACATGACTATTAGAGACGTAACTTAATGATATGCACATTGTTAGTAGAGAGCTAAAGAAGGGGAGTACTGCAGTGAAATGAGGTGAGGTTATGCAAAAGGCTGCTCAAATATCTACTGTTATGGAAAGAACTTTGCAAATGCTATACTATCTTTATGATGATTCATTCTTGCAGAAGTAAAACTAATAGGCAAAAAGCCTTGAAAATTCTAAGACAATGGTAATTTTGGATACAATAGTTTGTAATACTGCACTATCGAATTGATGTCTTCCCTTGACCAGGACCAAATATCTCGGCAGTATTGTTTAATGAACATGTGGGCAGTAGATCACAGCAGAAAACATGGTTGCTGCGTCAGTGTAGAGAACCTTAATTACATCTGTAAGAGGTTTGCTATGTATGCCTTAAAATATATGTAATGAGCAAGACATCTGTCCCCTTGCAGCAAGACACTTGGAACAGAACTGTAACCACCATCAATTACACTTTCATGTCTTGCTAAATAATGTCTTCTCCCCACATAACATGACTTCAGGCCATCCAAACAGTACTGAAACAGTTATTCCATATGTTTTGATAAAATAAAACACTAACACAACCAAAGTGACACAACTTTAACACTGCTCTAGGACGTATCTAAAGCATTCAGTACAGTATCATAATTGCCTCCTACTCTAGTGTCCCTCCAACCTTGGCCTCAATACCACCACAATTTAGTGGTTACCCATTGGTTCAATACCTATTACTCTAAAAGATCAGGAAGCATTTGCTGGAATAACACATATTCATTCCCTATTCAAATTACAGTTGGTGTTTCAAGGGGATTAATATTAGGCCTTTATTATTCAATACCTTCATTAACAGCATGCACATAGCCACAAAACATGCAAAAATAGTATAATATGCAAATGACTCTACACTAACAATCTCTCCCCCTCTGTCTCTGAAATAGAAGTCCTCACACAGCAGCCCTTTACTTCCACTAAAACTGTCTTACAGACCCCATCCTAATAATAAATGCTAACAAAACCAAACAACTGCTCTTCTAATGCAAAATCTACCCCAACAAACATACTAATATTATCACCATAGTCTTACATAATGCCCAGATTGAACTAGTCACTGTAAATAAATTACTTGGCCTACAATAGATGACAGCCTGAAATTTGATTGACATGGACCAACCCCCACCATTAAGACAAAATAAAATATATCAACTATACAGATAAAAGCCCTTTCTCACTTCTCAAGTACAAACTCACTGCCTGCTCCTTCTTACTACCTACTCTCCTATACACATCTCCCATTCTGACAAACCTGCAATCTACACAAGTACACAAATGGGAAGTTGCTATGACAAAATTGTTAGATTTGCAACAGGACTATCAAACAGAACTCAGCACTGCATACCTCAAACAACTGCAGTGGTTTGGACAACCTATTATGCTCCTATCAACACAGTTGAAAGCATCATTTGTAAAATAAGGAAAAAACGCTGTACTGGTAGTCCCAACCAAATCTTTACAGATACTTTATTTCTGATGAAGTTCCGGTTGTGCAGAAAAGAAAGTGCTTAAACATTGGATTAAAGACTGATTGGGACTACCGGTACAGTGTTTTTTCTTACTTTACACTTGTTTTTGCTTATGTTGGGTGGTTACCAGTTTTTAAAAGCATCATTTAAAATACTCAATAATCCAATCAAATGTGTCACTTAGACATATTCTAGAGCAGGGGTGGGCAAACTTTTTGATTCGTGGGCCACATTGAGTTCTAACATTTGACAAAGGGGCCGGAACAGGACCAGATAGATGGCATGCTTTGAAAACATCACCTCATTGGGGGAAAAATACACATCTTGGGATATGGAGAAAACATGTGCTTTAATTTCCAATGAAAATGATGAAAAGCATTACAATAAAATCTCTGACTTCGAAATGAGTCTTTAAACACTGAAAATCAAATAAATGACCATTTTATTTTAAAGCACTGAAAGTTCTGTTATCCTTCAGGATATCACCATCACTCTCCTCCTGACTGTCTTTTTTTCAAAAACGGTAGGAGATGCAGATGTACTTGTCCTGTTCCTTTTATTCAATTTGTTTCCCCGGTGCCAAAAGTCAACAACAACCAGTGCAAGGACGAAACAGTTGCAGCAAGTCAGTCTGTGAAGCGTTATATTTGACCTGCGCGCAGTTTATTTTAACAACGTCGTATCACGGAGACACACACATTTTAATGGGAGCAGTGTTGTTGGTCTCCCTTTTTAGCCAGCGCATCAAAGTCTGGAGTTAGTTTTGTTGTAGCGATTCTCAGGATGGATCTGAGGTGTAGGTCTGTTAACTTGGATCTGTGGCTGGCTTTGTTGATGTTCATGACGCTGAAGGTCTGTTCACACACGAAGGTAGAGCCGAACAAAGCCAACATCATCTGCGCCTTAGATTTGGAAACGCGGCATCATTGAGTGAAGCATAAAAGTCATTTAGTTTCAGAGAGCTGAACTTCTCTTTTAAGGCAGGGTCGGACTGAAGGTCGATCAGTTCGAGCTGAAGCTCCTCTGGAGCTGTTTCGGGGTCTTGTGACAGAGGAAGGGCCACCAATTGAAGTGACTTGTCAATTTTGTCGAAATCCAAAAACCGACGGCAGAATTCTCCGTGCAGTGCATCCAGTGACTCACTGTATTTCTTTACTTTTGCTCCGGCCTCTTTCAGCGTGGCTAGTCTAGGAAAATGAGTGAATGACTTGTTCAAAATCTGCCTGGAGAATAAAGCCAGCTTGGATTTGAAGGCTTTCACGTTTGTGTACATGTCATGCACAAACTGCTCCTTCCCCTGCAGTTTCACGTTGAGCTCATTCAAGTGTGAAAATACGTCCGTAGCAAACGCAAAGTCACACATCCAGCTCTTGTTGCTCAGCTCAGGAAATTCATCAGTCTTCCCCTGCCGCTCCAAAAACACGTCAATCTCCTCTTTGAGCTCCCACACTCGTTGAAACACTTTGCCCAAACTCAACCAGCGGACACGGGAGTGATAAAGCAGGTCCTGGTGATCCGCATCAGTTTCCTCCAGGAACGCAATGAACTGACAGTGCTGAAGTCCCCGTGCGCGTATGAAGTTGACGAGTTTCACCACAGGATTCACAACATGATTCAGCTGTTAACACCGATTTACATAGAGATTCCTGGTGTATGATGCAGTGGAGGAAAATTACATCCTGGTCAGGGTTTTCATCTTTCACTTTATTCTGGATTCTCCTCAGCAGGCCAACGTTTTTTCCCGTTAAATTCGGAGATCCATCTGTGGTGACGTTAACAAGCTTACTCCAGGGAAGCTTCATGTTTTCGATGGCAGCAGACACCCGTTCAAACAAGTCCTCTCCCCGTGTTTGTCCTTGCAGAGACTCCATTGTCAAAAACTCCTCCGTTATTTCAAAAGTTTCGTTGATTCCTCGGATAAAAATGAGGAGCTGAGCAGTGTCTTTGACATCGTTGCTTTCATCCAGTGCTAAAGAATAAAAAGTGAATGACTTCGCCTTTTTGTTTAATCTGCTGGTGATAGCTTCATCTATTAGTTCCACACGGCGAGTCACTGTCCGCTGTGATAAACTGATTTTCTCAAATTTGTCTTTGGTCTCCGGGCACAAAATACCTGCTGTGTCTCTACCATACATTCTTTTAAAAACTCGCCCTCAGACAGTGGTTTGCTGGCCTTTGCTATTTTGAATGAAAGCATAAAACTGGCCTTGGTACTTGACTCTTGAATGGCAGTTTGAAGGTGAAAAAAACTTTGCTGAGCCTTCAAATTAGCTGCCAACTTCTCAGCAGCAGCTTCCAGTTCTTTTGTTGAGAGCTTGCTAGCATAATTAGCGTGCTTTGTGGCAAAGTGACGGCTAATATTATACTCTTTAAAAACCGCCACAGTTTCTTGGCATATCAGGCAAACAGCAGATGATCGGTGTTCAGTGAAAAAATATTTAGTTGTTCACTCCTTATTGAACACTCGACATTCTCTGTTCACTTTCCTTTTCTTGGGTCCGCTCATCATACCTCTCAACCTGGAAACATCAAAAATCTGGACAAGGCCCATGAAAAATAGGTACAAATCTGTACGCTGTTTAACATAAAATTTGCATACATAAATATTGCACAGTCATTTTTACATCACTGACAAATCAATACAACAAATCACTACAATGAATTCCCAATGAACAAAACTGGACTCCCAATGACCACGAAACCATTTAACAGATTTAACTTTCAGGCAGGTGAGCTGGACCACTAGGACTCACCTTCGGTCAAGCCTTAATTGCAATACAACTACTGAAACCCAGTGAATAAAACATAACAAAAATAATTAAAAGCATAAAAATACAAATCAGACATAAATGCACAAAACTGTATTAGGTACAGCATATAAAAATAGCTTAATACCTCTGTAAAACAAAAACATTAACACCAGTTACCTAGTAAATATTGTGAGAAGATTCATCTGGAAGAGAAGGATTCCAAGACCATTTTACCTCAGGTAACATTGCATGAGCATACACAATGGCTCCCTAAAAAAATGTTTTCATTCTATTTTTATATGAATACAGTATATGAATTTTAACAATGGCTTCTGAGGTGCACTCCAGTGACACTATGTCCAGGTCCTCTGGAACATATCAAACTAGATCACATTCTTTGGGGAATTTTAAATCAAAAGTAATATTAGGACTTATGGAAAATGCTGCACAGACAAGGAGGGGACTTATATATTCAAGTGCCTGCTTACATATTAATCCCTTGTGAACCAAACAGAACACAGTAATAACTGCTTCTTCTTACCTACTTAATAGTGTACTTTTAGGAGAGCTTAAATTAATAAGCTAGTAAATCATTTTACACGCAGATACATTTTCTGTCAGTGAAACTGGACATCTATTTAACTTCAGCAGGTTTTGAACAGTGATGCTGCAATCTATACACACACACACACACACACACACACACACACACACACACACACACACACACACACACACACACACAGACACACACACAGAATCTTGTCAGCTTTCATAATTCACTTTCTCTCTCCAATCGCTCACACACACATACACTCTTCACCTTTCAAACCTGCATTCAATCACTTTCTCTCTCTGATCACTCACAAACACACACACACACACACTTCACCTTTCAAACCTGCATTCACTCACTTTCTCTCTCCGATCACTCACACACACACACTCTTCACCTTTCAAACCTGCATTCAATCACTTTCTCTCTCTGATCGCTCACACACACACACACACACACACTTCACTTTTCAAACCTGCATTCAATCACTTTCTCTCTCCAGTCGCTCACACACACACACTCTTCACAATTCAAACCTGCATTCACTCACTTTCTCTCCCCGATCGCTCACACACACACACACACTTCACCTTTCAAACCTGCATTCACTCACTTTCTCTCTCCGATCATTCACACACACACACACACACACACACACACACACACACACACACACACACACACACACACACACACACACACTTCACCTTTCAAACCTGCATTCAGTGATTCACTCACTTTCTCTTTCCTATCGCATACACACACACACACACACACACACACACACACACACAGAATCTTGTCAGCTTTCATAATTCACTTTCTCTCTCCAATCGCTCACACACACATACACTCTTCACCTTTCAAACCTGCATTCAATCACTTTCTCTCTCTGACCGCTCACACACACACACACACACACACACACACACACACACACACACACACACACACACACACACACACACACTTCACCTTTCAAACCTGCATTCACTCACTTTCTCTCTCCAATCGCTCACACACACACACTCTTCACCTTTCAAACCTGCATTCAATCACTTTCTCTCTTCAATCGCTCACACACACACACACACACACTCTTCACAATTCAAACCTGCATTCACTCACTTTCTCTCTCCGATCGTTTACACACACACTCTTCACAATTCAAACCTGCATTCACTCACTTTCTCTCTCCGATCGCTCACACACACACACACTTCACCTTTCAAACCTGCATTCACTCACTTTCTCTCTCCGATCATTCACACACACACACACACACACACACACACACACACACACACACACACACACACACACACTTCACCTTTCAAACCTGCATTCAGTGATTCACTCACTTTCTCTTTCCTATCGCATACACACACACACACACACACACACACACACACACACACACACACACACACACTCTCTTACCCTGAGTAGTGCAAAGCGTCTTCTGTTCAATCCATCCTCATGTTGCTGCTGCTGCCATTAATCCTGGGCCCGGCTCCGTTTCAGGGCTCGCTGTATCCCCCAGCCTGCTAACGCCATTAATCCCAGCTCCGTGAGCTCGCTATATCCCTGGCCCCTTTGCTGCTGCCATGAATCTGTTTCAGGGCTCGCTGAGTCAGCCTCTTCTGTTCCACATGTTGCATTCCCGCTGACTGTTAACTTAACCGCCAGCCAGCCGGAATGATGATGCGAGCTCCTTGAGCTCAATTCCGACTGGCTGGTAGCCTGACGGTGTTGACGTCATCGCGCACGTGATGACATCAGCCCCGACCGCGCGAAAATTTGAACAAAAGAAATGAAGGGGTGCCAAGTTTGGCGGGCCGAATCAAAACGTTTAACGGGCCGCATGTGGCCCCCGGGCCGTAGTTTGCCCATGCCTGTTCTAGAGTGTTACATTTCTCTAACACAGCTATGATCAAAGCAACACCACCTAGTCCTCAGTCAAAAATCCAACAACATGCATGGAGATTTTCTTAACTAAGCTTTATTTCCAAACAATGGAAAGCCCGCCCACCCCACGAGGCAAGCCACTACCCACAGAACTTTGCACCCTAAAATAATACTTACACTCAAACTGGATATGCTCTTGCACCTCACCAGAATAAAACTTTGTCCCCATCTTCACCTAGCATCTAACTTATTACCAGATACCCACTTCTGCATCTTGTTTTCAGTTTACTATACATAAAGTGCTCTGCCCCACATATCTACCATAAGACTCCACATGTCCAAATTTGCATCAAAGTATGTACCTAAGAAAGGTTTTGTTTCATTTAAAAGCATGTCACATATTTGTAAGTTGAATAGATTAAGTTGTTTTCAATTTTTGCTACATATATCTTGATGTATAACTGTTTGTATGTATGTTGTTGTATCATGACTTTATACGTGGAGGTTCTCAACTGGGGCTCTGCTGAAAATGGGCAATGCCCAGCTGGACTATCCCAGTTAAAAAAAAGCAAATTAACCAACCAATCAACCAACACAATGACTAATGAACTAAAAGCATTGTTTGCTTGTATAAATGAAAAATGCTCTTATCCCCATGCGGTTTAGGTCTGAGCATTCTGTGGATATCCAACCTTTAAAAATGTAGCATCATTTTCCTTTATTTTCCTGTAGTAAAAAAATTGAAAGTTGAACTAAGTGAGTTAGAGTAAAACATGAAAACACCTTTTTTGCAAGAAATGTTGGACTATCATACAATTTACTCTGCCAAGGGAAAAAGAGAATACATCGTAGCTTAAACATCAGTATTCAGCAATCAGAAATCTTTGGCAATGGTCACACCAGTCTAAGGTAATGTTTTCCAAGAGAAAATCTTTACATGTGGTGCAGCAATTGGCCCAGAGAGGTTGAGAGTTACCTCTTCTACTGCAAAGTTTAAATATTGTGTACAAAGCAATGTATGTTAATGGGGATCTTGTTTTAAACACCTTTATTGTATTACACTTGTGACACAGGCAAATTTACAATTATACAAAAGTAAATAAACTGTATTAAATTAAAATTAACAAACATACTTTACATATATTGCTATATATCGTATAACCTAAGCAACATTACATAAATTATTCAATTCCTGCCCATTATTTAAACAAGAAACATCTTTATTAAACCATCACGTACGACATAAGCAATCATACATTTATATAAATGAAAATGAACCACAGTGACACAATCCTAGTTACAAGCATTTTAAATCACAAACCGTAGTGACACTCCCAATCATTTTCAGTCAGACATTACATAGCTCATTTAAGTTCTGCCTTCTTTTAAACTTGTGCATGATATCCTTGAGAAACACTTTCTTATGAGAATTTACAGAAGTTTCCGGAGTTCAGAAGGAATGCAGTCTAAAATAATCCTGAGACCTCCACTAAGAAGACTAAGATAATTCAGATATAAAGGAGAACATCATTTATTTTACTTAATATTTGTTTACTGGGAAAGTCCAATTTGGAACAAAGCCAATTTTCAGCAGAGGCCCGAGGAGAAACACTCCAGACACGTCTTTGTAATGTGGGAGGAAACCGGAGCAAACCCACATGAATGCAAGGAGGACATGCAGACTCCACACAGAAGGCACACCAGCCAAGAATCGAACTGAAGAAACTCTTGCTGTGAGGTGACAACGCAGCCGCTATGCCACTGCGCCATCCATTTGATTCACCATCACTCAGTAGGCCCACACAATAGAAATAATTTCATTTTGCTCACCTTTGATTTTCTGCAAGGAGGACTTCTGATCTTTTTGTTGTTTAGCAGTAGCAGAAAAATGAAAGACTGCGTGGTATTAATGAGAGATCATCCAGGCATGAATATTTAATGGTCAGAAGTTCAAACAGAGTACATTATTGTTGAGATGGCACAGTTTGAAAATATTTAAGATGAACAGGTGAGTATGAGACAGCATGCAGCAGGGCACTAAACTGAGGCTGTGCTCATAAAGTCACTATCACTAGAATGGTGCTGGCAAAATCCATGTTTCTTTTTAGTTAAGCTTTTTTTCATTAAAGAAAAGGAAGGAAATACAAACAGTAGTGTTATGTACTAGTTCAAAACAATGGGATGGCATAATTTCTGCAGCTTCCTGGATCATTAGTGTGTCTCTTTATGCAGACTGCCAAATAAACAGTGATAGCCACAAAAATGTCTTTTCAGTTTCTTTTCAGATGTGACAGAAACCTTCTTAAAGTCTGCTGCAGAGTTGCACTTTCCTAGAAGATATACTTCCTAAAGTAAAATCTATTACAATTGCTACTCTCAAATTTTGATTGGTTCGGTATAAGGAATTACAACCATATTATATAAGCCTAAAATCCTTCCTATCCTACCCTCACCCCACCTTCTATACCACTCTCACCCAAACAAACCTTCTCTCTACCCCCACCTAAAACCACACTCAACCATAGACCTCTTAATACACCTACTACACCAAATCTCCCTCTCTCTCTCTCTCTCTCTCTCCTGTGACATCCCTCCCAACCCAGGTCCCATCTTCTCTCCATCCATCAAAATCACCTCTCCCTCACATCATAGCAAGCCCAAATCAATTTGCTTTACCACAATTAATGTTCAAAGCCTTCGCAATAAAATCCCTTCCCTTCACGCCTGGTTTTCCCATAACCACCCTGACACTGTTGCCATCTTGGAAACTTGGCTTAAACCGTACATAAAAGACAGCAAAATTTTACCACCAGGTTACCAAATGATCCATAACGATAGATCCAACAAGAAAGGAGGTAGCGCAGCCATAGTCTACTTCACCACCTACACAGTTACCCCATTTACCAACCCCAATTCTAACTTTCCTAACTCTGAAGTTACCATAGCACACCTAAAAATCAACAATCACAAATTTATTTGCATAGCTGCCCTCTATATACCTCCAGGCAACACCAACAACATTCTGATAATAGAAGACATCCTTTCCTGGTTCTCCTCTAACATCAAAAATAAAACCTATATCCTAGGTGATGTAAACATTAACTGGTCCACCATCATCTCTCAACCCCCCCCCCTCTCAATCAATCAACCTCTTTAAATTCATTCAGATAATCAACTCTCCTACCAGGCCCAACAAAAATGGATCATCTGGCATCATCCTTGACTGGATTTTGGTATCTCAGCCTAACCTTATCTCAAGTTATGGTACCCTCCCTGACCCTATCAGTGACCACTTACCAGATTTTGCTGACCGGCACCCTTCTCCACTCCAAAAACAACATCACTACATTCAAACCTGTAACCTCTCTAAATTCAACCCACAAACCTTTATTAACTGTCTGAAGCTAATCAATTGGACCCCCCTAAAAAACCCTGCCCCTCAACAATGCAATAATCTATTTTAACAAAACTTTTCTAAATCTACTCAACAGCCATGCTCCCTTTAGAACCAAATGGGTCAAATCCAAAATCTCCTCCTGGCTATCAAAAGAAACAAAACAAACTATGCACCTAAGGGACAGAAAGTGGAAACAATACCACAACAATAAACTACCCATTACCCTACCTGAATTCAAACAACTCCGCAATACAGAAAAAACTAATAACTAGAGACTGCAAATCATACTACACCAACCTCCAATCTAAACACTCCACCTACCCTAAAAACGTTCTGGAATACTATCTCCTCTCTCCTCCATCCAGGTAATAAGGACACCCCTTGCCCTAACCCTGATCTCACTGACCTAGAAAGAGCCACATGATTTAACTCCTTCTTTGTGGAGTGTATAGCCAAACTTACCTCCACCTTCCCATCCCCCCCATCTAAGTTCATCCCCCACCCCCACCCTACTGACAACACACAGCAATCTTCCACCTTCAGGCTCAAACCCTGTCCTTACAAGCATGATAAAAAAACTCCTCCTTCAGCTAAAACCATGCTGTACTGTACCTGACAATTTGACCCCCTCACTTCCTCAAACTATCCACTAACAGCATAGCCCTGCCAATCTCCATTTCAATAAACAGATCCATTCAAGAATCCTATGTTCCTTCAATTTGGAAACATACATTTATTATCCCACTCCCCAAGGGAAGTAAAAACTTTGACACCAGCAGTTTTAGACCCATTGCCATCCTTTCCCCACTCACTCTCAAAAATCCTAGAAAAGTGTATTCATACTCAACTGATGTCATATCTAACACACAAAAAAGTACAGTTGTGTACACTTACCATAAATGTAGATGTTCAAGTGTTCTCACTGCTGCAGTCATCACCATTGGGTTATCCATCCTGTGGTAGCTCTCAGTTGGTCAGAATTCCAAAGTCAAGGTTTTGTGCATCAGCTGCTGTCACTTGCTGGGTGATGTCAGGTCATCCGAGCTATAAAGGAGAGCAGGCAATACCATTACCTCAGTTTTTCTTGCCTTAAACAACCAAAGAAGTCCAATTTTAATAATAAGTAGTAGTCCTGGGGTGAGAGACCCCCATAGAAATATGTGTGTCTCTAAAGACAGCAGATACCAGGAGGAAGGGAAGCATTACTGCAGCAGCGTGAATGCTCGAACATCTACATTTATGGTAAGTGTACACAACTGTACTATGTTCTTCATTTCTCACTGCTGCAGTCTTCACCATTGGGAGGATTCCCAAAGCTGAGTTGAATGGTGGAAGGTTGTCAGAAACTTAAGAATGGGAGAGCATACCCTGCAGTATTGCAGAGGCAAACCCAGCCCTGGCTTTTGAGAATAGATTCAGATGGCAATGCTTGGTGAAGGTGTGGACTGATGTCCATGTGACAGCTTCCAGGATGTCCTTGGTGGGTACCCTCTAAGGAATGCTGTGGAGCTAGACATTGCCCTAGTGAAATGGGTTCTGATGGTCCCAGGGGGAGGTTCTCCATGCAAGGAGTAGCAAAATTGGATGCAGAGTGCTATCCATTTGGAAAAGGTCTGTTTGGATATTGGTTTCCCCTGTGCTCCTGTTTTAAAGCTGACCAAGAGCTGGTCAGTTTTCCTGAATGTCTTTGTACGGTCCAGACAGAATCTGAGTTGCCTGTCCACATCCAAAGAATGCAGTATCCTTTCCCCCTTGTTCTAAAGGTTAGAGAAGAAGGTGGGCTGGTGTATGGCCTGGTTGAGGGTAACATCCAAAACCACCTTTGGCATGGAGGAGGGGTTGGTTCTTAGGGAGACCCTGTCTGCATGGAAGATTATATATGGCTCAATGGCCATTAAAGCTTGAAGCTCTGACACTCTCCTGGCTGAAGTGATAGCCAGGAGAAAGGCAGTCTTCCAACAGAGGTACTTTAATTCTGAGGATGCTGCAGGCTCGAAGGGAGTCAGAGTAAGCTTTTCTAAAACATAGTTCAGATCCCAGGCTGTGGTGGGCTGTCTTCTGGGAGGGCCTATGAGGCTCCTCTAAGGAACTGTTTGACAAGAGGGTGGGAGAACAATGGCTGTTCTGTATCAAACTGTGCTGAGATGGCAGAGGCATGGATCTTTATGAAGGAGAAGAAGAGACCCTTATTAAGAAGCTCAGCCAGATAATCTAGAATAAGAGGAATGGAGGGCAGATTAATGTCTGCCCCCTTGGACTGGCTCCAGGAGCAGAATCTTTTCCATTTTCCAGCATAAGGCCTTCTGGTTCTGGGCCTTCTGGCTTCTGTGATGATGTCAAGAACTTGCTTAGCATAGATTCCTTGTTGGTTATGGTAGAATAAGCCATGCTGAGAGCTTGAGAGTTTGAAGGTCTGGGTGCAGCATTGTCCCCCACCCGCCCCAGGATAACCAGTGAGGTATCAGAGGTAGCTGCCAGGGGGGCTGGAGAGATAGGCTGCACAGCAGTGGGTAACCAATGCTGTCTGGGCCAATCTGGGGCAATGAGTATTGTTTTTGTTTTTTCCTCCATTATCTTGATTAGTACTTCTGGAATGAGAAGAAGAGGTGGAAATGCATACACAAAGAGAGTATTCCAAGGGGCGGTCAGGAAATGGACTTTCCAGGCCAGGTGATGGTACTCCCTGGTGCAGAATTTCTGTACTTGGTGATTTAAATGGGAGGCAAAGAGGTCCACCTGGGGGGACCCAAGTGTGGATAATTTGCAGAAAAATGTCTCTGTGGATTTGCCATTCGTGTGGTCCAGCAGGTTTCTGCTTAAGTAGTCTGCTAGGGTGTTGTTGATGCCCAGTAGGTAATGGGCTATAAGATGTAGCCCCATGGATGAGGCTGCTAGCCGCAGGTTCATGGCTAGTCTAAACAGGGGATAAGATTGAGTCACTCCCTGTTTGTTGATGTAACACATGACTGCGGTGTTGTCTGTTTTTATGAGAAGAACCCCCGGTTTGAGGTAAGGTTTGAAGGATGCCAGAGAGTTGTGCACTGGTCTCATTTCCTTTTGGTTGATGTGCAAGGGTAGTATTTGAGCATGCCAGAGACCTTGGGCGCATCTGCCTTCCAGGTGGGCACCCCAGGCTATGTCCGAACCATCCGTAGTTATGGTCTGGTCTGCCAGATGGAGGGTGAATGGAAGTCCCTTGTTCAGAGCACAGGCCTAGGCCCACCAGAGGAACTCTGATCTTATGCAAGGGATCACCAGCAGGGAGGTGTCCAGAGATTGAGAGTGTTGATACTACAGCTTCTTTAGGTACCACTGAATTTTCCTCATGTGCAGTCTGGGCAGAGGTACCAGGAGGATGCATGAGGCCATGTACCCTAGAGCTTGCAGGAATTTCCTGGCAGAAATCTGGGTTTGGGAGGCTAGTAGTGAAGTATTTTGGTAGGAAACTTTGTTTTTCTTGGAACAGAAAGGCCATTTGCTGTTCTGTGTCCAATAAGGCTCACAGAAATATGATTTTCCTGGTAGGTGTCTGTTTTGATTTCCTTTCATTGTTAGTGAGCCCCAGAGAGGTGAGTAGTTTTTTTACAAATGAGAGGTGTTGCAGGAGCAGCTCCTTGCAGTCTGCCTGGATGAGACAGATGTCCAGGTAAGGGGGAAATCTGTACATTGTTTTGCCTGCAGAAGATAATGGCAGGAACTAGACATTTGGTGAATACCCTGGGAGCAGTAGATAAGCCAAATGGCAAAGCAGAGAATTGAAAGTGTAATGATCCTGCTCTGAAGTGCATGACTTTTCTGCATGATTCCATTATTGGGATGTGCAGGTAAGCATCTTTTAGGTCTAAGGTGACCATCCAAGCTTTGTTTGACAGCATACGTAGAGGCTGTTGCAAGTTAGGCATTTTGAATTTTGGGATTACCAGGAAAGTATTGAGAAAGGAAAGGTCCAGGATGGGACACCACGTTCCCTCTTTCCTGGGAACAAGGAATAGTCTGGAGTATAATCCTTTTGCAACTTGTTCTGGAGGCACAGGTTCTACTGCTACTAGGGCTATTAGGTTTTGAACTTGTTTTAGTGCTTCTGTCCACTGGTTTGGAGATAGGTCTGGGTACCCTCATGGAGGTGGTAGTTCTTGGGAACTGAATTTATACCCCTGAGCAATGATTTTTAAGAGCTATTGATCTTTTGTTATAAAGTTCCAATTTTCTCTGCAAAGAGATAGCCTTTCTTCTAGCTTTTGGTGTGGTGGAGGCAGGCAGAGATGTGAAGGATAATCCTTGAGAGTTTTCAGCATACATAATTGTTTTTGAACTCCCTGCTCTAGAGTTAGAGGGGGCCACTGTTTAGTTCTTTGCTGGCCCTGAGTTTGACCCCTAGTGGGTCTGTCCCTATGGGTTTTGCTTTGTGCCTGCCTGTTTGGTGCAGGAAAGGGCCAGTGTTTAGAGAGAAAATTTCTGATGAACCTAGGAGGTTGTACTTGAAGAAAATCTTTAACAGTCTGCATTGATTTAGCTGTGCTGTTGATATTTTAACACATGGAACTAACAGCTGAGAGCACTTATAGTTAAAGTTGCAGAGGTATATACTTTTTTACCCCATCTATCTATGGCCCTGGATTCTTTGTCTGAGGGAGTAGGATTCTTTGCAGAGGTAGCCTTAACTCTCATAGGTCCCTGAGTAATCACATCTGGTCTGCTACAGGATTTCTGTACAGGAATTTATGTGAGTCTGGTACCCTGTAATACCTGTCAGGTTTTCTGAGGGCAGGTGGAAGGGTGCCTGGATTCTTGGTAAACATCATCTTCCACCTCCAAGATGGGTGAGATGGCCAAATGCATATGCTAGGGTAGGTCCAGAAACTCTCTTAGTCTTTTCTTGGATTGAGGGAAATCCGTTGATTCCCATTGGAAGTGTTCCCTGAGGATGTGGAGGGTTTCCCCAAAGGAAAAGTCAACCAGAGGCGATGCAGAGGTTATAGATTTTTCTGCATCTGAGTCTTCCTAGGCAGTAAGAAGATTTTCCTCTTCAAAGACAGAGGAGTCAGATCCCTCCGAGTATAAATCTGAAAGGATGACTGGAGAAGGATCCCTTCTCCTTTTGGGTGGAGTGGCCTGATTACCCCAGATAAAAGTGATGAGATCCTCTGCCATTTTAAGCATTCTAGTTTGAGGAGGGGGAGGAGTAGTGGAATGGAGACTTTTTGTTGTTTTCTTTGGAGTGGGTCTAAGTCTGGCCCTGAAGGGTATCCCTCTGTGCCATCGGTGTGTTAGTCAGAAGACAGGACGAAGGCCATGAAGTGAAATCCGAAGTGCGAGCGGTATCCTCGGAAGCCGGTGCCTGCTTAGCGGCTCCGTACCCAACTGAGGGCTCAACAGCCAAAGGCTCATTAGATGATGCAGACATCTGTGGCATACAGAACTCCGAAAGGGTCTCAGTAGAGGCCTGCAGAGAAATTGAGTCAGGCATCTGAGGCTGTGAAAGCGCCTCACTGAATTCTGAAGAACTGATGACCCATTTAGCAGTGGAGTCATCGGAAGGCTTGGCTTTATGCAGTCTGTCTCTATCCTTATCTTTACATTTTTTCAGAAGATCTGCAGTTTGCTGACTGATGGATGCCATATTGGAAGTCAGAGGTGGAAGACAAAAATAGCTGGCTACAAACAGAACTGACAGTGGGGTACGTCGTGATCTGGGCCTAAGCAAGTGACACAGTAAGAATGGAAGTCTCGGTGTGGTATTTGCTTTCCACAGGCGAGACAGTTATTGACTTTTTTGGACATCTGCTAGTGCAAGAAAAAGGAAGGATCCCCAATGGGGTACTTAGCTTTAGATGTTTTCAGCTGAAGTTCGAAATCTGGAAACAGCAGACCAGCACTATTGTAAATCGCTTCTGCTACAGGCTCTACAGCAAGAAAGACTGAGGTAATGGCATTGCCTGCTCTCCTTTATAGCTCGGACAACCTGACATCACCCAGCAAGCGACAGTATCCAACGCACAAAACCTTGACTCTGGTATTCGGACTGACTGAGGGCAACCACAGCATGGATAACCGAATGGTGATGACTGTATCAGTGAGAAACGAAGAACATCCTCCTTACCCCCACCCAACATGGTTTACATCCTGGCCACAGTACCATCACTGCCCTTCTGCCCTTCCTCGAATGTATCAACCATGCCCGCAACTCTGGCAAACTTGAATCTACCCTATTCCTTTTCCTCTCCAAAGCTTTCAATACCGTCACCCCATACTCCTATCTCAACTCCCCTCCCTCAATCTATCTCCTTCTACCATACCCTGGTACTTTAGCTACCTCTCCAAAAGACAGCAAGCTGTAAAATGGAAATCTTCAACCTCCTCCTCCTTCTTAAACACCTCCACTGGCATTCCCGAAGGTTCTGTCCCTGGCCCCCTTCTTTTCAACATATTCATCAATAACTTTCACCACATCATCCTCAATACCTCCTTAATCCAGTATGCAGATGATTCTATAATCATCTGCACTGCTGACTCCCCCTCTGATTTACTACTAAAAACCCAGTCAGCTTTTACACTAACAGAAACCTGGATGCACAACAACCACCTTGCCCTAAATGCAATCAAAACAAAACTAATGATCTTTACTCCCTCCAGAATCTCTTCCTTTGACAATACCTCCTTTACTATTTTAAGCTAGAACAACATCCCCATCAAAACAGTATCTCACGCCAAGTTACTTGGTGTCATCATTGATGAGCATCTAAAATTCGGCATCCATATTCAAACAGCCATCAAAAAACCCACCAAAAATTAGGTCTCCTGTACAGACACAATCGCTACCTCACTCCCTCCACTACAAAGACCTTAGCCTCCTCCTAACTTCTCCCCTCTCTCATATACGGTGCCCCACTGCTCACCAACCTCCAACTCGGCCTACAATCCAAATTAAAATCCTGCTATAACAAAATCAGCAAATTCGTCACTAACTCCAAAAAGTCTTCCTATCACTGTCTCTGCCTCCAGTCTCTGCAATAGCTAGAACTACCTAAACCTACGTAAACTCACCAAAGCCCACAAGCTCATCTTCAAACCAGCCAACTGTCCCACTCTCTCCAACACCTTGACCCCCTATATTCCTAACTGCTGACTCCGATTTGAAAATCAAAACCTCCAAGTCCACAAACCTTCCCAACCCCCTGGCTACCTTCTCCTACCACATTCCCTAGCCAAGTTATAGAACTCACTACCCTCCTCCCTACAAAACACCCCAAACTACACAAACTTCAAATCTCTCCTACACTCCTACCTATCATCTAAATGGATTTGCCCCTGCTCTTCCAATAGATGGGCCCCTCCACACTCATCTTTCTTTTCCCAGCAGCTTCTGCCGCTCCCCATTGACAGCCACATACAACACCTCTAATCTGCCTATTACTGCTAGACTGCATTATCTTCTCTCATTTTCATCAGATCTGAGATTTATATTTTATTCTATGAAATATCATAACTGTGTTTAAAAACTATACTCTACAAAGATTAATAGAATATATGTCCACTGTCACTAAAGCTACTCTGTTGTTGTGTCTTTCAGCTTTTCCCGGTTAGGGGTCACCACAGCGGAACTCCGGTCCGCTAATGATTAGTAGTTGATTTTTACGTGCCGAGTTACCAGCCCTGACGCACAACCTTCAAAGAAGGTATGCCCATTCATGCATGTCTCCAAGCAGAAGACGCTCTAGCTGAGAATTGAACTGGACAGCGTCTTACTAAGAGGCGACAACGCTACCGCAGCACCACCACCATGGGTCTATAATGTTATCTTTTCATACTTGTTAAATTGTGTTTAATAATTTTATCTACAAAGATCATTAACTTATGTCCATTGTCAATACAGCTACTCTGTACATAATGTTATCTCTTCATACTTGTTAAATTGTTTCTCTCAGCATATGTTACATACTCTGTTATGCAGGTTTTGTAATTGTCATTGTTAATGGAGCTTTTCTCCCCAGGCCTCCACTGAAAACGGGCTCTTCTTGGCCCAGTAGATTTCCCTGGTCATCAAACTAAAATAAATAAATAAGCAAGCATGAAACTCCTTTTGACTGAAAATATATATCATGACCGATATTGTGTGCATACCTATAAAATGCCAGTGTACTAATTCATACCAAATGGTTTTAATATTAACAGTTGCTTTCATAGTTACTGTGATTTATTATTTATTTACTTATCTTTGACGACTAGGGAAATTCTAACTGGGCCTAACCCACTTTCAGCAGGATCCTCGGGAAAAAAGCTCTTATTTATTATTTCTATGTAACCTACACATGTATCATGTGAGTTACACAGAAAACCAAACAAGCTAAAACAATTTTACAGAATATTTCTTCATACATATGCTCAAATACATACATACATGCCCGATCAAGTTATTTACAAACTTGTTTTATAAAACAGACTTTATAATATGCTCTCCCTTTTGCTAAGATTACAAAGGTCAAAATGTCCTTAAAGCCTCAGTGATCAAAACTGAAACTTATAAAGATATTATGAAAAGAATAAAAATCATCTTTTGGTCAAACTGTCATCAGTTATCATTCTGGTTTCTAAAGTCACTGTATGCAGCGGTGCAGGTAAGATCTGTGACAGAACACATTATCTAAAAGCTTTCTTATTAGCACACGAGAAGTGTTTCCAAGTCCACAGCTGCCAACCAAGAATTTTGATTTAAATGCAGCATTTTTTTCAGTCATCACTCAAATACTTTCTGTCACCACAGACTGATTTACTTGGGCAATTCCAAGTCCATCTTTGCTGCATTCACCTTTTATTTATTTTATTTTACATTTGTTAACCGGGCTAGTCCAGCTGGATATATATCCATTTTCAGTAGAGGCCCAGTGAGAAAAGCTCCACAAATAACAACAAAATAGGACAAGACAATGATATTTACAATAGAAATTGGTACATTACAAAGCTTTATAACGACCTGAGACGTACCTTCTTGGACTACATGAAAAGAGACATTGAGGAGCTCTCTGATTATGTAGCCCAGGCAGGTATGACCCTGACCTTGAGCAGTATCCTACCTTCACCAAGAATGATGCCACAATACAGAGATAAGATGATCAGCTTTAACAATTGGCTTAAACACTGGTGTCATTCAAAGGGGATCCAGTGTCTGTCTGCCTGGGATGACATGCTGGACAAGCCACGCTGCTTAAGGGACGGCTTGCACCTGTCACCCTGGGATTCGGATATTGGCAAAGGCTCTTGCCACCCCCATAGTGCCTTTTTAGGCAAGGCTCAAATTCTAAACCTACCACCCTAGAATACAAAAAAGGAAAAAACTAAGGGTAATGCTGCTCAATGCCAGAAGTCTAAATCTCAAAATGCACGCACTTGAGGCCCTTCTCAGTATGGAGAACATAGATGTCTGTGCTGTGACAGAAACCTGGTTCAAGGCTCCTGAGAGCACCCCAGCACTATCAGGTTTTACCTCATATCATGCGTTCCGGCCCCAAAATCCGGACAATACCAAGAAAGGAGGGGGGTATCCATATTCATCAAGGACACCCACACCTCAAGACTGGTGGCAACGCATGATGCATCGGAGACCATCCAGGTGCAATTAACCATAGGCAAGACTGCTCTGCAAATTGTAGCATGTTACAGGCCACCCTCACAAACTCAGGAACCTCACATGGCCTTCCTGAAAACACTAGAGGGATAAATGTATCACCAAACACCATCATACTAGGTGACTTCAATTACCCTAATATAGACTGGGAACACTACTCAAGCCCAAACACCCTAGCCCAAAAGTTCCTGGAATTCATAAACTCAAATGCCATGGAACAACTAGTCACCATCCCCACAAGAGGAGATAACATACTTGATCTCATCATCACGAACATGGGAGCACAATGTTCAACACCAGAAGTATACCCCTCACTGGTGAGATCAGATCACAAACTAATCTCGCTGGAGGTCCTCATCCCACCCCCACCTGAAATAAAAAAGACCACAGTAAAGAACTTCTCGAAAGCCGACTTCACACTTCTAAAGACTAGTGTGGTCTCCTTTAAGGCCCCCGATCCGGCGGAAAACAGTTCTCAAGCCACTGAATCACTTACAAATGCCTTCTACCTGCACCTGCAGGACTGCATGGATAAGGCAATCCCAAGCAAAACAAAGACTCTTTGTACCAAAGGCAAGCGTCCAGTCTGGTGGACCCCAGCCATAAACAAACTCTACAACAAAAGGAGGAAGCTGCTACAAGATAGAGCAAAATCCTTAAAAGGTAAGACACCTCTGATCACTATAGGTAAAAAACTAAGAGCTCTCATAAAATCATCCAAAGCAAATTTTGAGAGAAAAATAGCTAAAGACTCAAAAGACAATCATAAGGCCTTCTTTAGCTATGTTAGAAACCTGGGAGGAAACTCCCAGATATGCTCAGAACTAGTTCAAAATGATGTGAAGATTACTGATCCTACAGACATTGCCAACATACTGGCTGACAGGTTCAGTGCAAACTTCTCCCCCCCAAAAGGAGAGATATCTATACCAAACGATTGCAGCCCACCAAACATCTCCAACGCCCAAGTGAGAACTGCTCTCTCCAAAGCAAAAAACACAGCATCCATGGGACCTGATGGTGTCCCCGGCTGTGTGCTTCACGAACTCAATGAGGAATTAAACCCACAGCTAGGACAGCTGTTTAATCAAAGTCTTACCACTGGATACATACCCAGGGAGTGGCGCACTGCAACTGTGGTCCCACTTCACAAAGGCGGTGCCTCCACCGACCCTGGAAATTACCGGCCCATTAGCTTGACAAGCCTTATCTGCAAAGCCATGGAGAGGATCATAATGGACCTCATAAATAAAGACATAGCGAATTTGCAGACTTTGGATCCAACCCAGTTTGGCTTTGTCAAAGGCAGATCATGCCTTTTAAACTTGGTTGACTTTTTTGAAACAGTCACCAAAGCCATTGATGAGGGAAAGGCAGTCCATACAGCCTACCTCGATCTGGCGAAGGCCTTCGATACAATACCCCACTCGGGTATCATTGAAAAACTCATCAGCTTAAATGTTAACCCATACATCACAAGATGGGTTGCAAACTGGCTGAGTGACAGAACCCACAGGGTCAGAGTTGCTGGCGCCATGTCAGACTCAAAACCTGTCACAAGTGGTGTCCCACAGGGCTCAGTCCTGGGCCCACTCTTGTTTGGCATCTACTTTTCCGAAGTACAAGCAAACACAGGAGGGTTATGGCTGACAAAGTTTGCAGATGACTGCAAACTGGGCGCCATAGTAGAAAACACATCTGAATCCAAAAACGTACCACGGAGCCCTTGTACCAGCAACAACAAGTAGGTAGTCTTAACGAATTTATTTATCACAAACGTTTTCGCCGCACAAAGGTGCAGCTTCCTCAGAGAAAACAAATTAACAATGAGGTAAAAGTGCACGCCCTTTTATCCAAGGCAAAAGGGAAATGACAACATGGTAAGGTGAAACTCATTGTAGTAATTGGTAAACAAGTACAAGCCTTCACAAGAACAACTTGTTCCTCAAAGAGAAAATGCAAACATTAATTCATGTTAGTAATAAGCATTTCAAAGTGTGGAATGTTACCAAAGAAATAAACATAAAATTTAAAATGACATATTTAAAATTCTTAAAATATGTGAAAGAAATCATAACGTTAAAGTAAAAATTCAACATAAAAAGTCATTCAAATAGCAACTCATAAAAAAGTAAGTATAATATGCAGTAATGGATTAAATCTTAATAAAAAAGTAATGGTAATCCATTATAAGCATGAACCATAATGAGCAACTGTGTACCTTAAAGGTATTATTGTATAAACAACAATAATAACTAAAATCTAGGCAGTATTTAACATGAGAGGTGCTACAACAAAGGCACGTCACATGAAGTCAGAAACAAAAAATTTTGTATATTTTAAAAAAAGTCTTTATGTATGCATAAGAAAGTAAGGAATATCTACAAAGGGGGGTACTACCTTAAATAGCTCCTCAATTTGAGTACTGCTGAGATGTTACAGTTTTCATTTAAACCCGGGTAGCAAAATGCGTCTAAACGCAGTTGCCACTCCAGTTCACGTACTTCTAAGAGTAGAGTTATTGGGCCTCCCCGGATGTTATTGGTCACTTGATCTATGGCCATAAACGAGAAAGAGTGCCCAGGGTGGTTGGCAATGTGTTTAGCCAAAGCGTTAACGTCAGAGTTTTTCTTAATTGCATACATATGCTCATAGACACGGTCCCTAAGTCTACGATCAGTCTTTCCCAGATAGAATGAGGGACAGCAATCACAAAGAGCCAGGTATACAACTGATCTACTTTCACAGTTGAGTGGAGCTTGGATTAAAAACTTCCTGTCCCTTATAGTGTAGGTCTGCCCTACCTTCATTTTGTAACACCAATTGCAAAAACCACATGGGTACATCCCTGTGCGCCTGTTAAAGGTTTTTTTAGTTAGATCCCTCTGTAGAAGTTCCTTAAGATTGTTGTTCCTCTTGAAGACAAAATTAGGACAGGGGCCTAATTTCTCAGAGAGGCCAGGACTCCCCAAGATAAATTGCCAGTTTTTCTTAATCAATGCAGTGGTAGTCTGAGTGTTAAGACTAAATGTGTGGACGTAACTAATGGCAAAATCGCGTACATGGTTGGTCAGAGAGATGTCATTAGGAGAGGGGAACACTCAATGGGTGACAGTAGTGTGTTGTTAGAACTAAGGTCAAGTAGTACATGGCTTTGCAAGATAGGTTTATAAACCCCGTTTATCCTCTTGGCTGTAACTTCAAGCCTAATTTCATCAATGAGATTCCTCGGGTAACCCCTATTAAGGAACATGTTACACAAAAGTGTGCATTCGTTCTGGAAGGTGTCAAAATCACTACACATTCTAACAGCCCTAACCATTTGGTCCTTCACAATAGATTTCTTTTGTTTGAAGGGATGGTGGCTTGTGAAGTGCAAGAACGAATTACAGTAAGTTGGCTTTCTGTAAACACAAGATGTGTAGGTGTTCCCTTCCTTTCTCAACTTTACATCGAGGTAATCGATTTCTAAAGGTGAAAAATTAGAAGTGAATTTCAAGAAGTCAGTAGTACCATTTAGAAACTGTAAGAAGTCTACGGCTTCTGTGTCATTACCATGGAAGAGGATGAAAATATCATCCAGGTAACGTGTAAAATTTCACTGTCTGCATCCTTTCACTGGAAAAAGGAAGTTCTTTTCCCAAAACCCATAAAGAAGTTGGCGACTGAGGCCCCACAAGGCGAGCCCATCGCCACGCCTTTTTCTGTAAAAGTAATCCTTATCAAAAAGGAAGTAATTACATGAAAGGACTATGTCCAAGACTTCTGTAACCAAGTCAATTTCAGTCTGTGGTGCTCCACAGTCTAAAAGTAGGAGGGAAATCCATTCCACAGCTTCTTGGTGTGGAATGGAGGTGTATAAGTCAACAACGTCGATGGTGAGAAAATTATTCCCATCATCGAACGGAATGTTGTTGAAGTTGTCTAAAAAAGACCAGGAGTCTTTACATACACCCCGAAGGTCCTTCAGGTATTTAGACAGGATAGTGTCTACCAATCTGGCGCTGGGATATGTCATAGATGATCTACCATCAACCAGCGCACGCAGCGCAGGCAGATCATGCCTTTTAAACTTGGTTGACTTTTTTGAAACAGTCACCAAAGCCATTGATGAGGGAAAGGCAGTCCATACAGCCTACCTCGATCTGGCGAAGGCCTTCGATACAATACCCCACTCGGGTATCATTGAAAAACTCATCAGCTTAAATGTTAACCCATACATCACAAGATGGGTTGCAAACTGGCTGAGTGACAGAACCCACAGGGTCAGAGTTGCTGGCGCCATGTCAGACTCAAAACCTGTCACAAGTGGTGTCCCACAGGGCTCAGTCCTGGGCCCACTCTTGTTTGGCATCTACTTTTCCGAAGTACAAGCAAACACAGGAGGGTTATGGCTGACAAAGTTTGCAGATGACTGCAAACTGGCGCCATAGTAGAAAACACATCTGACACAGATATCCTTCAGAAGGGTCTCACAGAAATGGATAACTGGTGCCAGAGTCATGGCCTAAAGTTAAATGCCAAAAAATGCATAGTCATACCCTTCGGGAAAAACAAGGTTACCCCTAGCTACCAAATAGGTGGCAATCCACTGAGCACAGAAGAAGTTATCAGGGACCTGGGGACCCAGGTTGATAGTAGTCTGTCATTCGACACCCATGTAGCTAAAGTAGTTAGGAAGACCTTCTACATTGCCCACCTTATCATGAAGGGATTCTCATCTAGATCAAGGGAGGTCATAGTCTCCCTTTACTCATCACTCATCAGACCAATGATTGAGTACAATGCCCCATTCGGAATGTATCTGACCCGACACTTGCAGCAGCTGGAGAGGCCACAAAAGTTCCTCACCAAAAGGATAAAGGGTCTCAAAATCTGTCCTATGCTGCCCGACTGAAAGAACTCCAGCTCTATTCAGTCGCCACCGCTGCTCAGAGGTGACCTTTGCCTAACATACAAGGCCATGTCAAACCCAGATTTGATAAATATGCTTCACCTCAAAAAATCTAGATCCATCAGAGCCACAAGGGCGGGAGACTTAAACCTCGACACGGCTATTAATAGGACATGCTGGAGGGATAGATTCATCACCCAAAGACTCCCTATGCTGTGGAACAAAATCCCGGTATATGTGAGGCAGAGCACCTCGCTGGTCTTGTTCAAGAGAAATCTTGACCAATGGATGGGAGATCGCAGATATACCCCAGGGATTACCTCAGTGTCACTGCTCGACAGAGGCACAGCAAAATAATGGGTATAGTTCCCCATACTAAAGGGGTGGCGTAAGCCACAAAACGATGGGCTAGGCTTGTAAATGCCCTCGGGCAGATAGCCTAGTATGAACCTATGAACCTATGAACCTATTACATATCTAGGATTTTATATTCTGTATTCCAGTAGGGAAAAACCAGATGTACAGAGCAGAAATGAGTGACAAGTGGAATAGTAGATTATTTGGGAATAATTAGTAGCACTGAGGGGATTCAAGGCTGGACAATTTTTAAAAAGAGGTTGCTAAATTAATTTGCAATTTCAGAAGCAGACTCTGGGATGGGAGTTTATATACCTGCAGAGATCGACGCATCCAGACTGGTCTTCAGTGTATACAAGTATTCGGAAATGAACACCAGTATCACATTTGCAGACAGTAGTTTGTTAAGGATTAAAAGGGGAGAAGAGATTTTTTTTTACTCTTCAACTTAAAGTTGACCACAGCAGGAGACTGCACTGGGTGCAAAAACAGCTGGCTACACCTGTGACCATCCCAAAAGAAGTAGCAGCATTTCTGTAGGACATTTTTTATTTTCTTACGGACACTTGATAAAAGCTGCAGCACTCTGTTATGCTGATGGAGAGTAAAGTACAGTTTTGTACCTACCATAAATGTAGATGTCCGATAGGTATGCATCTGCAGTCATAACATATGGGTTGTCCTGCCTCAGGCAGCCCTTCGGTCGGCCGGATTCCAAAGTCTGGGTCTAGCCTCGGCTGATGTCGCACTTTCCCCGACGTCAGAGCTTCCGGGGTATAAAGGCATCAGCCGACGCCATTTTCCTCAGTGTTTCTTGCCCCAGATGCCAGGTGCCCTCTAGGAAGGCTAAATTTGGATAAATTTTGAAAATTCCAAACAGTAGCAAACAATATATATATATATATATATATATATATACATATATACATACAAACAAATACAACGTAATAGATTCCCCCAGCTAGCTGAAGAAGGGGTAAGCACCCTAGGAATACCACAGAGGGGAAGGAGGGTGGGTAATCCTGACTGCAGATGCATACCTATCGGACATCTACATTTATGGTAGGTACAAAACTGTACTATGTCCTTCAAGGATGCATCTGCAGTCATAACATATGGGTAGAATACCATAGCCAAACTGGGGGAGGAGGTACTAAGATAAGGATGGTGTAGTTAAGATCCCCTGTAAAACTGCAGTTGCAAAACCTGCTCGGGATCTGGAATATAAAGGTAGATTGTAATGCTTGGCAAATGTATGCACGGAGCTCCAAGTAGCAGCTTCTAAAATGTCCTTGGTAGCCACCCCTCGTAGGAAAGCTGTAGTGGTGGCTGTGGCTCTTGTGGAGTGAGGCCTGATATTTTGAGGAGCTGTCTTTCCATGAAAAGAGTAACAAAAACGAATGCAATTTCCTATCCATTTTGAAATTGTCTGTTTTGAAATTGCTTTTCCTTGCACTCCAGTTGTATATGCTACAAAAAGTTGGTCAGTTTTCCTGCTGGTTTTAGTTCTGTCCAGATAGTAGCGTAGTTGTCTGTGTACATCCAAGGTGTGCAATAGTTTTTCCCCTCTGTTCTGTGGGTTAGGGAAGAACGTAGGCAAATGAATAGCTTGGTTCAAGGATACCCTGGATACCACCTTTGGCATGAAAGTAGGATTGGTTCTCAGAGACACTCTATCCTGGTGAAAATTAAGGAAAGGCTGCACTGCCATTAGTGCCTGTAACTCGGATACTCTTCTTGCTGAAGTGATTGCCAGAAGGAAAGCAGTTTTCCAAGATAAGAACTGTAAGTCTGCTGATGCTGCTGGTTCAAAAGGGGGTAATGTTAATTTTTCCAGCACAAAATTGAGATCCCATGTAGGCAGAGGGGGTCTTCTTGGAGGTTTTACATTTTTGATCCCTCTTAAAAATTGTCTGAGGAGAGGGTGAGAGAAGATAGGTGGATCCATGTTGTACTCTGCTGAAATTGCTGAAGCATGAATCTTAATGGAAGAATAGGACAGGCCATTGTGGAACAGTTCTGCTAAATATTCTAGGATGAGTGCCAGGTTTGCCAGTGTGATATTTGTACCCTTTGATGCGCTCTAAATGAGGAATCTCTTGCATTTAGCTGAGTATGTCTTCCTTGTGGAGGGTCTGCAAGCCTCCAGGATAATGTCCTTGACCCTCTGAGATAAAACAGTTTTGTTTTGTTTTAAGCAATTTTCCAGGCAGTTAGCTGCAGTGTTTTCAAGTTTGGATGCAGGGTCTTGATGTTGTTCTGCGTTAGAAGAAGAGGCCATAGGGGTAGAGGCCATGAGTTCGCCCGAGACATGCTTCTCAGTAGCGGGTACCAGTGCTGCCTTGGCCAGTCTGGAGCTATTAGTATCACCTTTGGCTGTTCCTCCCTGATCTTTAGTAGAACTTTGTACATCAATGGGAGAGGTGGAAAAGCATACAGTGTTAGGGCATTCCAGCTGAAAGAGAGAGAGTCCACCCTCCAGGCTTGTGGGTGGTATACTCTTGAGCAGAATTTCTTCAGTTGGTTGTTGAGTGGGGAGGCGAACAGGTCTATCTCTGGCATTCCCCATTTGCTTGTTATGATTTTGAAGATGTCTGGATGCAGCATCCATTCGTGAGCATCCGTGGTAGTTCTGCTTAAGGTGTCTGCTAGTGAATTCTCTTTTCCTGGTATGAATTTGGCCTGCAGTTGGATGTTGAGATTCAGGCCTAGATTCCACAGATCCATTGCCATCCGGCATAGAGGGTAGGACTGCGTGCCTCCCTGTTTGTTTATGTACCACATGACTGTGGTGTTGTCTGTCCTTATCAGCAGATGTCCTTGCTGGAGGAATGATCGGAATGCCTCGATTGCATGTTTCACTGCCAGCATCTCCTTTAGGTTTATGTGCAAGTTCAGCTGGTCTTGAGACCATAGGCCTTGGATACACTTGTCCTCCATGTGTGCTCCCCATCCTAGGTCTGAGGCGTCCGTGGTGATGGTCTGCCTTGGCTGTGGTTTGTTGAAAGGCAACCCTCTGTTGGACTGGCAGGCCTGAGCCCACCACAGGAATTCCTTTTTCAGGCATGGAATGATTGGTATCAAGGTTTCCAGACTGTGCCTGTGTTGAGACCATACATTCCTTAGGTACCATTGTAATTTTCTCATATGTAGCCTGGCATGCGGGATCAAGATAATGCAGGATGCCATGTAACCCAGGGCCTGCAGGACTTTCCTTGCAGTGAGCTGAGTATGTCTTGTCAAAGCCATGAAATAGACTGGGAGTTGCTTTTGTTTTTCTTCTGTGAGAAAAGCCATCTGAGTCATTGTGTCCAGATCCGCACCCAAAAATGTTATCCTTTGGGATGGCACTAGTCTTGACTTCTGGATGTTGACTGTGTATCCCAAGGCCTGTAAGAGGTGCATGACATAGGTCAAATCCTTTATTAGTTTTGTCTTGTTGTCCGCTTGTATTAGGCAGTCGTCCAGGTATGGATAGATTTGAATTCCCTGAAGCCTGCAATGTGCAATTACTGATGCCAGGCATTTCGTGAATACTCTGGGCACAGTAGATAAGCCAATTATCAATTCTCAGGGCAATACTGAGAATTGATAATGCTCTGATCCTGCAAGAAATCTGAGGTGTCTTCTGCAATCTGGTCGTATAGTGACGTGCAGGTATGCCTCCTTGAGATCTAGAGTCACCAGCCAAGACTCCTTGCCCAACATGGGAAGAAGTTGCTGTAGGGTCAGCATCTTGAATTTTGGCACAATGAGATATGTGTTTAGTGCGGACAAGTCGAGAATAGGCCTCCATTGGTTTTCTTTTCTTGGTACAAGGAATAGTCTGGAATAAAATCCTTGGCCTTGTTCCATAGATGGTACCCTTTCTATAGCTTTCATCTGAAGTAAATTGTGGATTTGTCTTAAAGCCTCTGGCTTCTGGTTTGGTGGAAGGTTTGGCATTCCGCTCCTTCTTGGAAAAGTGTGGAAGTGAAACCTGTATCCTTTGTCTATTGTTTGCGATGTCCATTTGTCTTTTGTAATGCAATACCAGTTTTTCAAGAATAAAGACAGCTTTCTGCCCAAGGGTGCTTCCAGTTGTTCCCTGGTAGGCGGAATCAGAGTCAAGTCATTGTGTCTGTCCTGTGGAAGTGGTTGTAGTTGCAGCTGTGGCACTACTCCTCTGGTTGGCAGGCTGCCACTGACGACCCCTGTAGGCACCCTTTGATTGACCTCTGCCTCTTGGGCATCTATTCCTGCCCCTCTGTGCTCTGGAGGTGTCTGGAAAGGACCAATTTTTTGAAGGCCAGTTTCTGCTGAACCTCAGAGGTTGAACCTGCAGAAAATCCTTTACTGTTTGCACAGATTTTGCTTTTTCTTCCACTTTCTTTAGAATCTCCTGTGCAGGGGAGCCAAATAAACTTTGTTTTTCCATTGGAGCATCTAGGAGTTTAGCCTTGACATGGTCTGGCAAGGACTGCTCTTTTAGCCAGGCATGTCTTCGAATTACTGCCCCAGTCATAGCTGATCTAAATGAAGCCTCCAGTGCATCATAGCCACATTTTAAGAAATGATTACTGACCTGCTGAGAGTTGTGTACCAAATCCTGAAGGGACTTTCGGTCTAAAGGTTCAGTAGAAGAAAGCTTTTTATTCAGCTGATCTAACAAATATTCCTGGTACTGTATCATGTGGAATTGACAGTTTAATGCCCTGGCAGAAAGAGTAGAAGATGTATAAACCTTTTTTCCCCATCTCTCTAATGCCCTTGACTCTCTTTCAGAGGGTAGGGGTTTTTTGGCAGTGGCAGCTGCAACACCTTTTGGGCCCTGAGATATAGTTTCTGGGTCTGCAGCATGGGCTTTATACAAACGGAAGTGAGAATCCGAGACCCTGTAATATCTGTCAGGTTTGGCAGGGGCCGGGAGAAGAGAGTCAGGGGCAGAACTGACATCATTATATGCATCATCAACTACAGTTAGCACAGGTGGTATGGCTAAAGGTCTATGCTGTGGTAAGTGTAAAAAGTTCTTAATCTTTTTCTAGAATCAGAGAAATCCTGACCCTGCCATTGAAAGTGTTCCCTCATTGAATGCAAAGTTTCCCCAAAGGAAAATTCTTCAGGAGGGGAGGCAGAAGGAATAGAGTCTTCTGCATCTGAATCCTCATAAGGAGAATATGGCCCTTCCTGATGGTCTGATAAATCAGATCCATCCGAGGAGTAATCTGAGGAGAGAGGTTCAGGGGGTTCAGTCCTAGGCCTTTTGTCAGGGGGAGGGTGGGAGGCCCTGTCTGGGTGAGGTTGGGAACCCCTAATCATGGATATAAGGTCCTCAGCAAGGCTGAGAATCTGAGAACTTGAGGAAGGTCTCTGAGAAGTAGCTTTTGCAGGTAAGGCTTTTGAAATTTTTGCTGCTTTAGCTCTGGAAAAGGCCTTAATAGACGTAGAAGCAGGGGGCCTTGCTGCCCCACGTGCAGGAGTAGAAATGTCCAATGGAATGGTGTTGGACAATTCTTGTGCACTTGCTTCTTCGGTAGGGATTTCTGTAGCCGGCGCAGCCGGGGCCTCTCTGGCCTCGGTTATCGGTGGTATGATTTCGGCAGAAGTAAGAACCGAGGACTAGGTTTCAGCCAAAACCGAGACACTCGCGGTAGGCCTAACCGTGGTTTCAGCCGAAACCGCGGGCCGCGAGTGTCGGTCCTTTTCCTTGTGTTTTTTTGTTAAATGTGTAGTCGGAGTCTCCGACGGCATTTTATATGCAAAAGCGGATCCAAAAAACTCTTCTGCAAACTCCGACCGATGTCTAAGAGTCCGTCGGTTGAAGGAGGCACAGGCTAAACAAGCTGATACGTCGTGGTCTGGGCCTAAGCAAGGAAGGCAGTAAGAATGGAAATCCTTATGAGGTATTTGTTTCCCACAAGTTAAACAATTATTTACTTTGTCTGACATCGGCTGAGGCAAGAAAGAGTCCCCAACGGGGTACTTAGCTTTTTTAGAAGTCTTCGGTAGCTGAAATCTCTGGATCTGACCGACCGGCACTTGCGAACAGCTTCTGCTTCGGGCACCACGCGGCAAGAAAGACTGAGGAAAATGGCGTCGGCTGATGCCTTTATACCCCGGAAGCTCTGACGTCGGGGAAAGTGCGACATCAGCTGAGGCCAGACCCAGACTTTGGAATCCGGCCGACCGAAGGGCTGCCTGAGGCAGGACAACCCATATGTTATGACTGCAGATGCATCCTTGAAGGACATCTTGAGGTACATACCACTAACAATGAATATACCCAGAGTCTTTGATACAGCCTTGGCATTATACCTGTAGCACTAATTGTTTGCGTTTACTTATGAATATTTCTGTCAAACTGACTCCTATAAATGACCTGTGGGAAGAGAACTAAATATGGAATTCTTTTAAATTTAGACTTTTACATAAAGACTTCACTAAACTGTTTTCCCTCTCATCTGGACTGCTGGGAATGCTCAAGCAGTGCTGAGGAATGGGAGGTCTGAAATAACCTTAGGGTAAAAATTGTTTTCTTCATGTTCACATATGTTGCAATGAAATCATTAGTTTTTTCACCAAATGTTTCATCCATTTATATTGGCATCCATTAGGCCAGACACAAGATCATTTTAAAAAGGCTAAGTCAAAGCCAAGCCTATCTTGTAATGGTAGAAGCTCTTGCGGCAGATTTTGTACTACATGAAATGTATCACAAAAACATTTTGTTACATGAGATACCACGTAGACTGATGTGAAAGGTTAACTCCATGGCTTTTTGTTTACTATCTGTAATACACAAGACCTACAAAGGACCTACAACCTGCTGTAGAATGAAATATGAGTAATGCTTGACGTGACTTAAGGAGTTTACTTGCCTGATTGACAATAAGATGAATTGGGACTCTCTCCAAACTGTACATCACTCTCAATTCTTTATTACACAAAAGTAAAGAAAGGGAGGTGAGCTTTGACTGTACTAGAGGAACTGTTGAAACAAGCCACTGTTTAATTATTAAATTAAATGTACTTCTAGGGCTCTGTATAGCCTTCTAGTCTCTTTGGTAGTTGAGTATTGGGTTTCAAGGCTTTTCAAATTAGAAGCCTTTTTTTAGTACAGCTCACAATATATTTTCTTGGAATCCTTTAAAAGCTATAAACTACTGTGACACTGCCAGCCCAGCTATTTGGAATTTTGTAAATAATCATGTGTCATTTGTGTATCTTAATATGATTCATATGTTTGTCTTACAAATGTTAAGAGAACTATATGTTATGTGTATATTAAACTACCGGTGCAGAAGTGTGTCTTGAACAGAGTTGGTACAGTACTGATTTTCAAAGATGTGTCCACAGTGCATCTTACTGGAAAAGAACAGAAATGTATATAAACTATTTACCTGTGCAAATGTATGTTTTAATAGCAGAAGCTGGAACATACATCATGTAAGAGTTAACTTGCAAAATGTCCAGAAAATAAGTTGAAATTAAAGTGTTTTACAATTGTGTTATCTCTCAGTTTCAGTTCAACAGCAGACACAATGTCTAGAGCTAGAAGTTTTTGTATTGTCTTGAAACAGAAAAAAATACTAGGTTTCAAATGTAAAAGTGTTTTACTATTTTATAATTTCCAAGTTCTGCAAACTTCTGAGATATGTACTTCTCACACAGAGATGTTAAGTTTCTTGTTCAGCCTGGGAACTGAATTAAGGTGACAAAGAGTGATGTCATCCAAGCTAACCCAGTAGTAATGTCTGATATTCATTTAAGAACTCTCTCAGAGAGAGACTATGCATTTTGTATTTTGTCTTTGACCTGGAAACATCCATCATCACCATCATCTGCACTTGCCTGGCTAATAGTAAATAACTAGAGTACAGTAATTTCTCTTAGCTATAGATAAGGAATATAGTAAGGATTAGTTTAGATGTTTTCTGTACTTATTTGAGACTGTCCTGCAATGTTGTTTTAAAATATTTCCTGTGATTTTGAACTCTGAAGTAACTGTATTTGTTTTCTGAGTATTGTCTTGTTTTTTATTATTTATTATAAAATATATTAAAATCTATCTTTGCGGCTGATATTTGTGAGACATATTTAAGCTCTTTGAGTACTTGCATATGTATTTAGTGACATTGCACAGGCCACTCCAATAGCCTTGCTTGGTCAAAATTACCATTTGGATTAATAGTAACATTACATAGTAGGACTGGGCACCCTTTGTAAGGGCCTTATAGTAGCTGATATGTAAGGGTGGGTGATGGCAGCTGGTACTACTTTACAGGGTGGGCAGAAGGGGGGGATAGCTAGTAAACCTGTGCCAGCCTTCCCCAGGTGTATGTGTGTCATCACAACTACATAATTAAATTAACGGTCTCTCCAAATCAGAAATAAGGGTGGTTCCAGAATCCATGAAGGCACAACTTTTATTATAAACAGAATGCATACATGAGTTATACTAATGCATGGTGTATTACACTACTACTGAATTTGCCTCAATATTGTACTGTGTTCCTTATAAAAAACATTGAGCATATAACAAATACATGGATTAGAGTCTGCTCTTTTTCAGGTTCTAAATTAACAGTCTGTACACTAACTTTAAGTTTTCTATGAATTTGATTGTTCTATGAATCTGTTGTTCGGCATCTACTTCTCAGAAGTACAGGCAAACATAGGAGGACTATGGCTGACAAAGTTTGCAGATGACTGCAAACTGGGAGCCATAGTGGAAAGTACATCGGACACAGATATGCTTCAGAGGGGTCTCACGGAAACTGATAGCTAGTGCCAGAGCCATGGCCTGAAGTTAAATGCCAAAAAAAGGATAGTCATACCCTTCGGGAAAAACAAGGTAACCCCAAGCTAAAATATAGGTGGCAATCCACTAAGCACAGAAGAGGTTATCAGGGACCTGGGGACCCAGGCTGACAGTGGCCTTTCTTTTGACACTCACATTGCTAAAGTGGTTAGAAAAATCTTCTACATTGCCCACCTGATCATGAAGGGATTCACATCCAGATCAAGTGAGGTCATTGTTCCCCTGTACTCTTCACTTATCAGACCAATGATCGAGTACAATGCCCCATTCGGGATGTATCTCACCCGACACCTGCAGCAATTGGAGAGACCCCAAAAGTTCCTCACCAAAAGGATAAAGGGACTTCTAAATCTGTCATATGCTGCCAGACTGAAGAAACTCCAGCTCTATTCAGTCACATACCGTCTGCTCAGAGGTGACCTGTGCTGACATACAAGGCCATGTCCAACCCGGAATTAATGGACATGCTCCACCTCAAAAAATCCAAATCTACCAGATCCACTAGAGCAAGCGACTTAAACCTTAGCACGGATATAAATAGTAAAAAACCTGAACCTCAAAGCACGAAGAAAATGCAAAATGCGGCTGACCGCAACCAGTCCAGGGTCAGTAGATGCTCAAAAAAATGTTCAATGAAATGCTGCTAGAATACAACTTGCAACTTGATGCAAAAAAGTACAATGCACTGCCAAAATAAAGTCCACGAACAACTTTATTCCACAAAAAATCACCACAAGCGCTTTCGCCCGGTATTACCGGGCTTTATCAAGTGTAAACTTTTCAACTAACATTAGAGCTTTTAAACTAGTTGCTGAGTTATTTCATTGGTTGACAAATTAAGCAATTAGTTGAATTGTGCTTGGCAAATCAACAATATATTCGTGTATATGCTGCTGCGAAGAAAGCAGTTGTTTTACAAACAAAAACAAGACAATGCTTGCTGTGTCATGATTAGCGACATGTTCATTTACTGCATGTGTTTAAAATCACAAGCATTTCTTGCATTTTTGTTAAATTGTATGCTTAAAATATAGATTAAAAAAATAAAGAGTTAAACTGCTGTTTAATAATTTTTTAAAAGACAATGTTGTTCTGAAAATTCTATTACTGACTTAATAAGCTTGCCATAAAATGTAAACAAAGAACACTCTGCATGTATAAATCATTAAATAAAGAACTGTTTTTCAGGAATGACAAACTAGAAAGAAACACAACTCTGTGAATGAACCATCAGGTGCACAAAACCTAGTCAGTTGATGATAAATCCAGTTCTAAATATAGAAATAAGATATCCTAATGTTGAAGTGAAGTGGTGCTCTTAGTTTATAACCTATTACTTTTCATCTTAAGAATGCTAGTCAGGCTTAAACTTTCATTCAAACCAGGATGTTTTGTTGCATTCAGTTTTAATTGCCAAATGAGTTCCTTGGTGCATAGTGCAGTCTCCCAATCACCCCCTCTAGGATCTTGTTTTACCTTATCAAGCACAAAGAAGCGAATAGACATGTTGGGACAAGCTAACGAATGTTTATAAAAGGCATTGGTGTCTTTCTTACATTTGACCTCATACATGTGTTCGTATATTCTACGTTTTAATTCTCTCTCCGTTTTGCCAACGTAGAAACATGAGCAACTCTGACAGAGGCCAATGTACACAACTCCTGAAGAATAACATGTGTAGTAATTCTTTGCTGTGATGTTGATTTTACTAGAGGGGATGTATAGGCTGTCAGTTTCCAGAATAAAGGGGCATTGATTACATCTACCACAACAAAAAGTCCCCTTCTTCTTGACTGTTCGAAACTGCCCTGTTGTTGCTCCACTTCCCATATTATATTCAAACATGCCTTTTAGATTCATATCCCTTTTTTTCTAATAAAGGAAATGTCCTTAGAGAAGATGTTACTACATTCTTCATTCAATGCCACCAAGGGCCAAAAGTGCTTGAGTGTGTTCTTAATAACCAATGAATCTTCAGAGTATGTGTAGACAAAGTTGTTGTGTGTTTGAAAATCAGTTACGTCTTGAACTCTTGGTGGAACCACTCCGACACCTAACAATGGTGAATAACGTTCTTCCCCTTTACTTAGAACTTCGTTGAGTGTGTTCTGAAATAGTGTAGCTGGGTAACCTCTATCTAAGAAAGCATGCCTAAGAAATTCAGCTTCTTCTAAGAATAGTTCCTGTGTGCTACAAATTCTAGAGGCTTGAACCAATTGTCCTTTGATAATACCTTTCTTAACATAGGGGGGGTGTCCACTATCAAAATGTAAATATGAGCTGGAGTAGGTGTCTTTCCTGAAAATTTTTGAAAGAAAACCTTTTTTATCAGGACTTTTTGTTAAGTGAATGTCCAAATAATGCAAAGATGTATCATTGATTTCATAAGTGAATCTAAGAAACTCTGTAGTTTGGGTTAGATAATCCATAAACTGAGAAAATTCTTCTTTTGAACCCGCCTACAAAATGCAGATATCATCCAGGTACCTTCTGTAAAATTTAATATGTTGTTTCCAGTTGTTGCAATGAATGAATTCTAATTCCCATTTGTGTAATACAATATTTGCGTATGCTGTAGCACATGGAGCTCCCATGGCGACCCCGCTCTTTTGTCGAAAGTATTCCCCATTGAAATATATGAAATTGTTATGTAGGACTATATTCATGAATTCAGAAATTAAGTTAACTAAACTATTGCTGAAACCTGTTTCTTTACAAATAGTCTCAGTAAACCATTCCATCCCCTTCTCATGGGGAATACTAGGGAATAAGTTGACTATGTCAATGGTAACCATGTAGATGTTAGTGTTGTTAATATCATTGTCTATGGAAACCAAAAATTCCCATGAGTCTTTGCAAATAAATTCTAAACTGGAAGTGTAAGTTTTAAGATGAAAATCTATATATTTACTAAGGGGCTCTGTGATACTGCCCGCCCCTGCTACAATGGGGCGAAATTTTAAAGGGTCTACTCCTTTGTGTGTCTTAGGTATACCAAATAAAATAGGAGTTTTGGGTTATTGACAATAAGGTAGTTGTAAGTTTTTTCATCTATGAAACCCTGCATTAAGAGATCATAAATAATGTATTTGATGTTTCCAAGAGCAATGTTTAACTCATTTAAAGAAACTGATTCATAGGTTTCCGTGTCCTGCAAGAGGTCATGTATATAACCTTCATAATCCAACTGATACATTAATACAATGCCCCCCCCCCCTTTGTCAGGTCTCATAACTCGAATTTTCTTGTTTTTCAACTTCTCCATTATGTTTTTTAATTCATGTGAAAAATTAGAAAACTGCACCGAGTGTTTTTTACCAAGGTTGTCCCTCAACATTTTTTCAGTTAACTCTTCAAAGGTTTTTAGAATAGGGTGGGTAGGAGGGTTAAATGTACTGCTTTTCGTAAGTGTGTGCTCATAATCCCTCTGCTGGTTCTTAATGCCAGGTTCAAATTTCTAATGAATAGTTTCAATTCAATTAGCAATTTTGGTAAATAACTTGCCCTTTGTGGTATGTAGTGTAACCCTTTGGTAAATAATTCGAAATAAAGAGACGTAATTTGTGTACTTGTATAGTTATAGATGTTAAAATTGTTTAAACTTGTAACACTACAAATTCCTTGATTTTGTTTGACAATAGTTAGAGTACTTTTATTGTCCATTAGTTTGCTTCCTGTATTTAACGTCTTTTCACCCAGCCGTTTTGTTGTAACTGATTTGATTTCCACCTTGGTCTGCCCTGGGGAGCTTGAAAACCCTGCTGTTCATTAATACTACCCTTATGTGCCAGTCGTTCACTTCTTCTAGGGATCTCTGAGTAAGTGTCATCATAATCATTATTTTTAGTTTGTGCTCCTATGGAATTGAATTCATCAACATTTATCTTGCGGAGAAACCAATCGATGGTCCAGGGTTACAGGGTAACCAACAGCATTTTAAAGAAAGGGAAAGAGAAAAGGAAGAACGAGCAAGGGAGCCAAGAGAAGACGCTTTTTTCAAACAACCGGTTATCGTGGACCATCGATCGGTTTCTCCGCAAGATAATTCGTCTAACAGAAACAACTGCTTTGAAATTACTGAGGACAATGGTTTTAGGATTGCTGCCTCTATTCTACTGTAAAGACCTAAGCCAACCCTCTTTTGGGAGCCCTCACCTTGGAAATTAAAGAAACTATATACTCTTCCTGACCACTTCTAGGTCCGTGATCATATATCCTGACTAGGATTGCTGCCTCTATACTACTGTAAAGACCTAAACCAACCCTCTTTTGGGAGCCCTCACCTTGGAAATTAAAGAAACTGTATACTCTTCCTGACCACTTCTAGGTCCGTGATCATATATCCTGACTAGGATTGCTGCCTCTATACTACTGTAAAGACCTAAGCCAACCCTCTTTTGGGAGCCCTCACCTTGGAAATTAAAGAAAGTATGTCCTACAATTCCTGCAACTTGTACATTTCTGTTGTTAGCCTTTAATTGTACAACCCGTAGCCAGGTCAGCCAGCAGCCTCCCATTGTTTCTTCCTAACATCTATCTAAAGTCTCTGTTAGAATCCCCAGCTACCTGCCTTGTATTGTATGCTGTAAGCCCTATAAGAAGCCACGGTTCCAGTACCTACTGTTGCCTCTAGGTGGCGCCCTTCTCATAGAGATTCCCCTCTGGAAGTTATTTCTCCCCAGTAAAGCCTCTTTATCTTACCCTCTGTTACCCCCTCCATACCCTTCCACCTTAACCTTCTTTCCCTGCTACCTCTAGCATATACTTACTCCTACCTTTTGCCTTCTAACCTTCACTTATCTCTTGACTAGCTCTCCTGCATGATCTGCTCTTCTCTGATTGCTTTCTTCTCATACTGTTTGTTTCTGCCCTGCTCTGCTCCCCTCCCTGCCCTATTCCTTTCAGGGCAGGCGCTTTACCTCTCTTCCGGTTCTCCTGCCTGTCCCCTCTCCTCCCCCCTTTTTTCCCTCTAACCTTACTTCCTTTCTTAAATCTATATATACACCTGACCACAATCGCGCTGACTCTTTTCCCTGAGAATCCCCAGGCTGCTGAGCGCCCTGCCTTCGGCGTTCCAACTGTGTGACGGTAGCGTGTTTTTGCAATTTGTTTTTACTGAAACGGTGTATCTCTGTTGTGTTTTATCTTAGCTTGTTTTGGCTCTGTTACTGCTGTTATTTTGAATGCCTTAGCAATACTACTAGGAAGACTGCACTGACTACAGTCCCATTTGTCTGTATACTGCTATATTCTATTTATCGCCATTTCAGCTACTACTGTTTAGCGGCTAACCTGTTGTATCGCATTACTCAGTCATAGGTCTACAAGCTTGCAACCACACTTTTCCGTCCATTTTCATGAAAGTACATCGTACGGCTTGTACGGAATAGCTTGTTTACATGGGGACAGCGGAATTACATTAAAACCGCTCTGCCTTAAAGGAATTTCGTTTTTTTTACCGTGGTATAGCTTGTTTGCATGGGGACAGCGGAATTACTTTAAAACTGCTCTGCCTTAAAGGAATTCCGGTTTATTTACTGTGGCTGGTTTTCGCGCCTTCCCCTCTCCATTAAGCCATGCTTATGGATTAAATCCTAGGCGACTAGCACCCTACCTAGGTATATTTATAGCCTCATTATCTCTCAGAAGTGCACAGTTAGTAGCGTGTTTTCTCAGCTACTCCATACGCGCTTTTGCACTTCTTCTTGACCCAGTTAGTAGCGTGTTTTCTCAGCTACTCATAAAGTGCTTTTGCACTTCTTCTTGACCCAGTATCACAGACACTAGCGTGCTCCATTGCGGTAGCCTCCCTACGCGCAAGAGCCCTACCTGTGTTTGTGCGCTTACCCCTCATACTTAGTTGTCTTTTACGATAACATTAATGTGACCCCTCTAAACCTCCTCTGATCAACCGTACCACTAATTGTAGTCTATGGCAAATTAATTTTATAGATTGGTCTGCTCTGCTTTAATTGCAGAATTTAGCATTGTAAGGTGCACTGTTTTTATAGATTGTTCTACACTGATTCTAATGGTTGCATTTTAGCATTCTATCTCTGCATAGTCTATTGCTACTGTATGCTATCTTGTAGCTTCATGTGTTATATTTATGAATGATTTCCACTGTCCTTTGCTGTATACCTGAAACATTTGGCTAATCTTATTAGTTATAGAGACATGAAGTTCTGAACTTGAAGGTGGGACCTTTCACAACAAGCTAGCGTTTTTATGCTGTTGCCTGATTTTTTTTTTTTTTTTTTTCAACACTAGGAATTGAGCCTGACCTTGTATATGCTACTGTATTCATGATAGAGTGATTTAAGGTTGTGTCTGCACTATATATTAAATCTTCTCCTTCTCCCCCCTTTTTTCCCCAGCTATATACTCTTCCTGACCACTTCTAGGTCCGTGATCTTATATCCTGACTAGGATTGCTGCCTCTATACTACTGTAAAGACCTAAGCCAACCCTCTTTTGGGAGCCCTCACCTTGGAAATTAAAGAAAGTATGTCCTACAATTCCTGCAACTTGTACATTTCTGTTGTTAGCCTTTAATTGTACAACCCGTAGCCAGGTCAGCCAGCAGCCTCCCATTGTTTCTTCCTAACATCTATCCAAAGTCTCTGTTAGAATCCCCAGCTACCTGCCTTGTATTGTATGCTGTAAGCCCTATAAGAAGCCACGGTTCCAGTACCTACTGTTGCCTCTAGGTGGCGCCCTTCTCATAGAGATTCCCCTCTGGAAGTTATTTCTCCCCAGTAAAGCCTCTTTATCTTACCCTCTGTTACCCCCTCCATACCCTTCCACCTTAACCTTCTTTCCCTGCTACCTCTAGCATATACTTACTCCTACCTTTTGCCTTCTAACCTTCACTTATCTCTTGACTAGCTCTCCTGCATGATCTGCTCTTCTCTGATTGCTTTCATCTCATACTGTTTGTTTCTGCCCCGCTTCGCTCCCCTCCCTACCCCCTTATCCCACCCACCCCACGCACCCTCACCCTTATAGCTCTCTAACCACTCCCCCTAAAGAATCCCACCTATCCATATCTCCAACCTCAGTTATCTATCTCCTCCCATTAATTACTAACATTTTACTTGCTTCCTCCCCCCTCCCTCCTATTCCTAACCAAACTACTGTGCCTCTTCACATCAAGTCTCTCAAACTGTCACCTTAATCTTAACCTACCTTATTATTGACAATTCCTAGTCTCCTCTAATCACCATGTCTTCCAAAACCAACAAAAAACCATCCTTGGACCCTATAATAAAACAGAACCCAGTCAAGCTATTACCCCTTTTCATTTTTACCCTAGTACTCACACTACCCTACCTCCTTACCTCTTATGAAACTAATTGTAATTATAACCTTAAAACCCCTCCCAAACAAACTGCCACTAATTTAACTACCCCAAAGTTCACATACTCAAACATTACTTTTAACTCTTCCTACCTCTTAGCCAAATATCACAGACTGTTCCATATCAAATCTAATAATCTCATGGTAAGAAAACTAAGATATTTGATAATGATTACATGTAAGCCACACTTAAACTACAATCCCTCTACCCTAGTAGATGGCGATATACATCCTAACCCAGGACCCTTTACTATTACCTCTGAAGCTACTCCTATTATCTCAAAATCCTCCCTTCATTTACCAACCTTTAATTCTCATTCCTTACTCATAGGACACCTTAATATCAGAAGTGTAAACAACAAAGTCACCCTTCTCCACTCTCTTCTTGACTACTACTCTTTCGACATCCTATGTTTAACAGAAACCTGGCTAAAACCCCTCACCAAGGATACAGAAATCATCCCACCAGGATATAACATCATAAGACAAGACCGCAATACCCGCAAAGGAGGGGGAATTGCTCTAATATTTAAGACTGATCTAAATATAACCCTAGCACCCTTTGCTCCCCCTGAGAACACTAAAACTGAAATCCTTATATCAAAGCTACAACTAAACCCACATAAAGCCATATATATTATCAGCACCTATCTTCCTCCTGGAAATAACTCCATAATTATAGAAAATCTCCTTAGCTGGGCATCAACCACCTTTCCACAAGAAACTGTAATACTTGGAGACTTTAACCTCGACTGGTCATCAGTTAACACCACGAACCCAGTCTCTCATATTAATCTCCATGGCTTTACTCAAACTATTAATACCTCCACTAGAATTAATAAACCTAACAACAAAGAAAGTATACTAGATTGGATTCTTATTAATAAACCACAGCTACAATACCTTACCCGCACTTTACCAGATGACATTAGTGACCACAACTTAACCTATATCATAAGAAAGAAGAATATTGCTACTAATGCCCCCACCATACGAACATCTCGTAGCACAAAAAACTTTAACCCCATCCTATTTAACTTGGAACTGAATGCCTGCAACTGGTTACCCCTACAAAGTCTTCCACTAGAAGAAGCTGTTCAATATTTTAACAACACATTCCTATCCATCCTAGATAATCATGCTCCAAAAGAACTGTCAGAGTCAAAACTAAACCCGCTCCCTGGCTATCTAAGGAAACAAAGCACAAAATGTTACTCAGAAACAAATCCTGGATAAAATGGAGAACTAGTAAATCTCCCTCTAACCAACAGACCTTCAGACACCTAAGGAATAGTACTAAAAAAGCTATTATCTTAGACAAAAAAAATACTATAGCAACCTCCAATCAACTAATCATAATAATCCCCAAAAATTCTGGACAACCTTGAATAGACTTCTTCACCCTGGACAAACTACCACCCCCTCTCCCTCTGGATCCGAAAAGAATTCCTCCCAGGAAACTGCCAACGCTTTCAATTCCTTCTTTACTAATACTATAAATTCTCTGGCCTCTCACCTTTCCTTTGACAACTCTAGCATCCCTGCCCAAGCAGCATCTACTCAACCTTCCTTCACGCTACAACCTATCTCTACCACCTTCATCCAAAGATGTATCCAAAAACTAAAACCATGTACCCCATCAGCTGACCAACTCCCATCTGAATACCTCCAAAGCAGCTAAGGCTATAGCCTATCCCATATCCATCCTTATCAATAGAACAATTAATGAAGGTATCATACCTGACATCTGGAAGATCTCACACATTATACCCCTACATAAGGGAGGTAACTCAAATGAATACTCTAATTATAGGCCTATAGCACTCTTATCTCCCATAGCTAAAATCATGGAAAAATGTGTTCACTTCCAACTAATGAACTACTTAACTAACAATAACGTTCTAACTCCCTGTCAACATGGCTTCAGGCCTTTTCACAGTACTACCACTGCTCTTCTTTCCTTTACTGACTTCATAAACACAAACCACAATAATAACATTCTTTCCTCTGCACTCTTTATTGACCTTTCCAAAGCTTTTGACATGGTCATCCACCCTCTCCTCATAAAAATTCTTGAATCTCTTGCTCTAGAACCTAAAGCTATCCTTTGGTTTACCTCCTACCTCACTAACAGAAAACAGGCAGTCCTCTGGGAAAACAAACTCTCCTCTCTCCTTCCTATCTCTCTTGGTGTCCCACAAGGCTCCATTCTTGGGCCTCTCCTTTTCTCCCTTTTTATAAATGACCTACAATCAGCTATCCCTCAAGCTACTTGTATTCAATACGCTGATGATTCCACTCTCATTTGCTCAGCTAAAAACATTCCTGAGCTACAAACTATTACTCAAAATGTATTCCACACAGTAGAAGCTTGGTTCCTAAAACGCTGCCTACTCTTAAATGCTAAAAACACTAAACTCCTCCTCTTTAAACCAACTACTAGATCCCCCACTTTAGATTTCTCTATCTCATCTATTAATGGTACCTCATATCAGCTGACCCCACTACCAAACTGCTAGGTGTCATGATTGACAACAATCTTACCTATGATTGTCACATCAATAACACCATTAAAACTGTAAACAGAAAATGGGCTCCTATACAGAATTAGAACATTCTTAACCCCTGCAGCCAAAGCTACTCTTGCCCACTCTCACCTTATTTCAACCCTTTTCTACGCCTCACCAATTTACACTAACCTGAGGAAAAATAATCTCTCAAAATTGGCTAACACATACAATAGTATTGCTAGATTTGTGACTGGTAATCAATTTAGAACACACCACTGCTTGAACCTTCAACAACTTCACTGGCTTGAATTTGAAAATATGTTGCTTCTTTCCCAACTCTCCTTTGTCCATAGAGCTCTGTACCAACCTAATAACACTCCTGCACTCTCCAAACTTTTGACCCCTACTCTAACCTGAACTCACTTCTGCTCCTCCAGTAAACTACTAGTAACTTTAACTAAAGCCAACAACCTTGCTGGTGACTCCCTCTTCTCTAACGCCCTTGGCAAACACTGGAATCAACTTCCTACTGAACTTACTTCTATTCCAACTCCTATTCTGTTCAAACAAAAACTCAGAAGCTACCTTAAAAATCAATGGCTATGTCCCGGCTGTAACCCCGACTAACTCTCCCTATAACCACCTCTACTCCTCCCTCTCCCTCTCCTTACTCCTCCTTTCCTTCTACTATCTGTATGACCATCTATGGACAAGCTTTAACTCTATTATTCCTTTTCCTCCTTTAAAATTGTTTTTATCCTTACTGCAAGTATAAATTTTTTTTTTATCTACTCACTCTTTCTGTACTTTTCTTGTCTCTTTTACTCTTCAGGTAACCTTCCTATAAATTATCTTGAAATAAGTTTTTAACTGTATTTTTATGGTGTGAATTTGAGGTATCCACTCATGCTATGTTATGTGAATAATAAATCCCATGATGTCTTCCTGTATATTTGCATATTCCCCCTCCTTTCCTCTTTCTTTCCAAGTTTATTGTTTGTTTATTTTTTATATTGCATATTCCCCCTCCTTTCCTCTTTCTTTCCAAGTTTATTGTTTGTTTATTTTTTGTAAATTATGTAACTGTGTTTTATACATAAGTGGAGCTTTTCTCCCCGGGCCTCTACTGAAAATGGAAATATATCCAGTTAGACTAGCCCGGTTAACAAATGTAAAATAAATAAAAAAAATAAAAATTTTAAAACCTGGACTGAACAACAGCCGCATTTTAGTACAGGTACTGTAAACGCCCAATTCGAGCATTTGGACAAAAAATTTGAGACATTTAAAAACAAGCTATATGCTTATAAGAACTCACAGTTGGAAATAAATTATTTAACTGAATGTATTAAAGTTGAACGTGTACCCAAAGGGTTGCGCTGTTTTCGGTTCCCGAACAGCGCACACCTGGGTTCACATTTATATACACAATTGGTTGATTTGTTTAACAAAACAGGCCTTGAAATGCTCAGATTAATGGTGGATGATTATATGAACAAGAGTAATGAAATTTTAAATGATTTAAACACTTTACATGAGAATATTATCAAAGATGAGAAATTTCAGGGTTTCAAAAAGAAATATGATGATACTTTTAGAGAAGTTGATGCACGCTGTTTTAAGGTATTGGACAGAAAGGCTAAGAAGCTTGACAGAGATCTCATTGAGTATAGAGAAAGAAAAGCATATCCAGCGCCAATTAGGCACAACAGGATAAATGTTGATGAATTCAATTCCATAGGAGCACAAACTAAAAATAATGATTATGATGACACTTACTCAGAGATCCCTAGAAGAAGTGAACGACTGGCACATAAGGGTAGTATTAATGAACAGCAGGGTTTTCAAGCTCCCCAGGGCAGACCAAGGGGGAAAGCAAATCAGTTACAACAAAACGGCTGGGTGAAAAGACGTTAAATACAGGAAGCAAACTAATGGACAATAAAGGTACTCTAACTATTGTCAAACAAAATCAAGGAATTTGTAGTGTTACAAGTTTAAACAATTTTAACATCTATAACTATACAAGTACACAAATTACGTCTCTTTATTTCGAATTATTTACCAAAGGGTTACACTACATACCACAAAGGGCAAGTTATTTACCAAAATTGCTAATTGAATTGAAACTATTCATTAGAAATTTGAACCTGGCATTATTTTTTAAGAACCAGCAGAGGGATTATGAGCACACACTTACGAAAAGCAGTACATTTAACCCTCCTACCCACCCTATTCTAAAAACCTTTGAAGAGTTAACTGAAAAAATGTTGAGGGACAACCTTGGTAAAAAACACTCGGTGCAGTTTTCTAATTTTTCGCATGAATTAAAAAACATAATGGAGAAGTTGAAAAACGAGAAAATTCGAGTTATGAGACCTGACAAAGGGGGGGGGCATTGTATTAATGTATCAGTTGGATTATGAAGGTTATACACATGACCTCTTGCAGGACACGGAAACCTATGAATCAGTTTCTTTAAATGAGTTAAACATTGCTCTTGGAAACATCAAATACATTATTTATGATCTCTTAATGCAGGGTTTCATAGATGAAAAAACTTACAACTACTTTATTGTCACTAAACCCAAAACTCCTATTTTATTTGGTATACCTAAGACACACAAAGGAGTAGACCCTTTAAAATTTCGCCCCATTGTAGCAGGGGCGGGCAGTATCACAGAGCCCCTTAGTAAATATATAGATTTTCATCTTAAAACTTACACTTCCAGTTTAGAATTTATTTGCAAAGACTCATGGGAATTTTTGGTTTCCATAGACAATGATATTAACAACACTAACATCTACATGGTTACCATTGACATAGTCAACTTATTCCCTAGTATTCCCCATGAGAAGGGGATGGAATGGTTTACTGAGACTATTTGTAAAGAAACAGGTTTCAGCAATAGTTTAGTTAACTTAATTTCTGAATTCATGAATATAGTCCTACATAACAATTTCATATATTTCAATGGGGAATACTTTCGACAAAAGAGCGGGGTCGCCATGGGAGCTCCATGTGCTACAGCATACGCGAATATTGTATTACATAAATGGGAATTAGAATTCATTCATTGCAACAACTGGAAACAACATATTAAATTTTACAGAAGGTACCTGGATGATATCTGCATTTTGTGGGCGGGTTCAAAAGAAGAATTTTCTCAGTTTATGGATTATCTAACCCAAACTACAGAGTTTCTTAGATTCACTTATGAAATCAATGATACATCTTTGCATTATTTGGACATTCACTTAACAAAAAGTCCTGATAAAAAAGGTTTTCTTTCAAAAATTTTCAGGAAAGACACCTACTCCAGCTCATATTTACATTTTGATAGTGGACACCCCCCCCCCCATGTTAAGAAAGGTATTATCAAAGGACAATTGGTTAGAGCCTCTAGAATTTGTAGCACATAGGAACTATTCTTAGAAGAAGCTGAATTTCTTAGGCATGCTTTCTTAGATAGAGGTTACCCAGCTACACTATTTCAGAACACACTCAACGAAGTTCTAAGTAAAGGGGAAGAACGTTATTCACCACTGTTAGGTGTCGGAGTGGTTCCACCAAGAGTTCAAGACGTAACTGATTTTCAAACACACAACAACTTTGTCTACACATACTCTGAAGATTCATTGGTTATTGAGAACACACTCAAGCACTTTTGGCCCTTGGTGGCATTGAATGAAGAATGTAGTAACATCTTCTCTAAGGACATCTCCTTTATTAGAAAAAAAGGGATATGAATCTAAAAGGCATGTTTGAATATAATATGGGAAGTGGAGCAACAACAGGGCAGTTTCGAACAGTCAAGAAGAAGGGGACTTTTTGTTGTGGTAGATGTAATCAATGCCCCTTTATTCTGGAAACTGACAGCCTATACATCCCCTCTAGTAAAATCAACATCACAGCAAAGAATTACTACACATGTTATTCTTCAGGAGTTGTGTACATTGGCCTCTGTCAGAGTTGCTCATGTTTCTACGTTGGCAAAACGGAGAGAGAATTAAAACGTAGAATATACGAACACATGTATGAAGTCAAATGTAAGAAATACACCAATGCCTTTTATAAACATTCGTTAGCTTGTCCCAACATTTCTATTCGCTTCTTTGTGCTTGATAAGGTAAAACAAGATCCTAGAGGGGGTGATTGGGAGACTGCACTATGCACCAAGGAACTCATTTGGCAATTAAAACTGAATGCAACAAAACATCCTGGTTTGAATGAAAGTTTAAGCCTGACTAGCATTCTTAAGATGAAAAGTAATATGTTATAAACTAAGAGCACCACTTCACTTCAACATTAGGATATCTTATTTCTATATTTAGAACTGGATTTATCATCAACTGACTAGGTTTTGTGCACCTGATGGTTCATTCACAGAGTTGTGTTTCTTTCTAGTTTGTCATTCCTGAAAAACAGTTCTTTATTTAATGATTTATACATGCAGAGTGTTCTTTGTTTACATTTTATGGCAAGCTTATTGTCAGTAATAGAATTTTCAGAACAACATTGTCTTTTAAAAAATTATTAAACAGCAGTTTAACTCTTTATTTTTTTAATCTATATTTTAAGCATACAATTTAACAAAAATGCAAGAAATGCTTGTGATTTTAAACACATGCAGTAAATGAACATGTCGCTAATCATGACACAGCAAGCATTGTCTTGTTTTTGTTTGTAAAACAACTGCTTTCTTCGCAGCAGCATATACACGAATATATTGTTGATTTGCCAAGCACAATTCAACTAATTGCTTAATTTGTCAACCAATGAAATAACTCAGCAACTAGTTTAAAAGCTCTAATGTTAGTTGAAAAGTTTACACTTGATAAAGCCTGGTAATACCGGGCGAAAGCGCTTGTGGTGATTTTTTGTGGAATAAAGTTGTTCGTGGATTTTATTTTGGCAGTGCATTGTACTTTTTTGCATCAAGTTGCAAGTTGTATTCTAGCAGCATTTCATTGAACATTTTTTTGAGCATCTACTGACCCTGGACTGGTTACGGATATAAATAGGACATGCTGGAGGGATAGATTTGTCACCCAGAGACTCCCTATGTTGTGGAATAAAATCCCGATCCATGTGAGGCAGAGCACCTCGCTGGCTCTGTTCAAGAGAAATCTTGACCGGTGGATGGGAGATCGTAGGTTTACCCCGGGAATCATCTCTGTGTCACTGCTGGACAGAGGCACAACAAACTAATGGGCACAGTATTTTTTAACATAAGGGGAGGCGTAAGCCACAAAACTCTGGGCTAGGCTTATAAATGCCTTAGGCAGATAGCCTAGTATAAACCTATGAACCTATGAACCTATGATTGGTCAGCACTTATATGTTCCTACTCTTCTAGCAGAATCCTTTGATCAGGTGATAAACTGCTACTGTCTATAATCAAATGTAAAAGCTCTGCAGGGGAGTCACTCTACTCAAACTGCAGATCTAAGAAATTAAACTATATACCTTTATTCCTACGGCACATTACTAACCTAAGTTCCTTTAAATATGAAATCAAACATGTTATACAAACCTGGCTATGACCGTGTTATACCACTGGTTAAAACCAGCACATAATCATGCTACACAGGATCATGAATCACACCTCATGTAATCAATACATGATGTATTTCATCTGAGTCTAATCAATGCTGTACTCACTATTATGCATTTCTCTATTTGTTATTCCATGATATTTATTGATTACTTTGTTGTTTCACTGTATTAAAAAACAGTTAGTTATGTACTCACCATAATGATCGATGTATGTGGTCCATCTCACCTACATTTATTATTGATGGGTTCGGAGCCGACAATAGTCTCCGACTCGGCCGACTATTTTCTAGCACAAAGTCACTGATTGGCTGGGCTAACTGGTATCCCAGGATGCACCTCTCCCAAACCCCCAGATCTTGTTTGCATACCTCGCAATCACTCCACATACACCAACCTCACTAAGAGGAATATCAGCCACCAGGAAGAGGGAATAAACAGATTCTGAAGGGTCTCAGAGCAATTTTCCTCCAAATCCTTCAGGCAGGGAGCAGGTGGAAGGGTACATAAGAATGTAGGAGAGATGGACCACATACATCGATCATTATGGTGAGTACATAACTAACTGATGTTATGTGGTCCTATCTTGCCTACATTCATTACTGATGGGACAGCGTCCCTAGCGCCTCTAACCCGGGAGGCTCATAGGAAAATACTCCTGAGAACCGTGGAACCAAAGGAAGCCCGGCCTCTAGATGCCACGTCCAGCTTGTAATGAGAGATAAAGGTGTGATGAGAAGCCCATGTGGCTGATGCACAAATGTTGTCCAAGGAAAGCCTGGCATGAAATGCTATTGAAGTCGAGACTGCCATAGTGGAATGAGCCTTGACTGGGAAAGGTAAGTTTCTGCCTGCCGATGAGTAAACAAAGTTAATGCAATCCTTAATCCACCCGGAAATTGTGCACTTGGAAACAGAGCTACCCGTTCTAGTCTCCAAAAAAGAGACAAACAATTGATCTGATTTTCTTAACTGCTTCATCCTGTGTAAATAGAATCTTAGTTGTCTATGCACATCCAATTGATGAAATTTGAACTCCGCCTTGTTGGAGAAGTTGGGGAAAAATGCAGGTAACTCGATGGATTGGTGGAGGTTAACTGCAGACAACATCTTAGGGAGGAAGGACGGATTAAGTCTCAAGGAAACCCTGCCCTTATGGAATACCAAATATGGGGGTCTAATGGACAATGCTTGAAGTTCTGACACTCTGATAGCCGAAGTGATGGCCACTAAGAAAGTAGTCTTCCAGGACAAGTATTTTAGTTCACAAGTGGCAGCTGGCTCAAAGGGCAGAGAAGTGATGGCTTGCAATACTAAATTTAAATCCCATGGCATGACGGGTGCTGACACAGGAGGACGCAGTAACCAGGCACCTTTCAAAAAGGCCTTGCAAAGTTTATGGCCCATAAGAGCGGGCTCATAGGACACATGGAAGTTAGAAATGACCGCCAGCTGCACTTTAATGGTAGCTGTGAAAGGGTCCAGGCCTTGAGACTGAGCCCAGATGGAGAATCTCTTCCATTTGCTAGAGTAAATCCTTCTGGTGGAGGACTTGTGAGACGACGAAAGGATATGCACCACCTCAGGTGAAAAGGAATGTAGTCTAACTATCGATGAAAGTGGAGCAGCCAGGCTGTCAACCTGAGGGACTGTAGGGAGGGGTGGAGCTGTCCCGACATATAAGTCAAAAGGTCTGGCACTGGGTCCAGAGTCCAAGGACTGTCCACTGTGTACTGTTAAAGGAAGGGGAACCAGACCTGGCGGGGCCAGTGTGGGGCAATCAGAATCATCTTGCTTCCCAAATGAATGGCTTTCTGAATCACTCTTGGTAACAGAGGAAACGGGGGAAAGGCATAGAGCAGACCGGAAGGCCAACCGTGGACTACAGAGTCCCTGGGTGACTCCCCCTGTGGGAGGATCAGAGTGAAGTAGTTGCTGCATTTGGCATTGAGGGGACTGGCAAAGAGATCGCAACAAGGCTGACCCCACCTGCTGAAGATCCGAGTGGCAACTCGGTTGTTCAGGGACCACTCGTAAGGCATCAGAATAGCTATGCTTAGCCTGTCTGCTATCACATTGGATTTTCCCGGAATGTGAGTTGCCACTAGAAACCGTTGGGAAGACACTGCCCAATTCCACACTCTTATGGCTTCTCTGCAAAGGGGGTAAGACTTGGTTCCCCCTTGCTTTTTCAGGTACCAAACAACTGACATGCTGTCTGAGTGAATAGCAATTGTTCCCCGGGGAAGAGAGCTCTGAAGTGCTTGCAACGCTAATAGCACTGCTCTCATCTCCAGGACATTGATGTGTAAGTGTACCTCGTGATCCTGCTAAGTGCCTTGGACCGTTCTGTCCAGATAATGCCCCCCCCTCTATCTGGGAAGCGTCCGTGGTCACTGTGGCAGCAGGAGAGAGGGGGAGTAGATTCCTCCCCCTTGTCCAGGTTGGAGGAACATAGCCACCAATGGAGATCCTGCCTGCAATGCTCTGTGAGGAGAATCGGGTGAAAGAGGGGTAATTTTTGATAGGACCATTGGACTGAAAGGAGCCACTGGAGGATCCGCATGTGTAGCCTGGCTAAGGGTACTAACATGATGGTTGCCGCCATGGATCCCAATAACTGAAGAACTAACCTGGCTTGGATCTTCTTCTGGGGCAATAGAGCCTGGACCTGAGATTGCAACACTGTTATCCTTTCTTGAGGTAGAAAGGCCCTCATTAGGACCGAGTTTAACTCTGCACCTATAAATACAACACACTGTGAGGGCAGCAAGGCAGATTTTTCCCAGTTTAGTGTAATTCCTAACCTTTGACAAAGGTTTATGGTAGCCTCCCTGGCTTGGATGAGGAGATGCCTGGTGGGGGCGGTAAGGAGCCAATCGTCCAGGTAAGGAAACACCTGGAATCCTAGACGTCTCAGGTGAGCTGTCACCACTGCCAAGCACTTGGTAAACACCCTGGGGGCTGTGGTGAGACCAAAGGGCAGGGCTCGAAACTGGAAATGACTGGCTCCCAGCCGGAAGCGTACATGATTCCTGGATGCCTTGTTTATCTTGATGTGATAATAGGCATCCTTGAGGTCGATGGAGCACATCCATACTCCCTTTCCCAACAATGGGAAGATGAATTGAAGAGTGACCATTCGGAATTTGGACTTCAGGACGTAGTGATTCAATCAGCTGAGATCCAGGATGGGTCTCAGGTCCCGTGTTTTTTTCGGCACCAAAAAGAGTCTTGAGTAAGTTCCTGATCCGATCTGGTCTGAGGGGACCGGTTGGATTACTCCTTTTCTTAGCAGCTTTGATATCTCTAGCGCTACTTGATCCCTTTGACTGGGTGGAACGTCCGGGATTTTTTTGATTAGGGAAGGGGGTGAAGCAAAGGGAATGGTGTAAACTCCGGTGATTATTCGAAGCACCCATCGATCCTGAGTGATGTTCTCCCAGGCTTGAAGATGCCTCGAAAAACGACCCCCGAGTGGCTCTGGAGCAGTACAGTCGGGCGATCCCTCAGGGATGCTGATAGGATGATCCGCGAAAGGAGTCACGGTCTCCCAGATTGCGGGGGGCCTCCTCTGCCCCTAGGGCGGCGTCTTCCAGAATAATTCCCCCCACCTCTGCCTCTGGAGGGGGGCTCAACATGAGTGGCTGGGAAAGATTTTTGTGATTTCTTGAACCACATCTTCCCTCCTCTCTGAGCCTTGGGATAAGGCCTAGAGGGAAGAGAAAAATGGGCCTCTACGGCAGATAAAGTCTTACCCTCCTGTTCACATCTGGTGAGAGTCTCTTTCACTTTGGGTCCAAAAAGAGAGGACCCATCGAAGGGGGCGTCCATGAAGGAAGACTTGAAGGCCTCGGCGAAATGACATAGGCGCATCCAGGCTTGCCTCCTAAGAGCCAAGCCTGAGCTAGTTCTATTTCGCCTTCGGCTGCATAGGATATGAGCCTCATGGACGAGTTGACAATGAAACCAAGGGTAGACAACTGGGCGTTAACAGTTTGCGCTACCGCCTCAGGCATGTTACCCATCAAGATATCTCCCATCTCTTTGAGGAGATCTCTCTGGAGCCGAGTAAAGTGACAAAGGTAGTTCAGAGACAGCAGTGTAAAGGTTGCTGAAGACAGGGTACGCTTCCCATAGCGATCCATACTCCTGGACTCCTTGTTAGGAGGATGGATGGAGGAAGAAGCCCCTGCAACTTCTTGCTGAGTGGCTGATGCCACCACCATGGCATCTACAGGGACCCCTTTTGTCAAAAACTCTTTCCCCGGGGGAGCAGACAGGAACTTATTAGGACGACTGGGCACTGGTTCCACGGAATCAGGGTGCTCCCACACCCTTCGACAAATCTGGTCTAATAGTTCGTCAAAGGGTGGAGACACCCAGGAGGCGGAAGGTTGAGCTCTGAAGGCCTTGAGGAATACCAACTCCTCCTCAGAGGGGGGCTTGGAAGGCCAGTCGCCTCTCTGCCTCAAAATCTCCAGGATGTCGGAGAAGGAGATGTCATTGGAGGACGATTTAGGGGACCCGTCTGCATCCTCGAGGTCAGTATCCAAGGTGATGGACTCGTCTTGGGAGTCTATGTGCTTCCTCTTGCACAACTTCTTCCTGGGAGGCTCCTCAGTTACAGACTCTGAGGGGCCCTCAGAAAGCTGGGGACCACTCATGGGGGTGTCCTCAGGCCTTCGAGCTCTGCTGTCCACTGATAGAGGGGCATCAGAGGCTCTAGCCGGGGTGTATGGGGAACGGAGTGGCCGATCCAAGTGATGTCACTGACGACCTGGCCAGTGCGCTCCTCATGGCCTCGAAAGTGGGTCCCCACAAATCCGAGGACTGACCCGTCTCCGAGACCACAACCGCAGTCAGGATCCCTCTAGTCAAAGCACAGAGAGGGAGACTCGGGGCCGACGGAAGTCCCGATGTATCCCCCTCAGGCCCGACCGAGGAAACCCGAGTGCCGAAACCAGATGAAGGAACCAAAATGGTTGGAGCTGACGACGGCTCTGATAAACCCACCAGGGGTACCGGAGCCGGCGTAAGTACATCACTCAGCTCCGAACACTCCAGCTCTGATGACACAATGTTCGGAGGAGGAGTCATCGGTACCGGCAAGGGAATAGGCTCCGGAGCCGACTGGGTCGGAGCCAAAAACAATTTGGCTAACACCAGTGACTGAAAGAGCCTCTGAACCACCCTATCCACGTCCAAATCGGATAACCTAGAGGATTTGGAGGCAACTGAAGGAGATGAGGATCTCCTGCGTATTGATTCCTGTTTAACACTGGGTGACTGGCTCTGAATCGGCTCCAAAATTATCGGAGCCGAGGTCGCCTCCTGTATCACCGATACCTCCTGCGGCCCCGAAGACAATGGAGCCGAGGAAGCAGAATCCAAAACAGAGATCCTATCCTGCGGCTCCAAAGCCATTGGAGCCAAGGAAGTAGTAACTATCTTCAAAATCTTCTCCGGGGGCTCCGGGGGCTCCGAGGAACTAGATGGAGCCGGAGATCGTTTCTTAGTTCTGGTGGATTTGGATCTGCCAACAGAAGAAGCAGACTCTATATCCTCTTCAAAAGAGAGCTTGACCAGGCCTTTCAAAATCAGTTTCTTTATTCTTTCTTGCAGTACCCTAGAAATGAAGGAATGGCAGACACTGCAGGATTCTTGTAAATGAATCGTGCCAAGGCAATAAACACAGATGGCATGCCCATCTGTGATAGACATTTTATAGGCACACTTTGAGCATTTTTTAAACCCGGAGGGTTTATGCTCCTTTTGCTCTTTAGACATGTCCAACAAATTACAAACACTCAACACAACAATAGGAAGGCGGGATACACTATAGGAACTCTAATTTAAACACTTCTAGGGATCGAAGAGAGAAAACACTGATAACAAGATGAAGGAGAGGACTAGGTCCCTCTAAATTAAACGGGCCTAGCCTGCCAAACACAAGGGAAACTACACACACTCTCCACAAAACTGCAACATGCCCAAAACACACACAAACACAATATAGCTATGAAAATAGCTTTTGTTTCACAGAAAGGTATAAAAGCTTTAGAAAGTTTTAGTCAAAAAAGGTACTTAGCTACAGCCAAGCTCAAGACCACGTCCTAACTCAACGAGCGGCAAACGAGATCTGGGAGTTTGGGAGAGGTGCATCCTGTGATACCAGTTAGCCCAGCCAATCAGAGACTTTGTGCTAGAAAATAGTCGGCGCCGATTGTCTTCTCCGAATCCATCAGTAATGAATTTAGGCGAGATAGGACCACATAACATCACATTTTCTTTTTAATTTGTTGTAACTCATAATTACAGAAACCAATGAATGTGATTTTGGACATCTTGGAGCTTTTCTCCCTGGTATCCAGTAAAAAGGAGCTACTCTTTCAACCCAGTTGGACCATGATGGTAAACAGATGCAATAAATATAAATAAATTAAACAGAAGGTCACACAAAGGCTAAGCTGATGTGAGTGCTGCTATCATTCTCTTTTGCATTTTGATCAATGCAGGAAATAAATCACAATGTACAAGTTTCCTCATGCCAGGGCAAATACATTTTTCCTGTTACTATGCAACTTTTATGCCTTTCAGTCCCTTCCATGCAGTACCCTCCCACACCAAAAAAGCACTAGTGGTTATTGGGCTTGGTGAATATTAATGACATAATACAGAGCTACTACAACTTTCAGATATCTTAAATTTCAGCATAACACAGCGATTTCTAAAACATATGGATGCACTAATTAAACTAAAATGCAGTTTGCTGTAAATCTTACTTAGAAACATAAGAAAAAGACATAAATTAAAAATATCAAAAACTGGCATTTAGTAATGTTGACTGCTGGCTAAATGTTTCGTGTCCATCCTTGTTTTGCTCATGTTTCCAAATAATATCCAAGCAACTTCCCTTCAGCATCCTATCTGTGCCCCAGGCAAAGTTAGAAATGGCAGTAAACAGCAACACATCTGCATGAGATGGAGGGGGTGGTTACTTCTCCCTAGGATAAAATCAGTTTCTCAGAATACACTCTTCTGTCTCTGTAGGATTAACAGGATTCTCATATATACTAGAAGGCTGAGAAAGTGATGAGGGTGTTGAAATGAAGACCAATACACACTTAAAATAGTGGTAGCATAGTATGCTGGTTAAGATATCTGATTAAATGCTTTGCACATGCTGTGCAAACGGCTTCCACATGCTAAACTATGCAAAGAACTTAAGCCATCTGATCTGTACAGTAAACCATCCTATTACTAAAGAGAGGAGCTAATCATCAGTACTCATGTGAGGTATAAATGTTGACCTCCTTGGTCTATATTGATACCTCGAGTAATGTGGGAGGAAACAGCTTCCTCTTTTTTTTTTTGTAGGAGAAGGGTAACATGCAAAGGCAGTGAAGGGAGCCTTCACTAGAACTAATCAGTAGTTGGTGAGGATAGTGCATATGACTGCCATCTGCTTTTGAAGTACCAGTAGTAGCATCTCTTCTGAATACCCTAGCTCTTTGCTCTGTACTGACAATCTTACAATGGCCAACAGTGAAGTAGTTTCTTAAACCATCAATTGTCTTTGTCAATAAGGATAGCGGGGAACATTCAGTATTCATTCTGTAACCTTCTTCTACCCCATGCAAACTCAAGTCTTCATTCCTATTCCAAAGCAGTAGTAACATCACAGAAATACAGCACTTACTACTACCAGAGGATTTCCCCACAATACCTCTCAACTGTCCAGATTTTCGCAGAATGTCCAAATTTTTGCCTTATATTTTTAGCCTGTTCCTCATAAAAGATTGGCTTCCTGGCAAATCACTGGCAAATCACTGAGGACTGAAGTCAGAAAATAATGTCAAACATTTAAATTTCAACCTTCATACTCAACAGAAAATGTATGATAATGCAAAAACTGTTATTCTATCAACTTTCTAAGTTTCTAAGAGCAATACTTAAAATATGTCCATATTTTGGGGCCTTTGTCCCCTAATTATTTATGGCTTTGTCCAGATTTCTTGCTCTAAGAGGTTGAGAGGTATGCTCCCTACTAAGGTACATGCACTGATTTCACTCTGGATTTCTAGTGTCCACTACCTGGGACTGTGTTGCAGTAACTCTGAGTACATCCATCTAATTCAGAACTCATCAGGCATGCTACTAATACGAACAACTACATCTGACCATATTCTGTCTGTGTTCCAGAGTCTGCACTGGCTTTCTATGGCCTCCATGGTAAAGATTAACATCTTAGCTCCGAATTATGTGCTCACAGTACCACCTGTCATAATGACAGAATGGTTCCCTACCACAGTGACAGTGCCATCCCCTCATCAGATAACAGGCAGATGGTGGCTCCCAAGATGCAGTGGTATTCACTTCTTTTCATAGACGCTGGACAGAGAAAAAAATACATATGTATGCCAGACTGTATTGTTGTATCTGATGTAATGTATATATTTGAACAGAGGATACTGTAAGGGAAGGGGTACGTTTGGCTCAGCTAACTTAAAGAAAAATAGCCTGAAATTAAATGACTTGGTTTAGGCCATAAAGATTTTGTCTCGCAGGAATACCTTTCAACCTCTTAGAGCATGAAATCTGGACAGAGCCTGACAAAATGGGGGAACAAAGGCCCAAAAATAGGGATACATTTTAAATATTGTTCTTATAAACTTAGGACGTTGTTAGAATAACAGGATTTGTGTTAGTGTGCATTTTCTGAAGGATATGAAGTCTGAAACTCAAATGCAAGTCATTATTTAGTGACTTTAATATTTAGATCATCCCAGTGATTTATCAAAAAATGCAGAACAGACTAAAAATAAGAGGCAAAAATCTGGACATTCTGTGAAAATCTGTACAGTTGAGAAGTATGCTCAAAGGTCTGAATGCAGCCAGAGATGCAATGTCTGTGAAAAACTTGGACAGGGGTTCTGATCTGTTGCCCTTAGTGGTGAATTAACTGCTACTCTGGGGAGCCAGAGAACAGCTTGTTAGCTTCTGCAGGAAGGGTGGAAGTGTTGGAATTGTCTTAGAGCTACCAGATGCTGTAATAAACCTTAACTAAAGTTCTGTGCGTGTACTGTGACACATCAGTGCCAGATCCTGGCTCAGTTTCTAGTGAGAGGTTTGTGTGGGACCACAGTGTCAGGTGCCAATTTCATGTCAGACCAACTGGCTTGTTTGTGGGAGCGCAGTGGGGTGAAGCACCTAAAGATTACCCCCTACCATCCCCAGACTAATGGTCTTGTGGAGAGGTTAAGCTCCACACTGAAGATTATGCTACAGGCATTTGCAGAGCAGTTTAATAAAGACTGGGACAAATATCTGCCGCATCTGCTGTTTGCATACAGACAGGTACCCCAGGAATCCACAAGGTTTTCACCCTTTGAGTTACTGTATGGGCATAGGGTGAGGGAATCCTTGGATTTGACTTGTGATGAGTGGGACAGGTGAGTGTGAATCCCACAAGGAATCTGTTGAGGCATATGTCCTAAACCTCAGGAGAAGGCTTAGGGAGCTCATGGGCTTAGCCCAGGAGAACCTGACAGGAGCCCACAGCAGGAAAAGGTCTGGTATAACAGGAATGCTCAAGTCCAAGAGTATGCTGTGGGACAGCAGATTATGGTGCTCATTCGTGCCAAACACAATAAGCTGCAGGCAACTTGGTAAGGACCCTTTAAAATGGTAAGGAAAGTCAGTGATGTTAACTACATGGTAAAACTGCTAGGCAGGAGGCAGGGGCAGAAACTGTACTATGTTAACATGATGAAGCCTTCCCATGACAGGGAGGTCCTTATGCTGAGCATTTGCAGTGGGTGGCAGCAGGAGTCTGAGGGGGATCTGTTGACTGATCTCCTCGGTAAGGCTCGGACTGACACCTCAGTGGAAGGGGTAGCAATTCCCCAGCAGCTATCCCCTACCCAGGTTTGCTAGATTTGAGCAGTGTTACAGGAGTTTGGGGACATGCTCACTGGGAAACCTGGGTGCGCCCACCTGGTGCAGCACCATGTGGATACAGGACCCCAAAGACTTATTAAGCAGGCCTATTACAGGGTACCTGAGTGAGTGAGACAGACTCTGAGGAAGGAGATACAGGAAAAGTTTGAATCAGGATTAATCCAGGAGTCCAGCAGACCCTGAGCTTCCTCAGTGGTGCTGGTCCCAAAGCAGGATGGCAGCACCAGGTTATGTGTGGACTACAATAAACTTAAGTGTCACACAGAGTCAGATACTTACCCCATACCTAAGACAGATGAAGTCTTAAAGCAGTTTGGTGGGGCTAAGTATCTGACCACCACTGATCTGAGCAAGGACTACTGGTGGTGCCCTTGACTCCCACTGCTCCAGAGAGAGTTCAGTCTTTGTGACTCCTTTTGGATTATAAAAGTTCACAAAGATGCTCTTTGGGATGAAAAATGCCCCACTGACCTTCCAGAGGCTGCTAGATCATATCCTATCAGGAGCAGGAGATTATGCCCTTGCTTAGCTGGATGATACTGCCATCTACAGCCATTCCTGGCAAGAGTACCTTCAGCATATCAAGTAGGTGCTGGGCAGACTGTAAAGGGAAGCCCAGTAAGTGTCAGGCGGGTAAGGCAGAGGTCTTCTACCTGGGAAATAGAGTGGGGAGTGGTAAGATCAGGCCACACCCTGCCAAAGTAGAAGCTATTCAGGTATGGCTTGCCCCTGTTACCAAAAAGCTGGTGAGGGCATTCTTAGGGGCAGCAGTGTACTACAGAAAGTTTGTTTCCAATTATAATACAACAGCTGTTACCCTCACAGAATTAACAAGGAAAAACAGGCTAGATGAGGCTGTATGGACCCCAGCCTGTAAGCAGGCATTCCAAAAGCTTAAGGAGACTTTAGGAGGATCCCCTGTGAAAACCAGTCCAGATTATAGCAAATAATTTGTTGTGCAGGTGAATGCTGTACTCAGCCAGGTTTTCTCAGAAGGAGAAGGGCACCCTGTTGTATATCTCAGCCATAGACTACAGCACAGGGAGGAATGCCATGCAGCTGAAGAAAAAGAAGGTCTAGCTATAGTATGGGCACTGCAAAAACTTCATCCCTATCTATATGGAAGGAAATTCAGTGTGGTTATAGACCATAATCCCTTAACATGTCTACATCGAGCCAGCCAGCAAAATGCCAAGTTATTAATTTAGAACCTAGGGTTGCAAGTATATGACATCACACTGCAGCACTGTAGTTGGGACAGCAATGCCAATACGCATGGGTTCTCAAGACAGGGTATGGGTTACTGTGTTCTCAGACAAGCTCACTTCTCTTAAGCAACATTTCTCCAGCATCACTTGAGAAACTACCTTAAGTCTTCAAAGGGGAGAAATATGATGTGAGGGAGGGCCAGATGTGCCAGGGAGAGTAGGGCAGTGCACGTGTAACATATGCCAGCACAGTTAGCTGGAGTTTTGTAAGGAATTATAAGTCATTTGATTATCAAACTGATTTGTACAGATGCTTGTGTTAAAAATGTATTTGTAAAGTTGCTTCTGTTAAAACTATATCAACAGTGGGTCCTGCTGAACAGAAAAGAAATACATATGTATATCAGACTGCATTGATGTAACTGATGAAATGTGCATATTTTAACAGAGGATACTGGAAGGGAAGGGGTTAAGCTCAGACCACCTTACCTTAAGAAAAATAGCCTGAAATTAAATGACATTAAATGACTTGGTTTAGGCCATAAAGATTTCATCTCACAGGTCTGAATGCAGCCAGAGATGCAATGTTTGTGAAAACCCTGGACTGGGGTTAAGCTCTAATTGATACCCTGGGGTGCCAGAGAGTAGCTTGTTAACTTCTGACACTCATCCATGTTCATCTTGCCTTGCTTTTGTAAGGAACTAGGGTACAGTAATTCTTCAGTCAGTTAGGAAACTGTTGTGAGATTAGCTAAATGTATTTTTTCTGTATATGCATGAGTCTTTCCATCTGTATTGTTTTTTATATTTCCTGTGGCAGAAGCTCTGGTGTTTACTGTAAATAGATATTCAGTATTTTCATGTTTTTTTTATTATTATTTATCATTAAATACATCTAAGCCTTTCATTGTAGCCTGTCTTTTAGAAAATAGTTAACCTTTGAGAGTACTTGCATTTCTTTAGTGGCACTGTGGCTCCACATTCCTGAAAGTCTTGCATCTTGGTTAACACAATTATTTGTATAAGTATTAATTTTAATACGTGTAGTTGGGTACCCTGATAACAGCTTTAAAGTAACTGGCTTTGGATGTTCTGGTGGCAGCAGACCTATGTTATAGTCTGGGTGGAGTTGGCAGAGTGGGTAAGCTGTGCCAGTGTTTCTCAGGTGTGTGTGTGTGTGTGTGTGTGTGTGTGTGTGTGTGTGTGTGTGTGTGTGTGTGTGTGTGTGTGTGTGTGTGTGCTTGTGACCGTTACTTTGAACAGGAGCACTGATTTCATAGAGAGGGTGGTGGAGTTGGTGGAGTTCTTGGCTTGGAACACCCGGCTAAGGACTCATCTCTGTAGTGGTCAGTGGGGAGTCTTATTTGGGGCCTGGAGAGAAAGTCCAGCCCCAGGACTGGAGCGTGCATTCCCTGTGAGCTTTTAAGGGAAACTACTTGGTGCAGAGAGCTGCATCTAAAAATACTGAGTGTGAGTATTTTTCTCACTGTGAAAGTTCCCCACCAGTGTCAGTGGTGAGGACTGAGGCTCCTTGATCATTGGCCCAGAGGAGGGACATCATATATACATATATATATATATATATATATATATATATATATATATATAGATAGATATATAAAAATATATAAATATATATGTATATTTATATATTTTATATATATATATATATATATATATATATATATATATATATATATATATATATATATATATATATATATACACCCTCACACATCACACACAAACATGCACACACACACACACACACACACACACACACACATATATATATATATATATATATATATATATATAGTATACACACACACACACACACACATATATATAAATATATATATATATATATATATATATATATATAAATATATATATCAGAAGCCTCAAACACTATAAGCCTGAAAATCAAAATCCTGAAACCAAAAGCCTGAAAATTCAAAATCCCGAAAACCTAAAATCCTGAAACTCAAAATCCTGAAAACACAAATAATGCTAATATCTCACTATAAAGACACTAATATCTACCGACTGACCCTGACCCTAACCCTAACCCTAAGGTCCGTCACTATCGCACACTCACCTGACCCGCGCCCTAACCCTAACTCACTTAAACCGCCCCTAACCCCAATATTTGTCACTATTGCATACATGCCTAACCTGCGCCCTAACCCTAACTCACTTAAACCGCCCCTAACCCTAACATAAAACCAACCGCACACTTACCTGAACCCAACGCATGACCTAACACCACAGGGCTAACAATAGCAAAGCCACAATGATGTCAGTATGTCCATTTTGTGTTTTCAGGATTTTGCTTTTTACTGTTTCGCTATTTTAAAAGACCCCTGATATCAGCTTTGATATCAAAGAAGTAAATACCAAATGGGACTGTACTAGTAATGACACTTTTAGAGATAGCATTCTGCCATTTCTAACTGACTGGGTTCTGTCTGTCAGCCAGTTTGCTATCCAGTGGGTTACATAAGGATTTACATTTAGCTTGATTAGTGTGTCGATAATATGCAAGTGTGGAATGGTATGGAAGGCCCTGGTCAGGCAAAAAGTAAGTGGTATGCGCCAACCTATCCTCATTTGATGCCTTGACGACTTCTTCAAAGACGTCTACAAGATTAAGCAGGCAGGATCTTCCTTTCACAAACCCAGGCTGATGAAGGTCTAGGGACTGTTAGGCACCCTGTATCTTTGTTTATGAGTAACGTAATGATGCAGCCCATTGTTCTGTGTAATAGCAGCAGCATATACAACAGCAGTGAACTGAATCAGCAAGCTGTCTCTATTGCTACAGAAGCAGAATACAGATAATCAGGAATCCAACAACAGAGCTGGCTCTATAGCAGTAAAGCAGTAATAACCACAGATTAAACTACAGTGGGTCATTCAGATAGTTGTAAAAGTTGTGTGTAGAAGGTTCTTGGCTGCTAAACAATGGATGCCGTTCTACTACTACCAATGTTTTCTTTCAATCTCTGAATTTCATATTACAAATTTTAAATTATTTAATGAGCTTAGACTTTTGATGTTCAGCATACAATTCATTCCTCCCTAGTTTATAGCCTGTATACACAGTGAGACCAAACCTACACTGATCACATGTTCTCACTTACTTGGAATGACAATCTGCCTCTTAGGATTAATTTGCTACAATGTAACTATCTACTCTGTAAAAGTGCATATTTGTGTGTATACATCATCTTATGTGGACAACACCTTGTTCACCCTTTGAAAAAGAAATGGACTTCATCCAACTTCCTTACAAAAGCAGACATTTTTGAATTTATGTCTGTTTTTCATTTCTTCTTTTGGTTTAAAAGTTGAAGAACAAAGAGTTGAGAACTCATGGCCTGCAGTTCTGAAATTCCTTTTGCAGCTGTGGCACCTACCAAAACACAGTCTTACAGGAATAAAAACAATGCCAGCTATTTGGACATACAACCAAATGCAAGACTCATTTTTTTAAGTAAACTTTTGGATACATACTGGTGCAGAGCTTCTTATTGGTAGCTGGACACACAGAATTAATTTAATAATGTTTCATCTGAAAAAAAAAAGGGAAACTAATGAGGGTAGGTCAGAGCATGTAAGCTGATGTGGCCACCAAATAAATATAAATGGAGAACTATGCTAAGCTTGATTCATACTGTGCATGGGAAGCTATGCACAGGTAAAATCAGGTCAGCAGCATCTAGATGGATGGCTTTCACTGACACAGTGAAATCAATGCCATTTACTAAAGACTTCCTTGTGTTAAGTTTTCTGCCGACATTTACATCTTGTAAAACTCCTGCAGACAAGTAGAACATATTAGGTATGATTGATCAACCACCTAAAGCATTAAATTGATTAGATTCATAGGCAGTTACTAGGCTTACAGTTCAGAGGACAACTGACGTGCTCCTGCAGACAAGTAGAACATATTAGGTATGATTGATCAACCACCTAAAGCATTAAATTGATTAGATTCATAGGCAGTTACTAGGCTTACAGTTCAGAGGACAACTGACGTGCTCCTGCAGACAAGTAGAACATATTAGGTATGATTGATCAACCACCTAAAGCATTAAATTGATTAGGTTCATAGGCAGTTACTAGGCTTACAGTTCGGAGGACAACTGATGTGTCTACCCCAAATTCCTGATTTCCCCAAAGTACTGTCTGGTTAACTGAACTGCTCAAGATCACAGCAGGCAAGTGAGGAAGGAGGGAATCATACGCTGCACCACAGGAACTACAGCAACAGCTTTACCCCTCATCGCCAACTGCTAGACAATGATGACGTTGATACAGAACAGGTTTAGGTGCAGAAATTTTTCCTCTTGTTGAAAAAGCAGGTCATCTTCCCTTGTCAGTCTCCACAGAAATGTTAATATCATTTGCAATGCTACTGATAGCCAAAGATTTCTTTACCAGTTAGAGGAAAATGTCTTCCACTCTAGTTTAAGTATGCTTCAAATAGAATTTGGGAAGCTGAACATTTTCTGTGGTTGCAAAGAGGTCTCGACCGTGATCCCAACCCACCCTAAACTGTATCTGACCTCTATTCATATGCATCTGAAATCAACTTGCAACACCGCTTGATTTGACATTCAAATTGCTTGGAAATGTGATGCTTGCAGATACAGATTTTGCTGCAGGGTCCTGCCCAATATTCTTGATGCTACACTGCACGTCAAGTGCGTGTCTTCCCTTTTTGTTCAGACACAAAAGGCTATAATATTGTCTGTCTGTCTGTCTGAAGCAAAAATGGCCTTAGTTTATTGAAGAAGCCATGCACACCATAACTCTAAGATAGTCTCTTATAGTTATTTGCCTAAAATTCTACAAAAAGTGTATGATCTCATCTCCTTTGAACTGTGGCAGCAAGACTTAGTATTTGACATGACTGCATCTTGATAATTAAATTAACTGATCCGAGTGGCCATAATTGAGATTTTTCTTTTGAACGTGGCAGCTATGCCCAGATTACAGAAACACTTGAAGTTCAAGACCTATATTAATCAAAGAGTGGACTCTACTTAGCGTACTGCCTTACCTAATGGTGTGTCTTTCGGCTTTTCCCGGTTAGGGGTCGCCACAGCGGAACTCCGGTCCGCTAATGACTGGTAGTTGATTTTTACGTGCCAAGTTACCAGCCCTGACGCACAACCTTCAACGAAGGTGCGCCCATTCATGCATGTCTCCACACAGAAGACGCTCTAGCTGAGAATCGAACCGGACAGCATCTTACTGTGAGATGTCAATGCTACAGCAGCACCATGACCACCTTACCTAATACAGTTTTGAAATTCAAGGGGCATCCAGAAGGTCTATCCTGATATCTTCAGGGAAATACTAAGCTTTTATGAAGACATGGCATCTCATTACTCTCTCAGAAGCAGAGGTGGTAGCTGACATGTTAAGATGCATCAAAACCGAATTGGCCCTACAGAATACAAGTACCAGTGAAGCTTGGTCACCTTTTCTAGTTTTTTCCTAGTCTAAACTTCTGGTGCTTCAGCTGTGACTTTCAGCATCAGTCTCAATATACTACCTTGATATGTACTGACAACAGTCAGACATTTCAAGGCCCTTATTTCAGCAAGAGCAGAAGTATTGAACGCTCTGATATACCCAAAACTCTAGCCTCATTGTCTGAGGGCAGGGGCCCTACTTGCAATGCTTTCTTACACAGCTGTACCAAGGGAGTTTGATGCTCTAGGTGACACATGCATTTGTCACCACCCCCACTCTCTATCTGTAAATGATTGACGTGACTTAATGTCAGTGTAATTTTTTTTCTAGTAGAAATGAGCTATTCAAGTATCAACCTTTAACAAAAAAGAAAAAAAAACAGAAAAGTGTGGCAGTTTACAAGTTAATGATAATTTTAAATTCTTACACATAATTTGCAAGCTTTTTTTTAAAGAAAGAAAACACTGATCATTTTCCCCAGCAAGCGTATGCTAGGACATCCACCCCATCTGCCTTGCCTCCTATGGAACTGCTTTGATGATATTCTTGGAGACATGTACAACTTGTCAAGCCACTTAGGTGCTGGTGCTTGAAAAGTATCCTTCAAAATGTCTTCTAGATAAGGAAAAAGGGAAGGATCTATTCATGCTTTAATAGTCAACTTAATATATTTAGTGAGTCACTTTTTACGAGATGCAATTATTTTATTCCCACATTCAAAATACTTCATCAGGTTCACTGTTTCATTGGCACAATGTCTTCTAAAGAGAAAAACAGGTGAAACTGAGGCTGCATCCTCATCTCTAGCATGAAATAATGAAGAAAATGATATGATGATTTTATAGCACTCTCACTTTCTTCATATCTCTATACTTCTACACTTTTGTTTTTTAGGACTGAATATAAAATCCTGCTGCCTTGAAAAAAAAAGAAACATTACGAAGTGGTCAGCCTGAGATACTCATGCACTAACTCACTTCAAACATTCTTCAACCAGTTTTCCTGTTATTAGTCTCTACCAAAGTTCTCATGTTGCATTCGGGACTCGCAAAGATATCACATCTTCTCTGGTTTCAGACACAGCAACAGTTATAACTTCTACAGTGGCCACTTTTAATTGCAGAACAGGGGATTTGCCTTTCTGATATCATTCTGTAATGACCTTCATCTTTTTAGAATCTTGTTCCTTTATTTTCATAGGCTTATACATTGCTATTAGCAAACAGACTGAAGCCTAGCTATTGCTTTACCACTATTACACTCAACTGATTACTCTCCCTGTCCTGGGGAGGGCAGCTATGTCTGGGATACATTTGCAGTTTCACATCCAGTTCACTAAATTACATTTGAAGATAGTAAGGGAAGTCGATCATCAGACTAAGGGCTGATCAATGTAGTGGACTGAATGAGAAAGTTTCTCAAAGACCCATTTTAAAAGGATGTGGTGTCAGGATTTGATTTTATGTTTTTTTAGAAACTGTAATTTCAAATGCTTTATCTGTTTTGTCCTTGCTTATTATTTTTATGCATTTTTGTGTGTTACTGTTTTAACAGCCTTCAAGCAATTTCACTGTAAATTACTTTCAGTGATAATGGAAATTGCACACTTCCCTCCAAGTTTTGTCTGCATACAGTTAATATGCATAATTTTGGGCATGTGGGGTGTGAAAAAGTGGCTTTCAGCAATTTCATTTTGTGGTATTGTCACTGAAATTTCCTTCAGTAAGTTGATACAAATCTATGGCATACGACACTGGGACAATGATAAACTGCAAGGAACCAGGGAAGGTAAGATTACCTGTAAGTTATGACTTAACTGTTGTAATGCTTACTGTTAAACTAAAGTTGTGGGGTATACTGATAGATACTGACTTATAGTGTTAACAAGAGTTAAAGTATACAGACAGGACAAAGGTAAGAAGGGTAGAGTTGCGGTGCATTTTCATAAAGGGATTAACTGCTCTGTGAAAAGGACTGATGGTGAAAAAAGTATAAAAGCAAAACAGAAATGCTATCATGAAGTCTAAAAGGTGAGGTAACAGGTCACCTGTGGATATGGGATAAACGTCAGTAGATGCTGATGCAGAAGATGATGACAGACTAAAGAGCAGATAAATAATGTTCCACTGTAAAAAAGAAATACAGTCAAAATAACCTTTATTCTTCCAGAGGTAGACTAGGCTCTACCCAACTCCTAACTCAACAATAATGATAGAGAGAGCTGTGATAGAAACTGGACTTGATCAGACAGTTGAGAACTTTAAAAGAGGAAAAGAAATATTTTTGGTGTTGTCTTCATCAATTTGTAGACCATGTGAGCAGTCTAAATGTGTGAAGTGGCTATGAAAAATAACTAAGCCATGGTATGGTTCATGATCCCTGCAGCAGAAATATTAGATGCAACAAGGGCAGAGATCTGAGATTAGAGGGCAATCAATTTTAATATGTTAAGCAATGATATGTGGAGAAAGTAGAAGACCGCCAGCAAACAACAACATTCAAGATATAAAGATACATTATGGGGAATAAAGTGAAGAAAGATATGTTGTGTCAGAAGGAGAAAGGAAATGCAAGTTAAGTATTAAACTGGATAAAGCAGAAGGTTAAGAGCATGATGAGTGAAAAAGGAAAACATACACGAATGAAAACTTTAAGGACTGATGAAAAATATGCTAATGAAGAGGTCCGGGGAAAAAACAAACAAACAAAGGTTTACAGGACGATCAAGGCAGCCCAAGTGTGTGAGCTAACTAGAGGTATGAGGCAAGAGCAAGATCAGTTATTCAGGTTGACTTGGAAATAAAAGACAGGGCATATAGATATTGAAAGATGAGAGTATGTAGAGGATAGAAAACAGACTATACTTCAATTGGTTTTCTTTTTATAGATGAAAAGAATGGGGTACAAAAATTAGAAGGTAAGACAATGAAGAAGAAGAAGTCAAATACATCAAGAGAAAGTAAAATCAATAGTTGCTGATTAGTGATTTCAAAGAAGTGGGAAAGAGAATCATTGGAATTCAAAGAAATTAGACTCAGGGCCAGAAAAAAAAACTGCCTTCCTAAGAATGTAAAGAGTAAGTACATGTATTTAGTGAAGTATTGGCTAAGCTACACTGTTGTGTCTGTCTCATGAATGGAATGTACTGCCCAAGGACTAGAGGAAGATAACAGCATTTGGGCAGAGGAAGAAGTGAGGCAACTGCAGGCCTTTCACTTCCTTCTTTATAGAAGCCAAGCAAAGGTTTTCTGGGGCATGCTAGTGCAGTTACTGAATGTTAACATAATTACAAATGGGTGACATCATCATGTCATTACCTGTCCACAGCAATCCCGTTCTGTGACTGAGTCATTGGAGAAGTGGACAAAGGAAATGGGCGTTCTGGTACATCTGGATTTTTACATTAATCTGAGCAGAACATCAGTAAGAAGGTCAAAGCTTATGGATGAGAAGCCCAAAATGATGCGAAGGATAAAAACTGGATAAATGCCAGGAAGCAGAGAGCTAGATAGGAAGCAGTTGTTAGAGGAAACTACTCAACAGTGGGCTGTCACACGGGGGTCAATGCATGGAGCACACCTCTCAACTGTCCAGGATTTTGCCTCCTATATTTGCACTGCTCCATGAAAAATGCATGTTTTTTCGGGAAAATTACCGAGGACTGAAATCACTAAGTAATGAAAGACGTTTCAATTTCAGACTTCATATCCCTCAGAAAAATGCATGTTAATACAAACTTTTTTCTTCTAGCAAATTTCTAAGTTTATAAGAGCAACAGGTAAGATCTGTCCCTGATTTTGATCTCCCTCATAGATAGGTTCATAGATTAGTACTAAGCTAACTGTCCTTGCTAGCCATTTTAAGCCTAGCCAATTATCCCTTGTGAGACTCAAACCCTGCACCTTGTATTTGTAAGGCAACCAAATTTACTGACCTAAGTGGTTGTGAGTTACGGCTTACAATGAGCCTGCTTACCATATTAGTGCCTGATGTTACACTGTGATTGACTACCAGCATCAGCCTGTTTGCTAAAGACACTACTGTGTGGGGAAACAGCTCATTTCTGGGCAGAATTGCAGAAGCTTGCAGGATGGGAAACAAGCAGTGACTAAAACTTTATGTAAAAAACAGCGGGCAGTGCTTCTTAGTGTAGATCACCAAGGAAAACACAGAAGTCTGGTATGGTGGTCTTGATGAGACCTTAGAAAGCACAAAGAAGGATAAGTATACAGGAAGAATCATACAAACTACTGTGAAAGAGAGAGAAAGACACCTAATATATTCTAGGATAAATAACAGACAGGGGTGTGAACTAAAAACACAGCCCATTTGTCTTCCCACTGCAAAGGGCACTGCTAAGGCCATAGACGGAATATTGTATCTAACTATGATGGCCAAACAAAGAAAGTAAGCTAGGACTAGCAACCACTGTACAATAGACAGCTATCAAAATGGTGATGGGGCAAAAGGGTTAAATGATGCAGTACTATCACACATGCACGCTAGAGGCAACAAAAGATATGATATGGACAGATTGTACTGACATGGGACCAGTCTAAGAGAAGTGGCAGAAGGGTTGATAGGGTATTTGCTAGCAGCAGACAGGGTAAAATTCAAGACTTATTTAATAAAATGCATTTTAATAGAGTAGTAAGGCCTTGCAGTACAGTGTGAGAGGAAATGTGAAATGCAAGTCAACAGATGGATTCAGGAGTTCCTGGGAAGAAATGGAAAACAGACAAGGGCAGGTAAAAGCAGTGGCAGCTGAATAAGGTTATCTGCAACAGCTCAACAGTGGACAGACTTGCTTCTAAGATGGCTGCACACTAATCAACAGCTTGATTTCAGCTCTCCCAGTGTAAGAAAGTAACACAAAGATAAGGCCCAGTAACTCTGCTAGTTTTAGTAAATTCAGTTACTGGCTAGTAAGTACATTGCCTGAATGCCGGCAAGGAAGAAACTTAGAAAGCCAGAAATAAAATCAACTAGAAGAGGTGAAGAGAAAACAGTGACTAGGAAGAATCCTGCAGCTGTTCAGCAAAAAAGCAGCATACTTTGAGTAATCTAGAGGAAAAATAAATCATATGTGTTCAGATCTGATTAAAATACATGAAACACTGAAGCAATATATAAACTCAAATAATAAAAGGCTGGAAAAAATCCAAGAAGCTTTAAACAGCGATTGAGATGAAATGATAAAATTGCAAACATCAAAGGTCAAAATGAAGAAAAAGCAGGCTGAATATGACACTGCTCAGGAAGAGAGGTTTCAAAATGGTAGCATTACAGGACAGAGCATGCAGGGGAAAAGTACAGTTGTGTACACTTACCATAAATGTAGATGTTCAAGTCTTCTCACTGCTGCAGTCATCACCGTTGGGTTATCGATGCTGTGGTAGCCCTCAGTCAATCTGAATACCAGTGTCAAGGATTTGTGCATCAGCTGCTGTCGCTTGTTGGATGACATCAGGTAGTCCGAGCTATAAAGGAGCGCAAGCAACCCCATTACCTCAGTTTTTCTTGCCTTAACCAACCAAAAAAGTCCAATTTTAATAATTAGTAGTAGTCCTGGGGCGAGAGACCCCTATAGAAAAATGTGTGTCTCTAAGGACAGCAGATAACAGGAGGAAGGAGGGAGGGAAGCATGACTGCAGCAGTGAGAAGACTCGAACATCTACATTTATGGTAAGTGTACACAACTGTACTACGTTCGTCATTTCTCACTGCTGCAGTCATCGCCATTGGGAAGATTCCCAAAGCTGTGTAGAAGGCTGATAGAAACTTAAGATTTGGAGAGCATGCCCTTAAGAATTGCAGAGGCAAACCCAGCCCTAGTTTTTGAGAATAGGTTCAGATGGTAAAGTTTGGTGAAAGTGTGGACTAAAGTCCACATGGCAGCTTCCAGGATGTCCTTGGTGTGTATCCTTCTAAGGAATGCTGTGGAAGTAAAAGTTGCCCTAGTGGAATAGGTTCTGATGGTCCTAGGGGGAGGTTTTCCATGGAAGGAATAGCAAAACTGGATGCTGAGTGCTATCCATTTGGAGATGGTCTGTTTGGATATTGGTTTCCCCTGTGCCCCTGTCTTAAAGCTGACCAAGAGCTGGTCAGTTTTCCTGAATATCTTAGTACGATCCAGATAAAATCTTAGTTGCCTGTGCACATCCAAAAATTACAGTATCCTTTCCCCTTGTTCTGAGGGTTAGGGAAGAAGGTGGGAAGGTGGATGGCCTGGTTGAGGGTAACATCTGAAACCACCTTTGGCATAAAGGAGGGATTGGTTCTCAGGGAGACCCTGACTGCGTGAAAGATGATAAATGGCTCAATAACTATTAAAGCTTGAAGCTCTGACACTTTCCTGGCTGAAGTGATAACCTGGAGAAAGGCAGTCTTCCAAGAGAGGTACTTTAATTCTGAGGATGCTGCAGGCTTGTAAGCTTTTCTAAAACATAGTTCAGATCCCACGCTGGGGTGGACTGTCTTCTGGGAGGCCTGATATTAGAGGATCCTCTAAGGAATTGTTTGATAAGAGGGTGGGAGAACAATGGCTGTTCTGTATCAAAGTGTGCCGAGATGGCAGAGGCATGTATCTTTCTGGAGGAGAAGGAGAGACCCTTATTAAGGAGCTCAGCCAGATAACCTAGAATAAGAGGAATGGAGAGCAGATGTATTTCTGCCCCCTTGGACTGGCTCTAAAAGCAGAATCTTTTCCATTTTCCAGCATACAATTTTCTGGTGCTGGGCCTTCTGGCTTCTGTGATGATGTCAAGGACTTGCTTGCATAGCATAAATTCCTTGTTCATTATGGTAGAACAAGCCATGCTGAGAGCTTGAAAATTTGAAGGTCTGGGTGCAGCACAGGTAGCTGCCGGGGGGGGGGGGGTTGGAGAGACAGGCTGTGCAGCAGTGGGTACCAATGCTGTCTGGGCCAATCTGGGGCAATGAGTATTCCTTTTGGTTTTTCCTCCCTTATTTTGATTAGTACTTTTGGAATGAGAGGAAGGGGTGGGAATTCATACACAAAGAGGGTATTCCAAGGGACGGTCAGGGCATTGACCTTCCAGGCCAGGTGATGGTACTCCCTGGTGCAGAATTTATGTATTTGGTGATTTGAATGGGAGGCAAAGAGGTCCACCTGGGAGGTCCCCCATTTGTGGGTAATTTGCAGAAGAATGTCTCTGTGGATTTGCTATTCATGTGGGTCCAGCAGGTGTCTGCTTAAGTGGTCTGCTAGGGTGTTGTTGATGCCCAGAAGGTATTGGGCTATAAGATGTAGTCCCATGGATGAGGCTATTAGCCACAGGTTCATGGCTAGTCTGCACAGGGGGTAAAATTGAGTCTCTCCTTATTTGTTGATGTACCACATGACTGTGGTGTTGTCTGTTTTTATAAGAAGAACCCCCGGTTTGAGGTAGGGTTTGAAGGATGTCAGAGAGTTTTGCACTGCTATCATTTCCTTTTGGTTGATGTGCAAGGGTAGTATTTGAGCATCCCAGAGACCTTGGGCACATTTGCCTTCCAGGTGGGTGCCCCAGGCTATGTCCGAAGCATCTGTAGTTATGGTCTGGTCTGACGGATGGAGGGTGAATGGAAGTCCCCTGTTCACAGCACAGGCCTGGGCCCACCAGAGGAACTCCGATCTTATGCAAGGGATCACAGGCAGAGAGGTGTCCGGAGGTTGAGAGTGTTGGCACCATAGGTTCTTTAGGTACCACTGAATTTTCCTCATGTGCAGTCTAGCCAGAGATACCAAGAGAACGCCTGATGTACCCTAGAGCTTGCAGGAATTTCCTGGCAGAAAGATGAGTTTGGGAGGCCAGAGTAATGAAGTATTTATGTAGGAAACTTTGCTTTTCAGAGGACAGAAAGGCCATTCTCTGTTCTGTGTCCAATAAGGCTCCCAGAAATATGATTTTCCTGGTAGGTGTCTGTTTTAATTTCCTTTCGTTGATAGTGAACCCCAGAAAGGTGAGTAGGGTTTTTACAAATGAGAGGTGCTGCAGGAGTATTTCCTTGCAATCTGCCTAGATGAGACAGTCGTCCAGGTAAGGGTAAATCTGTACATTGTTTTGCCTGCAAAAGGCATTGGCAGGAGCTAGACATTTGGAGAATACCCTGGGAGCAGTAGATAAGCCTAATAGCAAAGCAGATAATTGAAAATGTAATGATCCTGCCCTGAACCGCAGGAATTTTCTGCATGATTCCCTTATTGGGATCTACAGGTAAGCATCCTTTAGGTCTAAAGTGACCATTCAAGCTTTGTTTTTCAGCACAGGTACAAGCTGTTGAAAAGTAAGCATTTTGAATTTTGGGATTACCAGGAAAATATTGAGAAAGGATAGGTCCAGGATGGGACGCCAAGTTCCCTCTTTCCCGGGCACAAGGAATAGTCTGGAATAGAATCCTTTCACAACTTGTTCTGGAGGCACAGGTTCTACTGCCCCTAGGGTTATAAGGTTTTCCACTTGTTTTAGTGCTTCTGCCCACTGGTTTGTAGGTAGGTCTGGGTACCCTCTTGGAGGTGGTAGTTCTCAGAAATTGAATTTGTACCCATGAGCAATGATTTTTAAAAAAACATTGATCTTTTGTTAAAAAGTTCCAATTTTCTCTGCAAAGAGATATCCTTCCTCCTAGCGTTTGGTGTGGTGGAGGCAAGCAGAGATGGGAAAAATAGTCATTGTGAGATTTTTTTGCATACATAGTTGTTTTTGAACTCCCTGCTCTACAGTAAGAGGGAGGCCACTGTTTAGTTCTTTGCTGGCACTGAGCTTGAGCACTGGTGGGTCTGTCCCTATGGGTTTTTCCTTGTGCCTGCCTGTTTGGTGCAGGAAAAGAACAGTGTTTAGAGGGAAAATTTCTGCTGAACCTAGGAGGTTCTACTTCAAGAAAATCTTTAACAGTCTGCTTAGATTTTGCTTTGTCTTCCATCTTTTTAAGTACCTCTTCAGTTTTCTGTCCGAACAAGTTGTCTTTGTCAAGAGGTGAATCCATGATTTTAGCTTTGACATGATCAGGGAGAGGTTGTTCCTTCAATCATGCATGTCTTCTGATAACAGATCCTGTCACTGCTGCCCTGCTAGAAGCTTCTAGGGCATCAAATCCACAGTGCAAGGACTGCTTTGCCACCTGAGATGAAGAGTGCAGTAATTCTGCTCTCTCTTTATTATTGGCAAAATCTGGTAAAGCAGACATTTTCTGTTTCAAAAGCTCCAAAGTGTGCTGTTGATATTTTAACACATGGAACTGACAGTTGAGAACCCTTATAGTCAAAGTTGCAGAGGTATATACTTTCTTACCCCATCTGTCTAGGGCCCTGGATTCCTTGTCTGAAGGAGTAGGATTCTTTGCAGAGGTAGCCTTAACTTTCTTAGGTCCCTGAGTAATCACCTCTGGGTCTGCTATAGGATTTCTGTAGAGGAATTTATGTGAGTCAGGTACCCTGTAATACCGGTCAGGTTTTCTGGGTGCAGGTGGAAGGGTATCAGGGGATAAGGATGGATTCTTGGTAAACATCATCTACCACCTCCAAGGTGGGTGGGATGGCCAGAGGCCTATGCTGAGGTAGATCCAAAAACTCTCTTAGTCTTTTCTTGGATTGAGGGAAATCCTTTGATTCCAATTGGAGGTGTTCCCTGAGGGTGTGGAGGGTTTTTCCAAAGGAAAAGTCCTCCGGATGTGATGAAGAAGGAATAGATTCTTCTGCATCTGAGTCTTCATAGGCAGTAAGAGGATTTTCCTCTTCTAAAACAGAGGAATCAGATCCCTCTGAGTCTAAATCCGATAGGTTGTCTGGAGAAGGGTCCCTTCTCCTTTTGGCTGGAGTGGCCTGATTATCCCAGATGAAAGTGATGAGATCCTCTGCCATTTTAAGCATTCTAGTTTGAGGAGGGGGAGGAGTAGTGGAATGGAGACTTTTAGCTGTTTTCCTTGGAGTGGGTCTAAGTCTGGCCTGAAGGGTATCCTCGGTGCCGTCGGTGTGTTAGTCAGAAGAGAGGGCAAAGGCCTTGAAGTGAAATCCAAAGTGGGAGCAGTATCCTCGGAAGCTGGTGCCTGCTTAGTGGCTTTGGACCCAACCAAGGGCGAGCTAGCCGAAGGCTCATTAGACGACGCAGACATCTGCGGTATACGGGACTCCGAAAGGGTCTCAGTAGAGGCTTGCAAGAAATCGAGTTGGGTATCAGGGGCTGTGAAAGCGCCTGAATGAATTATGAAGAACTGACAACCTGTTTAGTGGTGGAGTCGTCGGAAGGCTTGGCCTTATGCGGTCTGTTTCTATCCTTATCTTTATGTTTTTTCAGAAGATCTGTGGTTTTCTGACTGACGGATACCATATCGGTAGTCGGAGGTGGAAGACGAAAATAACTGGCTACAAACAGAGCTCTACGATGAATAGTTCCAGCATTAAAGAGGGCACAGAACTGACAGCGGGGTACGTTGTGATCTGGGCCTAAGCAAGTGATGCAGAAAGAATGGAAGTCTTGGTGCGGTATTTGCTTTCCACAGGCGAGACAGTTACTGACTTTTTCGGACATCAGATAATGCAAGAAAAAGGAAGGATCCCCAATGGGGTACTTAGCTTTAACCGTTTTCACCTTAAGTTTAAAATCTGGAAAAAGCTGACCAGCACTGTTATGAATTGCTTCTGCTATGGGCTCTATGGCAAGAAAGACTGAGGTAATGGCATCGCCTGCTCTCCTTTATAACGCGGATGACCTGACGTCACCCAACAAGCGACAGCAGCTGATGCACAAAACCTTGACTCTGGTATTCCGACCGACTGAGGGCTACCACAGCATGGATAACCCAATGGTGATAACTGTATCAGTGAGAAACAAAGAACATCCTACGATTTTCTGCTGAACAAGAGAGAGACTGGAAGGAAAAGACTAATTATTTTATGAAAGCACAAATAAGCAAATGTACTTGGTATTCCTCAAAAGGAACTCTTAATTGATAGCATGAATCATGTGTGTAGCTCAGAGTTTGTGATATACCTTTAAGAAGCTTTCCAGTGAGTCAGCATATGCATATAAGTACTAAGCATGTCCAAGCAAGAGTGACATTTTGAGTGAGCAGCCAGAGAGTAAGCATGGAAGTATATAGTCAGTCAGATAGCTCATTTAAGTTTAATGTTCCTGCCATCTATCCTGATGTATTTGTATACAACAAACTATTTAAACAAACACCCAAGCCTCAATGTCTTCTTAATGCACATAAGAAGAGCAACATGGTGTCAGAATGGGATCCAGAGTTACAGCCGTGAGGCAACCAGTTAAAGTTGGAGGAATATACAGGAGTGGATCATCCTTACTGCTCAAAAGACTTATAAAACAGGTCAGAAACAAATTCCAAGGTACTAAAACTTGCTTAAATGATTTATTTTTCTATAAATATAAAACAAAGCACTCAAAAAGCTAAAAACAAGTTTCTAACTAAACAAATTGTCTGAAACTGTGACATACTGATAAAAATATTTGAAATAATTACGAAAATGAAACAATATCCAAATCACATAAAATGTACAAAAAAAGAAAACAATCATATTTTTTGCTATGTGCTGCTTTTTTGTAATAACTAAAGCTATTCAAAATATCTGGTGTGCAAAGTGTTTGCAAGTGTGTGCAGTATTACAGTGCAGTTATTTCACAAAGTAGAGTTGTTTCAAAGAATATTTCGCAAAGTACAGTTATTTCAAAGCATATTTTGCAGAACAGAGTCTTTCAAAGAGCTTATTGTGCATCTGATTACTATTAAAAGTACCTGGTATGTGCGACTGTTCATACATAATTACAAGGGCAATTTTGCATTGTGTTTCACTATAATCTATGGGCATGGCAGAAGGTTTTCACCGACCCACACTGCTTGTGTTTGTTAACAATATTGCAGAAAATTGGAGAGTGTTTGAGCAGGAATATGATATTTCCTACAGGCAGCTTTTTCTGATAAAGATGCACACATAAAGGCATTTATTCTGCTGGTTCAGAGTACATTGAAAGAGAGCATTAATTTGTGTATGAACCTGCTATGTCTGCATGGGAGGGGGAAGACCGCCATATAGTGGTACAGGCTGAAACAAGGGAAGACCCATAGTGCTTAAAATGTAAATTTAAAGAAATGTGCAACCCCCAAATCAATATTACAGTGGAAACGGCACTTATTTTACACAAGGGATCAAAAGTCTGGTGAAACTTTTGCAGCATATATAACTGATATGAGAAACAAGGCTAAAACGTGCAGATTTGGCGATACGAGAGAAGACACAGTGACAAAGTCATGTTGATAGTATGCAGCACTTGGTTAAAAGAAACAGGCTCAAGCACATAGCAGCCACTGCAGGTCCTGTAACAGTCCATGAGAACCCCCCCCCCGATTCTTTCCAGCAAATTCCACAGCATGCTCAGTGAAGCATAAGGGCGAGTCAGCAAATTCAAAACAAGTGCCCCCACCTAGCTTTATAGTCAACTGTCGTAATTGTGGTGGAAATCACAAACCCAAAAGAGAAAAATGCTTAGCTTTCGGTCAGCAGTGTCATTCTTCCAATAAGTAGAATCATTTCAATAGGTTTTGTAAATCAAATAAGGTACATTCTTTTATTAAGAGATGCATTCCAAGAGGCAAGTTGATCAATTAGAAAGCTGCAACCCTACTTTTTATGTTGACGGTGTGTCTGTACTTGGTGAAACAGTCAATGCAGCAGACTGTGGGCAAAGAATGGAATCTTTTGTACTGTTTGGATTAATGGGAGTCCTGTAGAGCTCAAAGTAGATACTGCCTCAAACTGCAATGTTATGTCAACACAAACATTTGCTAGAGTAAAAGCTGCAGAACAACTTGATTTGACAAAGTGTGCAAAGCTTGTTGCTTATGGTGGTGAAGAGTTTCAAATAGAAGGCTCAGTAGTGCTTTCATGTTTTTCTGCTGAGAATAGCTATGACTTGCAATATTTGTTGGTCAAGAGACATGTGCAGTCATTATTAGGCCTCAGAGACAGTTTGAAACTGGGACTGCTTTCACTTAATGAAGAAATTCACCATGTAAGCCTGCATGACAACAGTTCAATTTTTCCCCATTCTATTTTTTCTGAGTATACTGATATTTTTGCAGACAAACTAGGCTAACTACCAGTTGTGTACTCTATGAAATTAGATCCAGAGGATATTCCAGTTATCAGACCAGCACAGAAAGTTCCAGTAGCTATGCAGAGCAGTCAAAGCCAAGCCAGACAGAATGGTGCAGCTAGGAGTAATTTGTCCTGTAGAAGAACCTGCTGAATGGGGGTCCTCCATGGTAGTAGCTGTTAAGAGAAAAAGTTTTAAAACATACTGTTATTTGTCTTTTTCCTCTTCTTGCAAAGTGAACATGTTATTTGTTGGGATATGCCTATCAAAGATGGGCCTCATCTGTGAACAAAATGCAGCATTGCTTATGAACCTGAATAATAACTGTTTTTCTGCATTTCAGAATAAAGAGATTTGGTTATAGCTTGGTGAAACTCAGTCCAAAAAGATGCGTGACTTTCCAATGAGCAATAAAATGAAAGTAGAAATTCAAACAAATAAATCCATGTAAGTTAGCAAATTGTTTATTCCAACGGTAAGCTTTTCGCCAAAGGCTTCTTCAGACTCTTTACACAAACTAAAACTTTGAACATCACTTTTAAAACCAACAAAAGCTTGTGATAGGATCTCTATAATCACATGTTTCCTTCATTTAAAAATACAGTAACCCATTAAACTCAGTTCCATGAATGTTACCTTGTTCAGCTAAGAAAATACTGGTATATTAAAAGTAAGAACTAAATAGTTCAAAATAAACATACATAAAAACATACATAAAAACATACATAAAAATGCATCGGTGCCCAAACATACATTATATTATATTAAACAATTGAGTATATCTCAGAGCCTTGTCATATTTACTTATCATCTCATGGTGCTTTAGGAAAATCTCGTACTGAACTTTCAGGCAGTATATATCAAAAAGGCCATTTCAGACTTGGTTAGTATAACCCAAACTGCTTGTAATGCACATATTTACAAAGTGTGACTTTAGATATTTCCGTGTTTTACTGGAAGTTCATACTATCCAGAGTAGACTCGTAAAACAGTCAACAATTACAGGTGGTTAAAAACTTGTATCACATTAGTTAGGCTATTCTCGTATAAATCAAAAGTTAAAAACAGTTTTTCAAAATTACTTATTTTCTGCAGACTCTGAAACGCTTTTAAAAATCACAGCACAACAAAGTATTCCTTGCGCGTATGTGCCTGGTTAATTCTTGAATGCAAAACAAAGAACGCTACTGTGTGTACTTACCATAGCGTTCATAAAAATAAACATTGTGTCTATTTAAAAAAAGCCGATTAGGCTTACAACAGGCATAAGTACATGACGAGCTTTTCAATAGCTGTCCATTAGTTCATGCCTTAGTCTCTTCAATCTCCGTTAATAAACAGGGACATTTGACATTTCAGGATGTGAACGTAACTTACAAAAATGTGGGTGGAAGAATGCTTCAACAATAAACGAAGCAACAGAACGTCTATATGGAAACAGAGCAATATCTTAATAATTAACTTGACTCTCGTACAGATCCACAATGGTGGAAATAAGCACACTGACTTAAGCAACCATTAATTGCACTTTATAATTGTTACATCCTTGATACCCAAATTTAAAATATAGACATTGTGAAATGTTAAAACTCTTATGTGGTGAAGCGGAAAATATAGGGAAGGAATACATGAGGTGGATAGTTGAAAATGGGAAGTATTTTGGCACATATATTCTGTTAATCCCGAATGGCATCCTGAGGTATCTTACATTAGTTTTTATAAACAGTACTTTTCAATACTAAATATATGTGTGCAAAGATTCATTTCTTATGGCAAATGTTGAAAGTATATGAAATGCCTACAATATGTCTGAGTATATAGATAGGTCATCTACACCATGGTCATAATGTTGTGAGGAAAATGTACCTAACTAATGTGGAATTTAGAACAGTTAGTGGGAGATCTCTTTACCTCGTAATCTTCTACTTTTCAAAATGGCTTTATTTGGATTTTATCGTTAAGGCCTGGTGGTTTATCGGACCTTAATCTTATGATCCATCTTGTTTCTTGTTCTAAAGTTCTGTTAATTAGATCACCACCTCTGAATCCTTCATACACACATTGAATGGCACAGAACTTAAAGGAATGACTGGTACCAGTTGAACTTTTGTGTCTAGCCAATGCATTGGTTTCTGTACCTACTCTAAGGTGTACGTGTTCCCTAATCCTCTCCTTAAATGATCTATTTGTTTTCCTATGTAGTAACTATTACATCCTAAACATTTAGCCATATATATGACATTTTACTTTCACAGTTGGTGTTAGTGTTAAAATTGTAAATCGTCCTGTAGTAGGGTGCTCAAAACTAGTTTCTTTATTAATATAAATACATTGATTGCAATGACCACAGGGTACTGTGTTTCTATTCACTGTCAACCTGTTAACTAGTGGATGTCTTGGTCTACATAGGATACTCTTCAGATTGGGAAGGTTTTATAAGCTATACGGTGTGGGGCCAGCAATCTCACTAACTTCTATATCTGAATTCAAAATACCCCAGTGTTTCTTCATAATGCTTTTCACTTGCAGGCTCATTTTACTAAAAGTAAGGTTAGCTCTAACTTCATTCCTAGGGAACCTGAGCTAGTGGTCATTGCTTCATGTGCCATAAAATATGGTTTCGCAGTACTTGTTCTTAAGGTCTCCACTGTGTTAATAGTGTCTAATATTTCTTTTTCTTTGTAACCTCTCTCCAGAAATCTCTCCTTCATGTCCTCTATTCCTGAAACATAAGTTTCTTGTTGTGGATTCAATCTAGATACCCTCATAAATTGTCCTTTAAGGACGTTTTGAAATACATGGCGATGCATACTTTGTCTATGTAATATATTGTTTCTTTGGCAATCTTTCCTATAAATAGTTGTGTTGATCATACCATTGGTCATTCTAAATACTTCCACGTCCAAAATGGAAGATTGCTAACTGAGAAGTTTGCAGTAAATTTTAAGAAGTCCGTGGTATTGTCCAAGTAAGAAACAAAGTTTAATAGGGAGGGTTCATCTCCAAGCCATATAAAAAAGAGGTCCACAAAACGACAGTACATTGCAGCATGTTCTATAAATGATAGATTATTGAAGAAAAATATCTTCCCATCTGGCCATGACTAGGTTGGCGTAGCTATTTGCACATGATGTGCCCATAGCCACGCCATCCTTCTGTAAGTAAATGACTTCTTCAAATGCAAAGACATTATTAGTTAATATAGTCTCTAATAGCAGGGTCACAAGGTCAATCTTTCTATCAGTGAAGTCTGAATGTGCTTTCAAATATTCAGTGATCAGTCTTATTCCTCGTCATTGGGGATCACTGTGAATAAGCTAACCACATCAAGTGTCACAAAGAAAAATGTTGGTTCGTATCCAATGAGTGAGTTTGAGAATATAGGTCTAAAAGAAATTGCTTACTATCTTTCAGGATCTTCTTATTACCATTAACTAACGGTCTAAGTACACTCTCTAGATAAATAGATAGGGTTCTGTTACCCACCCTTGACCTGCAACAATAGGTCTAAATGGTGGGTCTCTGCTGTTCTTATGGACTTTAGGAAGTCCCTGTATGATCGGTATAGTGGGATTGTTCACCTTTAGGTATCCATACAGCTCTTGTGTTATGTCATGCGATAGTACCAGGTCATCTAGGGTATTGTAAACACTAAAGACCATGTTATTTAAATTAGCCTTAGTTACTTTTGTATATGTAGTTGTATCTTCAAGCATCTGAAACATTTTATTTGCATAGTAAGTATAGTCCATAATGACAACGGTCCTCCTTTATCTGCTGGTCTTATTACAATAGACCTGTCATTTCTCAATGAATTCAAAGCTTGCCTTTGTTTATAGTTTAAATTACGTCCATGTTTGGATGGTTTATTCTCTTGATGACTTCTATATATTTCATCTTCCACTACATTCCCAAATACCTCTATAGTCGGGTTCAGTTGTGGAACATATGTACTATTTGGACGATGCTTACTCATAACTTGGCTACTATCTGAGTTGCCAAAATCCAACCTTAATTGTAAATTCGAACATACATTTTGTTTCTATAATAGTATCTACTAGATCGTTAGGTTTTGTAGGAATAAAACCTAGGCCTTTACTTAAGACCTGTATTTCATATTCATTCAGTGCCCTACCAGATAAATTCATGATTAACGATTTTGTCTCCCCACATTTTCTTGATTGTGGGGCCTAGTTGTTCCTGTTCGTCTATTGAGCCTTTCCTTTTCTGTCTCCCCTGCTTGTGGACCTTCTTTTGTCCAAAAATGGTTCTGGGCTATGGGGGAGGGCGGACATCTGTTTGAATTGAAAATGGCACTGTTTGCTTTTGGTCTAACTACTGCTGCACCTGATCTCTGTACGTCTGTGATGCAACCTGTCAAACTCTCACCTAACTCACCTTGGTTCTCTCTCCCATTACTTAGTATCTGTGAGGGGCTGTGAGTCTCTGTCTCTATATGATTAGATTCTGTCAACTGTGGATCAGGTCCTGTGCTGTTTCCAATAATTGGAACTTCAGGACCATCACTCTGTTTATTACGTGGGGTGAGTTTGTTGGACAATCTATTTTCTGTGTTAATATTTTGTTGATAACTATCTGGTTTGTTAACAGGTGTGGTTAAGGTAGTATTCCTGAAACTTTTACCTGTTACACTTGATCCAACCTCTGGTACTTCACTGCCAGATCTTCTATATCGTTGGCAGCAACTCAACCTTGAGTTGAGTTTTAGCTATATGAAACTTTTGATTGAATTTCACCTACCTGAAGAGGAGAGATTGAGATTGGTTGTTAACAATTTGTTTAAAGATTTTGAATGCAAATATAGTAATAATGAAATATGTATGAGTAAACTAAGAAAAGTTATAGAAGATGTGTTATTTTTAGAGAAACGGATGTTAGACCAGAAAAAAGTAAAAATTACCAGGGATTTACGAGATTTTAGAAATAACAATGTTTTCACTTGGCCCAGGGAAATGACACGAACTCACACTTCAATTCTGATTTAAATGGATCTCAGAGACCATCAGGTGTAACAGGTAAAAGTTTCAGGAATACTACCTTAACCACACCTGTTAACAAACCAGATAGTTATCAACAAAATATTAACACAGAAAATAGATTGTCCAACAAACTCACCCCACGTAATAAACAGAGTGATGGTCCTGAAGTTCCAATTATTGGAAACAGCACAGGACCTGATCCACAGTTGACAGAATCTAATCATATAGAGACAGAGACTCACAGCCCCTCACAGATACTAAGTAATGGGAGAGAGAACCAAGGTGAGTTAGGTGAGAGTTTGACAGGTTGCATCACAGACGTACAGAGATCAGGTGCAGCAGTAGTTAGACCAAAAGCAAACAGTGCCATTTTCAATTCAAACAGATGTCGCCCCTCCCCATAGCCCAGAACCATTTTTGGACAAAAGAAGGTCCACAAGCAGGGGAGACAGAAAAGGAAAGGCTCAATAGACGAACAGGAACAACTAGGCCCCACAATCAAGAAAATGTGGGGAGACAAAATCGTTAATCATGAATTTATCTGGTAGGGCACTGAATGAATATGAAATACAGGTCTTAAGTAAAGGCCTAGGTTTTATTCCTACAAAACCTAACGATCTAGTAGATACTATTATAGAAACAAAAATGTATGTTCGAATTTACAATTAAGGTTGGATTTTGGCAACTCAGATAGTAGCCAAGTTATGAGTAAGCATCGTCCAAATAGTACATATGTTCCACAACTGAACCCGACTATAGAGGTATTTGGGAATGTAGTGGAAGATGAAATATATAGAAGTCATCAAGAGAATAAACCATCCAAACATGGACGTAATTTAAACTATAAACAAAGGCAAGCTTTGAATTCATTGAGAAATGACAGGTCTATTGTAATAAGACCAGCAGATAAAGGAGGACCGTTGTCATTATGGACTATACTTACTATGCAAATAAAATGTTTCAGATGCTTGAAGATACAACTACATATACAAAAGTAACTAAGGCTAATTTAAATAACATGGTCTTTAGTGTTTACAATACCCTAGATGACCTGGTACTATCGCATGACATAACACAAGAGCTGTATGGATACCTAAAGGTGAACAATCCCACTATACCGATCATACAGGGACTTCCTAAAGTCCATAAGAACAGCAGAGACCACCATTTAGACCTATTGTTGCAGGTCAAGGGTGGGTAACAGAACCCTATCTATTTATCTAGAGAGTGTACTTAGACCGTTAGTTAATGGTAATAAGAAGATCCTGAAAGATAGTAAGCAATTTCTTTTAGACCTATATTCTCAAACTCACTCATTGGATACGAACCAACATTTTTCTTTGTGACACTTGATGTGGTTAGCTTATTCACAGTGATCCCCAATGACGTGGAATAAGACTGATCACTGAATATTTGAAAGCACATTCAGACTTCACTGATAGAAAGATTGACCTTGTGACCCTGCTATTAGAGACTATATTAACTAATAATGTCTTTGCATTTGAAGAAGTCATTTACTTACAGAAGGATGGCGTGGCTATGGGCACATCATGTGCAAATAGCTACGCCAACCTAGTCATGGCCAGATGGGAAGATATTTTCTCTTCAATAATCTATCATTTATAGAACATGCTGCAATGTACTGTCGCTTTGTGGACGACCTCTTTTATATGGCTTGGAGATGAACCCTCCTATTAAACTTTGTTTCTTACTTGGACAATACCACGGACTTCTTAAAATTTACTGCAAACTTCTCAGTTAGCAATCTTCCATTTTGGACGTGGAAGTATTTAGAATGACCAATGGTATGATCAACACAACTATTTATAGGAAAGATTGCCAAAGAAACAATATATTACATAGACAAAGTATGCATCCCGGCCATGTATTTCAAAACGTCCTTAAAGGACAATTTATGAGGGTATCTAGATTGAATCCACAACAAGAAACTTATGTTTCAGGAATAGAGGACATGAAGGAGAGATTTCTGGAGAGAGGTTACAAAGAAAAGAAATATTAGACACTATTAACACAGTGGAGACCTTAAGAACAAGTACTGCGAAACCATATTTTATGGCACATGAAGCAATGACCACTAGCTCAGGTTCCCTAGGAATGAAGTTAGAGCTAACCTTACTTTTAGTAAAATGAGCCTGCAAGTGAAAAGCATTATGAAGAAACACTGGGGTATTTTGAATTCAGATATAGAAGTTAGTGAGATTGCTGGCCCCACACCTCGTATAGCTTATAAAAACCTTCCCAATCTGAAGAGTATCCTATGTAGACCAAGACATCCACTAGTTAACAGGTTGACAGTGAATAGAAACACAGTACCCTGTGGTCATTGCAATCAATGTATTTATATTAATAAAGAAACTAGTTTTGAGCACCCTACTACAGGACGCATTTACAATTTTAACACTAACACCAACTGTGAAAGTAACAATGTCATATATATGGCTAAATGTTTAGGATGTAATAGTTACTACATAGGAAAACAAATAGATCATTTAAGGAGAGGATTAGGGAACACACGTACCACCTTAGAGTAGGTACAGAAACCAATGCATTGGCTAGACACAAAAGTTCAACTGGTACCAGTCATTCCTTTAAGTTCTGTGCCATTCAATGTGTGTATGAAGGATTCAGAGGTGGTGATCTAATTAACAGAACTTTAGAACAAGAAACAAGATGGATCATAAGATTAAGGTCCGATAAACCACCAGGCCTTAACGATAAAATCCAAATAAAGCCATTTTGAAAAGTAGAAGATTACAGGTAAAGAGATCTCCCACTAACTGTTCTAAATTCCACATTAGTTAGGTACATTTTCCTCACAACATTATGACCATGGTGTAGATGACCTATCTATATACTCAGACATATTGTAGGCATTTCATATACTTTCAACATTTGCCATAAGAAATGAATCTTTGCACACATATATTTAGTATTGAAAAGTACTGTTTATAAAAACTAATGTAAGATACCTCAGGATGCCATTCGGGATTAACAGAATATATGTGCCAAAATACTTCCCATTTTCCCTTTCCCCTCATGTATTCCTTCCTATATTTTCCTTCACCACATAAGAGTTTTAACATTTCACAATGTCTATATTTTAAATTTGGGTATCAAGGATGTAACAATTATAAAGTGCAATTAATGGTTGCTTAAGTCAGTGTGCTTATTTCCACCATTGTGGATCTGTACGAGAGTCAAGTTAATTATTAAGATATTGCTCTGTTTCCATATAGACGTTTTGTTGCTTCGTTTATTGTTGAAGCATTCTTCCACCCACATTTTTGTAAGTTACGTTCACATCCTGAAATGTCAAATGTCCCTGTTTATTAACGGAGATTGAAGAGACTAAGGCATGAACTAATGGACAGCTATTGAAAAGCTCGTCATGTACTTATGCCTGTTGTAAGCCTAATCGGCTTTTTTTTAAATAGACACAATGTTTATTTTTATGAACGCTATGGTACGTAAATGCACAGTAGCGTTCTTTGTTTCATTCAAGAATTAACCAGGCACATACGCAAGGAATACTTTGTTGTGCTGTGATTTTTAAAAGCGTTCAGAGTCTGCAGAAAATAAGTAATTTTGAAAACTGTTTTTAACTTTTGATTTATACGAGAATAGCCTAACTAATGTGATACAAGTTTTAACCACCTGTAATTGTTGACTGTTTCTGAGTCTACTCTGGATAGTATGAACATCCAGTAAAACACGGAAATATCTAAAGTCACACTTTGTAAATATGTGCATTACAAGCAGTTTGGGTTATACTAACCAAGTCTGAAATGGCTTTTTGATATATACTGCCTGAAAGTTCAGTACGAGATTTTCCTAAAGCACCATGAGATGATAAGTAAATATGACAAGGCTCTGAGATATACTCAATTGTTTAATATAATATAATGTATGTTTGGGCACCGATGCATTTTTATGTATGTTTTTATGTATGTTTTTATGTATGTTTATTTTGAACTATTTAGTTCTTACTTTTAATATACCAGTATTTTTCTTAGCTGAACAAGGTAACATTCATGGAACTGAGTTTAATGGGTTACTGTATTTTTAAATGAAGGAAACATGTGATTATAGAGATCCTATCACAAGCTTTTGTTGGTTTTAAAAGTGATGTTCAAAGTTTTAGTTTGTGTAAAGAGTCTGAAGAAGCCTTTGGCTTACTCGTTTGGAATAAACAATTTGCTAACTTACATGGATTTATTTGTTTGAATTTCTACTTTCATTTTATTGCTCATTGGAAAGTCACGCATCTTTTTGGACTGAGTTTTACTAGTGTTTTAGCGTGAGTATCCTACCTCAACTAACAGCAGCTCTGAGTTTTGGATTTGTGCATAGCTTGGTGAAGCCTGGGATAAGGACGCACGGCCAACTAAGAGTTAATTTACTGAAGCAGGCTGTGTGTCCTGGAAAATTTGAGCTACCATTGTTGAACTGAACATTCTGTGCTTCTTGAACATTCTGTACTAACTGTTGGTTTGAGGTGATTTGTGATAAACATGTTTATCCCATATGTTTTTCATAGCCAACTGTCAACGGTCAGAAATGTAACAAAAAGTTGTTTTGCTTGCAGTATAAAAGTTGATGTCAGTAAACAAGTTGACCAGAGGAGATCATCTTGGCCAACATGCTGTGTAATCTGGTTAGCTGCTAATAAAGAAGATTTTTCATCACCTGAGGCAGATGCAACTCGTTTGAAATTTTCTTCTGACATTTTGGTCCTTCGGACCGGAAACCTCTACGAAGATACGGATCAGACCGACAGAGAGACCGAAAAACCTGTGCAGGTGAGGGTTTCTCATCTTAAGATTCCCTCGACTGAAAGCCCTCCGACTGATTTGTCATTGAAAGGAGGCTGACCGCTCTCTGATCCCTATCTGAGGGATGGTTTCCAAACGAAAAGGGGAAACGGAGTCTCATCTGGTTCAGGTAGGATGAAAAATAAATTTTCTTTTAATTTAATTTAACCTTGTCGACAAGGGTTTTATTTTTAGTTAAGGGTGGGTAGGATTACTTGTTAAGATTATTTTGTTAGGATCACCTATTAAGATAGCCCCATTTTATAATAAGCCCTGTAAAATAACTTTGATACAGTCCTAAAATAAGAAATCTAGGGGAAACATGGGTTTGAGTTGCTGCAAGTGTGAGAGTGATGTCTGTTTAAATGTTGATGCTAAGTATATGAAAGGTTTAAACAAAAATAATGTTAAATTTTTGAAAAAGTGGAAGTCCAGATATGATTTTGATGGTACACTGAATAAGAATGCCTGTGAAAATTGGTTAGAGATTTGAAAAGAGATGCGGGAACTAGTACTAAAAAGCAAAGACAATTGGGATTTCCCCAAGCACAAAAATGGTTAGAAGAAGCAAATAAATGAGTTATAAAAGAAAAACAGTGCCAGGAAAAAGAAAAAAATAAATCAAAAGGGATCACTGGTGCCAAGTGGAAAAGTAGCTTTATTTTTAGATAAGGAGGATGAGCATACAGTTTGTGCGGTACAAAGGCAGGCAACTGCCCCACCGTATGGGGAAATTGCTGCTGCCGTACCGGCAGAACCTCCTCAATATCAGTCTGAAGATGTGGGACCTGTACAGCAGGGTGGGTTATTGGCTGCTCAAGGAAGCATTGTTACCCCTCCAATTTACCCGCAAATTTCCGTAGTACCCAAGGTTGCTTTGCAAAAGGTAGACCAACCTATGCAGTTAAGGTCGGGACCAGCAGGGCAAGGATGTTGGGCCATTAAACTTTCTGACCACTCAGAAGCTAATACCTTAATACAAGTTGCAAACCCACAAGCAGGGGATGTTGGACAAGAGCCAACTATTTTAGTTTATCGTCCCTGGGCTAGAGAGGATATAAAACGAGCTACAGATGGTATTCCTCATCCCAAGGTTAATTTTCAAAAGTTTTCTGAGGACATAGTTGGTATGCGTTTAAGTTATCATCTAAATGGTTTAGAAGTAGAACAAGTAGTGCGACAAATCCTGGGTCCAGATTGGCACTTAGTTTGTGGTACTTGGACATGTAAGGCAGATGACGGCACTACATCAAAGCATAATTCTGGGGTGTAAGCCACGCGGGTCACTGATCTGTTAAAGAGAATTTCTGATAAGTGGCATCCAAGAGCAGATTGGACAGTAATAAATCAGTGCATCCAAAATGATGATGAATCTGTAGATCACTATATTGTAAGATTGACAGAAGTGTTCAATAACCATTGTGGAATGATGATTCCGCAGGATCAGACCAATGATAGTCCGTATGAACAGCAATTGAAAAATGCTTTTCTTAAGGGTTGTAGGGCTCCGATAAGTAGTTTTATAACTAAGCATATTGTAGATCATAGAACATGTAGACTGCAACCTTTGTTTGAATATGCACGGCATGCTGAGCGACATTTCAATTTAAAAAAGAAAAAGAAAGTACAAGTGTTAGCAGTAGGGGATGATGGTGGTATATTCTTGGTACAGGACCAAAAGGGGCAAGGGTGCCGTGGTGGCGTAAAAAAACGTGCGGGCCCGAAATGGGACACGTTAAATAAACTGGGTGGACATTCAGAGGAATATGAGGGGAGGTTAAAACGTGGAGAATGTTTTAAGTGCGGTAGATGTGGGCACTTCGTTGCCGACTGTGAAGAGTGGCAACATCCCCCACAGCTTACGAACAAGGGCTCCGCATGACTATATGATAGTAAAGGAAGGCGCCAAATTCATTATTGTAATTATCGTAGAGAAGAAGAAAGTGAGAATGACTGTGATGATGATGAGGCAGACACTCTCTGCGATGAATGTCAGAACACTCAGAAGGAAGAGCGGGATTGTGACTGTGAAGTCATAAACCTGGCAAATTTGGGTATTGCTATGCATCTAGATCAAAAACCCACGATAGAGTTTTTGGTTGAGGGACAGAAAGTGGAGTTTTTTATGTGATTCAGGTGCATCGCGTACACTTTTGGGTCCAGCAGTTCTGCCCCGAACTGCGAGACGGACAAGTTTGTCCTTGTGAAAGCGGCAAACGGGAAAATCTATAAGGAACCACTGTCTCATCCTCTATTGTTCACAGATCCACAAACAAACCAAACTGTTAGGTGTAGGGTAATTACATTGAAAGTTTGTCCAGTTAATTTGATAGGAAGAGATTTGATGCATTTGTTTGGAATAGCGGCAATTCCCACACCTAAAGGCATTGAGGCGAAAAGGTTAGCGGATGGCTTGGTGGTACAGGGAGTACAAGACTTGTTTTACTGGTATAGCCAGGACTTGATTTCAAATGGGCCGGGGAGGGTTGATACATATTTGATCAACCTAGCTTTAAGTAAATCTAGGAGCGGGTCAACGCAGGTTGCGGCGCACTTACATTGTACAATGTTCTACAGAAAGGCCCCTGGTCCGGATAAAGAATTTGAAAAAGAATTCTTTAAGCACAAACGTGCAAGGATAATTTTGAATGATATGTTTTGGGATACGCAGGGTAATACAGTAGTGACCTGTACTTTGACCAAGGAAATGAGTTCTTTATATCGCTCAGGTTATAGCCCACATATTTCAATTACTAAAGCAGTGGGGACACATTGGGTAGATTTTGCAAAAAGGTAGCAATTGGGACACAATGTCCGAAAGTCAATTGAAAGATCAACAGATCCAGGTACAAAGATTAAATTGGGTGACTTGGGCACAACCAAGTGTGCACCTCAGGGATGACAAAACAGAAATGGCATGACAAATCCTCCTAACCCAAGAGGAAGATAGTGCGTTAAGTGCCTTACCTGTAGATTTATGGTCAAAAGGTAAAGGGGATGTAGGACTGATGAAAACAGCAGGTGAAGTTTGTATAACTCCAAAGTCAGGTTTTAGACCTCGTAAGCACCAATACCCGCTAAGTAAACAAGCAGAGGAAGGAATTAAGCCAGTCACTGAGCAGCTCAAACAGGTAGGAATTCTTGTTGAATGCCCAGATTCGCCCTGCAATACTCCTTTGTTTCCTGTAAAGAAACCAGATGGGTCATGGAGGTTGGTACAGGATTTACAATCAGTTAATTCAGCTGTGATCCCAAGAGCACCGGTGGTCCATGACCCCTATACATTACTTAATGATTTATTACCTCAGTACAGATATTTTTCTGTCATAGATATAAGCAATGCTTTTTTCTCCATACCACTACATAAGGAGAGTAGATTTTGGTTAGCATTCACTTATCAAGGTAAAAGATACACCTACACCAGATTGCCACAGGGTTATTGTGAGAGTCCGACAATATTCGCACAAGAAATGGCTGCAAATTTAACTAAGTTTGTTCCCCCAGAGGGAAGCCAGGTTCTGTTGTATGTAGATGACATTTTGTTGGCCTCACCCACGCAAGAAGGTTGTAAAAGGGATACCCTTGCCCTTCTTAGTTTTTTAGCTGAGCAAGGACATAAGGTAAATAAAGAAAAATTACAATTGTGGAAAGCACAAGTAAAGTACTTGGGTTATTTAATTTCGCAGGCAGGTAGACAATTGGAGAACAAAAGAAAACAAGCAATTCTTGACGCACCTATGCCCACAACTTAGCGGGAGATGATGTCCTTTTTAGGTGTGACTAATTTTTGTAGAAGTTGGATCCCTAACTATGCTGAGGAAGTAGGGCCATTGACCGCACTAATCTATGACACTCCCATGGCAGCTAAAAATTATATACAGTGGACAAATATGGCAATACAGGCATTTAATAGAATTAAGCAATTGATAGCAGTATCCTCTGTTTTGGGTTTTCCCAACTATTCTAAGCCGTTTATACAAATGGTTGATTGTAAGGGAGGATATATGACTTTGGTTCTGGTACAAGTACATGGGGATAAACAGAGACCGATAGCTTTCTACTCCTCCAGATTAGATCCTGTTGCAAGGGCATTGCCGCATTGTGTTCAAGCTGTAGTGGCAGCCGCTATGGCAGTAGATGCCTTATCATCATTATTTTTGTTTCACCCATTGCAATTGCAGGTTCCACATTCAGTAGCTACTATACTTTTGCAAGATAAGATAACCTTTTTATCTCCTAGTCGACATTTGTCGTGTATGACAGTGCTGCTGACACAGCCTCATATGACCATAGAAAGATGTACTACTCTTAATCCGGCGACACTTTTGCCGTCTCCAGAAGAAGGTACTCCACACGTTTGTTTAGAGAGCATTCATGACAAAGTGCTTCCCCGACCAGATTTAACGGATATTCCGTTGGTAGATTCTGATCTCGTTTTGTTTGTAGATGGATCAGCAAAGAAGGACACTGTAGGAAAAACACTAGTAGGGTATGCAGTCACCACAGAAACTGAAGTTTTGGAGGCAAAAAGATTGTCAAACATTTATTCTGCACAAGCAGCTGAGTTGGTGGCTTTGACTCGAGTTTGTACCTTAGGGGAGGATAAAAAAGTGACAATTTATACAGATAGTCAATATGCTTTCTCCACTGTACATGTTTTCGCTCAACAATGGAAGAATAGGGAAATGGATACTGCGACAGGCAAACCAATAAATCACAGAGATTTAATTTTACAGTTGTTAGATGCAGTGCAACTACCACTTCAGATGGCGATATGTAAATGTTCCGCACATACCAAAAGAAAAGATCCTGTCTCCAGGGGAAATGCACTTGCTGATATGGCTGCAAAAAAGACAGCTCAAAAAAATGATTTGCTTTTGCATGACAATGATTTAGAGCCCGGACACCTCTTAGACTTAGAGACACAAAGTAATGCAAACATTGACAACACAGAAGGAAGAATGTCGTTGGGTAAAATATGGTATCACTCAACAGGATGGGTTGTATAGGGCATCAGATGGCAAAATGGTATTACCCTCAAACCTTTTTAGGTATGCGGCATTGATTAGCCATGGAACTGCCCATGCAGGAGTACAGACGATGATTCAAATAGTGTCTAAGGTGTTTTGGTGTAAGGGGTTTTCAACTTATGCAAAGCAATTCTGTTTATCTTGTTTATTATGTGCAAAGTATCATGCTCAGGGGGGAGTTAAAAAGTCTCAGCAGGCATTCCCCACCCCTCCATATCCATTCCACACACTCTGTATGGACTTTATTGAACTGACACCCTCAGAGGGAAAACAGTTCTGTTTAGTCATTATTGATGCTTTTTCTAAATGGGTAGAAGCTTTTCAAGTAAAGCACCCGAATGCACAAACAGTAGCAAAGCTTTTGACTACAGAAATAATTCCCCGATTTGGTTTACCAAGGCGCATTTACAGTGATAATGGGTCTCATTTTGTTAACCAGATTGTTCAGAAGTTGGGTCAAGTGTTTCAAATTGATCTTAAATATCATTGTGCTTACCATCCCCAATCAGCTGGACTGGTGGAAAGACACAACGGTGTCTTGAAGAGTAAGCTCCGCAAACTGATGGCAGAAACACATAGATCATGGACTGCGTGCCTTCCTTTGGCACTCCTGTATATGCGAATCTCACCTTCCTACAAAGGACTTACACCATTTGAACTTTTGTTTGGGAGACCACATTACGTCCCGCAGTGGCAAGGATTGTTGCCAGCGGAACGTGAGGGGGGGGGGGTGAGGATCTAGTGGATTATAAGAAGAAGCTGCTAAATGTCAAATCTCTTGTAACCAATGACTCCTTTGCAGATTCCAGAAATGAAGCCTTGTTAAGCGTGGCACCCAGGGACTGGGTGTGGATCCGAATTGTGAAGAGAAAGAATTGGTCATCCCCCAGGTGGGAAGGCCCATACCAAGTACTTATCTCGACACCTACGGCTGTAAAGATCGCTGAGAGGACTTTGTGGATTCATATCACCCACTGTAAAAAACTCAAGGCTCTTCCTTCTACCATTGATATTGGTCAAACTCCACCGGACCTCTGAGCGCAAAGTCTGGCTACAAAGGGGGATTAGCCCAATAGGGGTTAGTTCATCTCAAACCCAGTGAAGAAACCAATGGCGCGAGGTAGTCCTTAGGGAGGATGGCCATGTTCAGCTGGTACTTGAACTGTCACATGATGATGATTTTGGTGGCGAAAGTAAATATGTCCATACGAGAAGGAACAGTTGCAAGAGAAAAAGGAATGGTGGTGCTGCAAGTGCAAACAGGTGTTACTACTGTGTTTAAGGTGAAACTTTGTGAAGGAATTTTGGACTGTTCTAAATGGAACAATAATAACTTCTTGACTTGTGCAAAATACTTGTGCAATAGAGACTGTACGTCCTGGTCAAATGTTTGGTGGTTAACAGATGTGAATGGATGGGAAACAAGTGGTGCAGTGATACCAGAGAAAGATAAAAGCAGGCAACAAAGAATAAAAATTGCGCATTCCCAAGGTACCGAAGTAATTACTATAACCATTGTGTCACCACAAGAAAGTGATTCAGGAGTTTATGGAATCGGAGTGTCTCTTCCAACTAGAACTGATCCTTTGGGGACCCTCCAACTTAAAGTACAAAGCCTTAAGAATGCGACAAGTAAAGCAGATTTTGCCTTCACAGAAGAAGAACAATTGTTACTCGAGACGGGATTCATACACCATAATGAATGGTTATCTTGGGTTAGATATAGTACCCGAGAAGCACATCGTGAGAACTGTATTTCTTGTGCTGAAGGTAAACAGCAACTAGCAACAGTCCCATTGATGCAAGATGAAGGTAACCTAACGTGTCTGTTAAAATTATTCTTCAACAAAACTGAAGATAAATGCAAAAATGAAACTCAATGTTTTCCAGTCATAAGCAAAGTTGAGAAACCGCCTGCAGCGATTTCCTATCCAGGTTCGTATATGTGCATTTCCAGAGATGGCACAGGGAAGAATTATGGCAATATGGGACAGAGCTATTGCAATGTTACTGTAAATGGCAATGAGAATCCATTTCTGGAGAACCAAACTCATAGTTTAGCAGACGTATAGTGGTTATGTGGAGACAACAAACTCAGATCAAGGCTTACGATTCCCTGGAAGGGAACTTGTGCACTTGTAAAGTTAATTCTGCCATTTTACATTTTCCCAGTTCCAGCAAGCAGTTTTGTAAGAGAACCTGAAATAAAGCCGAAGTGGTTGAGTAGGAGAAAAAGAGAGGCACCGAAGCAATCTTTCGATAATGGTGTCTACATCGATAGCATTAGCGTACCAAGAGGCGTACCTGATGAATACAAAGCAAACCAAATAGCAGCTGGTTTTACATCCATCTTTGTCTGGATTAAACCTAATAAGAATGTGGACTGGATCAACTACATTTACTATAACCAGCAGTGTTTTGTGAATTATACCAAAGATGCATTGAAAGGAATTGCTGAACAACTGGAGGCCACTTCGCAGGTGGCATGGCAGAATCGAATTGCGTTGGATATGCTCCTGGCCAAAGAAGGAGGAGTTTGCAAGATGTTTGGGACTTTCTGTTGTTCATATATTCCAAACAACACTGCGCCCGATGGAAGTATCATTCGAGCTTTGAAAGGAGATGTTATCCGAAAAATTGGCAGAAAACTCTGGGGTAAATAATCCCTTTACTGACTTTCTACAAGCGTGGTTTGGAAAATGGAGTCATCTCATCAGCAGTTTCCTGGTGTCCATTGGAGTCGCTGTGGCTATCGTGGTGGTATGTGGTTGCTGTTGTATACCCTGTATCAGAGGTCTTCTACAAAGACTGGTTGATACTGCTGTTACGAAGACGATGTAATAGCAATTGCAACAGACTGGTGAAAGTGAATACATTGAAGTGTGACTTTTGCAAATGTTTTTGAAGTTTAAAAGTTTGTCTTGCCAATGAAGTAATGTATGCAAAGAAAAACTTAGTTTTTACCATATATTGCTGAAATAAAAGACAAATAAAAGTGTTTTCAGGAGGGAAATGTTAAGAGGAAAAAGTTTTAAAACATACTGTTATTTGTCTTTTTCCTCTTCTTGCAAAGTGAACATGTTATTTGTTGGGATTATGCCTATCAAAGATGGGCCTCATCTGTGAACAAAATGCAGTTTTGCTTATGAACCTGAATAGTAACTGTTTTCTGCATTTCAGAATAAAGAGATTTGGTTATAGCTTGGTGAAGCCTGGGATAAGGACGCACGGCCGAGTAAGAGTTAATTTACTGAAGCAGGCTGTGTGTCCTGGAAAATTTGAGCTACCATTGTTGAACTGAACATTCTGTGCTTCTTGAACATTCTGTACTAACTGTTGGTTTGAGGTGATTTGTGATAAACATGTTTATCCCATATGTTTTTCATAGCCAACTGTCAACGGTCAGAAATGTAACAAAAAGTTGTTTTGCTTGCAGTATAAAAGTTGATGTCAGTAAACAAGTTGACCAGAGGAGATCATCTTGGCCAACATGCTGTGTAATCTGGTTAGCTGCTAATAAAGAAGATTTTTCATCACCTGAGGCAGATGCGACTCGTTTGAATTTTTCTTCTGACAGTAGCTCATACGAAAAGCTCTGATGATATCAGAATAAATATTGATCCAACAGATGTGAACAAAGCATTAAAAAGGGCTCATCATCCAATGTGCACAGTCGAAGAAGTTGCTGCCGTCATGCCAAATGCCACTGTTTTTTTCCAATTTAGATGCAAAGAGTTAATTTTGGCAAATTTTGCTTGGCTGAAATTTTTCCTTGTTGACCACATTTGGTACACCATTTGGAAGATACAGATCTCTGAGAATATAATTTGGAATAAATTCTGCCAGTGAAGTCAGGCTGCAAGGTTCAGGGTTTGAAGCTGAGGGTGCAGAATCTGGCCCACCTGCTGGGACAGCAGGGAAGGTGTCTGATGTAGGTTCCATGGATCCAGCAGTATCATACTGCGCAAGAGAGGGTACCAGTGCTGGCGAGGCCAGTCTGGTGCAATCAGTATTGTCCTTGGTTTGTCATGTTTGATCTTTAGCAGAACCATCGAGAGGAGAGGCAGAGGGGGAAAGGCATAAACTGAGAGGCTTTCTCAGGTAAAGGACAGGGCATCCACTTTCCAAGCTTGACTGTGGGGAGTCCTTGTGCAAAATTTGTCCAATTGGTAGTTCTGAGGAGAGGCAAACAGGTCTATCTCTGGAGTCCCCCATTTCTTCCTCAAGAGGTTGAATATCTTTGGTTCCAGTTTCCATTCGTGTGGGTCCATGACATTTCTGCTTAGGTCGTCTGCCAGTGAATATAGCTTGCCTGGCAGGAATTGAGCTTGTAGGTGCACTTGGTAGCTCAGGGCTGTGTTCCACAGAGCCATGGCTAGTCTGTAGAGAGGGTACGAGTGAGTGCTCCCCTGCTTGTTTACGTACCACATAACTGTGGTGTTGTCCGTCTTTACCAGTAATTGCCCTGGAAGGATATGGTCTTTAAAGGTTGTCAGGGAATTCTGTACAGCTAACATTTCTTTTTGGTTGATATGCAGGTGCATCTGACTCGGGTTCCATTTGCCCTGAATGCACCGCCTGCCAAGTGAGCCCCCCATACATAGTCTGATGCATCTGTAGTCAAGGTTTGAGCGGCAGGGGGTAGATTGAAAGGGATCCCCTTGTTTAGGTGGCAGGCCTCTGCCCACCAAAGGAACTCTGTCTTTATACAAGGAATGATAGGAATCATTGTCTCCAGGTCCTGAGAATGTTGACACCATAGGCTTTTTAGATACCATTGTAGTTTCCTCATATGCAGTCTTGCATATGGAATTAGTAGAATGCAAGAGGCCATGAACCCCAGGGATTGCAGGATTTTCCTTGTAGATAGCTGGGTCTTTGTGGCCAGTAGTTTGCAGTAAGCTGTCAAATAAACTTGTTTCTCTGGCATTTGGTAAGCCATCTGGGAAGTTGTGTTCAAGCTTGCTCCCAGGAATACAATTTGTTGGCAGGGTACTAGATGAGATTTCTTTTCGTTTATGGTGTACCCCAGCAAGGTTAGAAGTTTCTTTACACATGCCAGATGTTTTAACAGCATGCCCTGGCTTTCTGCCTGAATTAGACAATCGTCCAGGTACGGGTATATTTGAAAGTTTCTCTGCCTGCAAAATGCAATGGCTGGAGCTAGACACTTTGTGAATACCCTGGGCACAGTAGATAAGCCAAAGGGAAGTGCAGAGAACTGATAGTGCATGGAGCCTGCTCTGAAGTGTAGGTATTTCCTGCAAGATTCCCTTATTGGAATGTGCAGGTAAGCTTCCTTTAAGTCTAAGGTTGCCAACCAGTCATCCTGGCCTAGTACAGGAAGCAGATGTTGAAGTGTTAGCATTTTGAATTCTGGAATTACCAAAAAGGTGTTTAGAATAGAGAGGTCCAGGATAGGATGCCAGGAGCTGTCTTTTCTGGGTACCAGGAAGAGTCTTGAGTAAAAAACTTCTCCCCATTCTTTTGCTGGGACAGGCTGAATAGCCCTGATACTTAGAAGAGAGATCACCTGCTGCTGACCCTCTGCCCACTGATTTGGGGGTAGGTCTGGCCAACTGTTTGAGGTTGGTAAGGTGTGGAAGTGGAATCTGTATCCTTGGAATACTATATTTAAAACCCATTTGTCCTGGTTAATGAGTTCCCGTTTTTTTGAATGCAGGGCAATATTTCCCCCTAAGGGAGCAGACAGTTGAGCAGGGCTTAGAAGGTTTAAGGTTAAGTCATTGTGACATTTTTCCATAGGGGGCTGTCTTACTACTTCCAGATTTGGAAGTGGGAGCCCTCCACTGCTTAGGCCTGTGTATGTCTTGAGACTGTAGCCGGTGGTCTGCTGTTCCTGGGTTTGGACTGAGAAGACCTGGAAGAGACTGGAAAGGACCAGTTCTTAGAAGGCCAATGCCTACTAAATCTGGGAGGCTGTACTTGCAGGAAATCTTTAACAGTTTGCATAGATTTAGCTTTTTCCTCCATCTTTTTAAGGACTTCTTCTGCTTTGTTGCCAAACAGGCGGTCTTGGTTTAAGGGAGCATCCAGTAATTTAGCTTTAACATGATCTGGTAAGTTTTGCTCCTTAAGCCAAGCATGCCTTCTAAGTACAGACCCAGTGACAGCAGCCCTGCAAGATGCTTCTAAAGAGTCAAAACCACATTGCAAAGTATGTTTACCAACTTGTTCAGCAGAATGCATTAAATCCTGTAATTCTTTATGTTCAGCTCAGTCAGGAATCAACATCATTTTCTGTTTAAGTAGTCCCATAATATGCTGTGGATACTTTAACATATGAAACTGGCAGTTTGAGGCCCTAATGGCCAAAGTAGCAGAAGTGTATACCTTCTTACCCCATCTGTCCAAGGCCCCAGAATCTCTATCAGAGGGGGTAGGGTTTTTGGCAGTGGTAGCCTTAATGCCTTTAGGTCCCTGGGAAATGGTCTCTGGGTCTGCAGCAGGATTCTTGAAGAGGAACTTGTGAGAGTCAGGTACTCTGTAATACTTGTCAGGTTTTCTGGGAGCTGGAGGTAAAGTGTCTGGGGCCAGGCTGGATTCCAAGAAGGCATCATCTACAATGTCCATGGCAAGAAGGATAGCTAAAGGCCTGTGTTGAGGGAAGAGTAAGAATTCCCTAAGCCTCTTTTTGTAGTCAAAGTAATCCTGGCTTTCCCAGCGAAAATTCTTCCTAAGAGTGTGCAAGGTTTCACCAAAAGCAAAATCTTCTGGAGGGGAAGCAGAGGGAATGGAATCCTCTGCATCAGAATCCTCATAGGTAGATAAGGGCAAATCCTGGTAATCAGAAGAAACAGAAATTTCAGAATCCTGATCAGAAGATTTAGAAGGAAAATCAGTTCTAGGTCTCTTAGAGGGGGAAGGCTGGCTTCCCCTAATCAAAGTAATAAGGTCTTCAGCTATTCTTATCATTTAATTTTTAGGCATATGGGCCTGACCATGCAGTTTGGAAGTTGGTTTTCTAGGCGTGGGTCGAGTTTTAGGCCTTGAAGAAGAAGATGGAGTCAGTTTGAAATGCAAGTCTGTAGGCCTGAATGCATCCTCAGAAGCTGGTGCCTACACAGCAGCTCCGGACCCATCCAAGGTGGAGACATCCGCAGGTTCATTAGTCGAAGAAGCATCTCCCGGCATACCGGACTCCGAATGGGTCTCAGCAGAGGCCTGCGAATCTGAAGTAGCGGGTATCAGGGGCTGTGAAAGCACCTCACTGAGTACCAGCAAACTGGCGACTAGCTTAGCGGAAGCGTCGTCGGCAGTTTTGGACCTATGCGGTCTGTTTCTGTCTTTATCTTTAAACTTTTTCAGAATATCGGTAGCCGGATTGCTTACTAATGACATTTCTGGATAGTTAAACCGAGTACCAAAATAATCTGCTGCAAAAATAGACCAACGATGAATAGTTCGGGGGTTGAATAAAGCACAAAACTGACAGCGAGGTACGTCATGGTCTGGGCTTAAGCAAGGAATGCAATACGAATGAAAATCTTTATGAGGAATTTGCTTTCCACAGGCAAGACAACTGTTAACTTTTACTGACATCAGTTTATGAGCAAGAAAAAGGATCCCCAAAGGGGCATTTAGCTTTTTTGAAGACTTTGTTTCTGAAACTCGAAAACGAAAATTTCAGGAGTCAGCCGACTGGCACTTGTGAACTGCTTCTGCTTTGGGCACCGCGTGGCAAGAAAGACTGATGTAATGGAGTCGGCTGCATGTTTTATACCCCTGACGACCTGACGTCATGGAAGAGGAGACAGCACCCGATGCAGGAATCCAAGATTCTGGTATTCAGGATGGCTGAGGGCTACCTACAGGCAGATAACCCTAATGTAATGACTGCAACAGTGAAACACAAAGAACATCTCATACAGCTTCAGATCCAATTCTCCAGAAGCTAAACCTTTTTATCAGTCGAGGATGGCCTTCAAAGCAATCTTGTTTACCAGTAGAAATGCAACACTATTTCCCATAAAGAGATGAGATTTTGTCAGACAATGGTATCATCATGAAATGTCCTAAAGTGATTGTTCCAAAGTCCTTGCAACAAGAGTACATTACCATCTTGTATCGTGGCAATCCAGGAACTGATTCTACCAAAAGAAGGGTGAGAGGTCTAATAATTTGGCCTTCTATATCAAGAGATATTGAGAAAGTACTTTCATCTTGTTCAGTATGTAATAGTTCAAAGCCACATCAACAGAACCACTTCAGTTAAGCCAGATTCCTGAACTACCTTGGTTGACAGCAGCCACAGATATGTTTGATTGGAATGGTCAACATTATTTGGTGTTAGTAGACTCTTATTCAAATTGGTTCGAGATTGACCTACTTCACAACCTAACTTCCAGTACTGTCATTACTAAGTTGAAGCCACATTTTTCTGTCCATGGCAGTCTGCACAGAGATATTTCTGACAATGGTGCACAGTTAATGTTGCCACCACTCCGTTTTTTTTTCCGGACTATCTGGAAATCAACTGATTCTCCAGTAGTCCGGAAAACACTGTACAAACTCCCATATTCTGTTTCAAAAAGGAAACAGACTATCGGAGTTTGTAAATCGGCTGATTTACTATGCTTTTTTGCAGAAAAGCATAGTAAATCAGCCGAAAGCAGGAAGCAGGAACTGAAAAAGAGGGTGATGTCATTGTGATGTCACACAATGGGTGGAATGTGGGCGGAAGAGGGGGTGGGATGGGCAGGGTTATGAGTGATGTGAGGAGTGTGGCTTTACTCCGGTTTTAGCCACGACAGAAGGTGGCAACCCTATGCACAGTTTACAAGTCAGCAGTTCAAGAAATTTGCAGAAGCATGGGACTTTATTCATATTACGAATACTCTTGAATACCCTCAATCAAATGGCTTGGCTGAACGTGCAGTTCAAAGTGCAAAAAAAAAACATTCCATGTGATAAACATTTTGTTTCACCTGCCCAAAGACTTATGTCGAGACAAACCAGAATCGCACTACCAATCAGTAGTAATTTGTTGGTTCCATGTGCAAAGAACAACAAAGCAGTAAAAGCCTAACTGTTGAAAAAGCATTTGTCCCAGAAGCCTTACTATGATAAAAGCAGCAAACTGCTCTGTTCTTTATAAAAAAGGGAGACAGTGAGGGTGAAGATGTCAAAAGATTTTGATTGCATCGGATTTGTGAAAAGTTTGTTTCAAGGGCCGAGATCATACATTGTGGAATCACAAGGAGTGGAATTCAGATGAAACTGGAAGCATTTCTCAGCTGTGACTGAACCAGTGTTATAGCACCTTGTCTGTGACAAAGAATCTAGTTGTCAGAGTGACTTGTCCAATGCTCCTGTTCCAGAGGACATCCCATCAGCAATCCCCATTCCTAAGAAAATCCCTGAGAATCCTCTAGCAGAACATTTCCCCAGTGACTGTCCCTGTTGCTAAACCCAGTCCTATTATGTCACAAGATCAGGTCGCATCTCAAAACCTACTTCCAGATACATGGCAACCTGGACATGACTATTGTTTTTCTTTATTAGTGTCTGTGTATTGAAATGCATGCCTATTGAAATGTCAATGTTTATATGAGACATATCAATAAAGAGGGAGGATGTAAATCAGAGTGTGTGATATACCTTTAAGAAGCTTTCCAGTAAGTCAGCACATGCATACAAGTACTGAGCACATGCAAGCAATAGTGCCATTTTGAGTGAGCAGCCAGAGTGTGACCATGCAAGTAAGGAGTTAGATAGTTCATTTAATTGTAATGTTCCTGCCATCCATCCTGATGTATCTGTATACAATACACTACTTAATCGAACACTCAAGCCTCAATGTCTTCTTAATGCATTTATGAAGAGCAACAATGTGTATGTTACAAACCTGGCCATATAAACAAAAACAAAAAAAAAAGAAAGAAAAACAGCCAAGACCTGTATTAGTACAGATGCAATCATGCCAGCAGAAAGAGTTCATCCTGACAAAACTGTGGCAGAAAGGCACAGTATTAAAAATTGGAGACAGTAGAGTATTTGTGGAAAATGATATGTACACCAGTCAGAACAGAAGCACATTTATCCCAGTAATCAGGGAATGTTGAGAGGCTGCTATGAGATTCAAGCTGCTATATCCAGCTGTCTTCAAAATATTTTTTTTGTGGAGTATCACAGTAAATTTTTTATGCAGGGCAGGCTAAAGAGAAAATACAAAAGTTTGTCCAACAATGAGCTATCAAACAGAAGGAAACCCTGCTTCTAATTGTTCTGATAATAACGCTCGCAGAAAGACTTTGCCAATGAAATCTTTTCTAATGTTCCAAAGGAAAATACGAGAGAGAGACTGAAAAAAAAAACAGGAGTTGGCTAGAAGAATTGAGAGTATCTTAGACTTGGACTCTAGAGTTGGGAGATGAACAGGAAGAAGACCAGCAATGCTAAAATTAGGCAATAAATGTGCAATTGTAAATCATCAATCTTATTTGTGAAATATGGCTGTAGAAGATAAAAAAGTGGAAGGATTGGACTTTTGTTGACTCTGTTAATCTTGTGGAGGACTAAAAAGCATATGCCCCACTTTGTGTCATTAATTTTGGAAAGACATTAAGGGGAATGGAAAAAGAAAAAAAAGTTAATTGTATGTAAAATACTTTTCACTTTTAACAGTATTTGCATAAAACATTTCATTATATAAATGGCATGTTATATAATCGAGCATGTTCAGTTACTGTTGTATGTGATCCAGGTACTAAAGTTGATGGATGTCTTTTTTTCTTCTTTTTTACTTTTGGCAATACAATGTAAAAAGAGAAGAAAGTTTGGATAAAAGCATGTTTTAGTTAAAGGACTGCCATCTTGGACTGCTGAGGTGGTGGATGGGGTATAAAAGTGCACAGATCATAATTTATGTAGAGTTGATATGTTTTCTCTTACTTTTGCATAGGTGAAGTCTGGGTTAAGGCCTCTGTTTAATCTAATAACATATTTTTAGTGTAAGCAAGTAAATAAGAGAACACTGAATGCAAAGAAAAGTTTTTCTTTAGCAAATAAATGTTTATTGTGAGTTGAGAAGTATCCAGCTGAAGGCACATGTAAATCAGTTCTCAACAGTGTGGCAAAAAAATGGTGAAAGCAAAATACTTTAACGAACCTCAGGTACAATAAAAAATGTAGAATCCAGTCAAAATAGCGTACAAAACACTTTAATACACGCGTTCATCTCACAACTTCATCAGAATACATTCATTACTCACTTCATCCTGTTTAAATATACAATCAATTAAACAAACAATTAAACAATTAACATCCTTGTTAAAAACTATTAATTAAAACCAATTTAAAACAATCCCTAACTACTAAATAAATGAAGCACATTATATTTCTTATTTATTCCTAGTTTCCTATGTTTTAAAAAGCATCTTACATTTATTGTTTCATTCAAACCAGGAAACTTATCCGAATTTAACAGTAGTAAACCACATTTTGTGTTTAGGAACTCTAATAATATTAAGAAAATGTTAGAATATCATAACTTTGAATCAAGGAAAATCAGTAGAAATAAAAAAGGCATGTTTTGTTGTCAAAACTGCAAAGTCTGTCGGTTTATTTCTGTAGGTCCTAACATTTCTATAGTCAGCAGTGATAGAATTATTGAAGTCCCAGGTTTTGCAGACTGTAATTCATGCGGGTTAGTGTATGTAGGCATGTGTACAGCATGCCCGGCTTTCTATGTGGGAATGACAACACGTAGTTTAAGCACCCGCATTAAAGAACATTTGTACAGTATAAAATGTAAAGATGACAAAAATGCCTTATATAAACACTCTATCATTTGTCATTGTTTTAAAAAATTTGTATTTTCTGTGCTTGAAATATGTGAACCTGACAGTAGAGCTGGTGATTTCAAAAATTATTTAGAACAGAGGGAAACACTATGGCAAGTCAGGTTAAATTCGGATAAGTTTCCTGGTTTGAATGAAACAATAAATGTAAGATGCTTTTTAAAACATAGGAAACTAGGAATAAATAAGAAATATAATGTGCTTCATTTATTTAGTAGTTAGGGATTGTTTTAAATTGGTTTTAATTAATAGTTTTTAACAAGGATGTTAATTGTTTAATTGTTTGTTTAATTGATTGTATATTTAAACAGGATGAAGTGAGTAATGAATGTATTCTGATGAAGTCGTGAGATGAAAGCGTGTATTAAAGTGTTTTGTACGCTATTTTGACTGGATTCTACATTTTTTATTGTACCTGAGGTTCGTTAAAGTATTTTGCTTTCACCATTTTTTTGCCACACCGTTGAGAACTGATTTATTTGGTTTGTGTTCGCTTTTGAAGGCACATGTACATTTTTTTCATCTGTTTCCATGTGGACAAACTGACTACAGGGCCAGACAATAAAGTCCAGAGGGCCTTTTTTCAAGGCTAAAAGATAATGTTTTCTGAAAGCATGCACTTTTTTTTCACATCTGGAAGGGAAATAAAGATAAGGAAGCACAGGCAGCAATTAATGTAAGCAGGGGCACAGGCTGTAACATGCATATTAGCATGCATAACCATAATTTTAGTTTAACCAATGTCTGTGTGTGCAGCTGTCAATTTGTTTCTATCAGGAGGGATAAACTTCATTATTTGAAGATGTACATAGTGTTGTGTGTTTGTTTTAAGTTAAGATGTCATGTGGGTTCTCTAGGGTGTGTGTGTGTGTTTTTTTTGTTTGATGGTTTTTATTAAAACAAAATGTCTTGTAAAATGTGACAGATTCAAATGTCGATGACAAGAAAACTGCCTAAAAGATCAACGTGCCAAATACTACTGAGTACATGTAACACAAAAGCTGCAAATAGACATAAAAACTGTCATATGTAATACATGGGAATAATAATTTATTACAACAGCAACACTTTCCATATTATTTTGGAATACAAATGGTCTCACAGGTATAGACAAAAAGGACAGAGTATTGAATTATATTAAGAAATGCAGAGTACAAATAGAAATACTACAGGAGTCACACTGTAAAGAAATGAGCATGTGAATTTGATAAAGAAAGGATTTCAGGATGGATATTCAGCAGGGTAACAGGGACAAAGGAAAAGGGAGTCCTTATAATAATTGCTTGAGGAACTTCAATAGTAACAGGGAAAAAAGATAATAATGGTAGATTTGTGATAGTAAAGGGTTACTGGCAAGGAGAATAACTACACTGGCATGCATTTATATTCTACTTAAAACTCCAACTATAGAGCTTAAGAAACGTTTGGGAGAAATAATCAGCTTTCAGCAAGAAATATTACTTATAAATAGGGATGGAATTTTTGATTTGCAACACTAAGGATATATTAGGAGGACACAGAAGGGAAAACAACAAAAGAGGGTAGATTTCTGAAGAAATTTATGAAAATATTTGTTATGAAAGATGTGAAGTCATTAGTAGGAACTCAAGGAGAATTTACAAATTCCCCCAAGAACGATACGTGGGCTAGACTAGATAGAAATTATATTTCACAGGAACACGTGTATTTAATTGGAAGCTTTGACACACATCCAATAACAATTTCAGATCATGGGCCTATATAAACAAAGATAAAAATGCAGGTTAATGGAGTAAAAATGAGACAATGGCACTTCACCACCTACCTGTTAAAAAGAGAAGAATTTAAGGAATGAGTAGTAGAAATTATTCAAGAGTTCTTAGGGAAGACAGAAATGTATTCAGAAGTTATAGCTACTGGGATAAAAATGAAAGCGGAGTTTAAAAATAAAAAATAAAAGAAAAAGGGATATGATTAAGTAGCAGCAGAAATTATTTAGAGGGGCTGACAAAGGTTAAAGTATTACAGAATAAGGGAATCTTACAAAAAAGAAAAGGTGCAACTGCAGAATGAGAAACAGAAAATAAGGGGGTATCTGGATAGTATACATGAGTTTGTAAAGATTGCTGTAACCATTCTTGATAACATCAGAGCACAAAAACTTTTAGCACAATGACTTAGACAACAGAAAGTAGAAAGTATTGTTGCCAAACATAGGGAGCCTACAACAAGAAAAATGGAGAGTAATGAGTGCAGTACAGCTGTGAACAATCAAACCCTACATAGTTAATTGATCTCTCTCTCTCTCTCTCCCCCACCCAATCTGCACCAATAATTCATACACATAATCAATAAGTATGTTTTTCTCCAAAACTACTGTTGGGACATGTGTATTATTGTTCTACAAATATTGAATCATTTGATTATTAATGTTCCCTGTTCAAATACTATCATTGGTGGCCTGCTGCTATCAATGTAACCTGCATGCCATTATGATGCCTACTGTTGTTCCATTTATACATCTGTTCTGTTTGCTATGCAACTGTTTCAAATCTGTTGGTTTGGGTCAATTGGGACACCCATGAATGCTGTTAAAACTAATATTGAAATGTTTTGTTCATGACTAACCAACATATTTTATAAAATCTCAACACCATAGCACATCTAGGAATGCAGATCCCAGCGGATCCGCCTATCCCACTTCATCTGGCTGTGGCACCATTCCCCAGCATGTCTGGGACACAACCTGGGACCTCCTCATCTGCTGGTCCTGCACCATCTTCGGGTAGAACCGCCACAGGAGACAGGGCCCAAGCTCCCCCCCATGAGTGGGCGCACAGAGGAAACTGTCACCCGTAGCCAGGTCCGGGGTTTGGTGCCTAGCGCCATCCAAAAGGAGTTTGGTGGGGAGCTGTGCCAGATTGAGGGCTGCCTGGTGCATCTTGAGGGTCAACCTGCCATGCCTGTCCAGCCCCCAGCACAGCCACCTTTGGGGTTGTTAAGGTGCAGTGGTGACTGCTCATGGGTGGGGTCCTCAATCCCACTGTATCCATTTGGGGGCTCATGGGCATCTTATTCCCAACCGCCCTCCCCTCCCACGTGTCATACACCACCCCTGTCTGCTGTCTTGTCTGTCTTCCTATGCAACTTATCTCCCCAAATATACTTACTATCCTTCCCCAACATCCCACTCTCACCTTAAAAAAAAAGGGGCATCTGTTCCCAAAAAAAATTATGCCCCATACATAGCTGTCCATTTTGCACATGTGTGTCCACTGGACAGATGTAATCTGGTCCAACTGGCTTTACAATAAATTACTGTTGTCCTCACCCCCTCTCTCAGGGGTTTGAGTGTCCAAATTCATCTCCAAATTCTGTAGAAATTCACAGTTCTTGCTGTAGAAAAAATGGACAGCTATGGACCTTTCCTACAACCGTCCTGCACATCCCTAGCTACCTTTCAAACTGTACTTCCCTCTGCACGCCCCTTTTTTCACCACTTTCCTATCACACCTTTTTCTTGTTTTTTAAAGAAATTAGTGTGGGGGTAGGTGGTAAGTGAAGCTAAAATGGATTAACTATGTGTTGGCATCACTTACAGTCATGCAAACCCACTTACAACTGCTTAAAAGTGCCTTAATCACTCTGTATCCATCAGACCTTGTTCTGCCCAGAAACAAAATAGTCAGCCCCGCCAAGGTTTGAACCCAGGATGCATGCTCTACATTCACAGTAACAAACCACTACACCATCTGAGCTGTAAGAATCTGCAATGCTTTAACAAACATATCATGCATTCTGGTCATTTATCAGTAACGAAAAAAACATCAGATCCAAGTCTCAATCCCATGACACTGTACACTATAGTCAGAGCAATGTACCACTACACCATCTGACCTGTCGAAATTAATGTTGCTTTTTCAAACATATCATGTAATAGAGGCATGCAACATTAGGGAGAAAGCTCTGCGGAATCATTCAAGTGTTGTATCTAGACACAAACACATAGGTGTGTACTGGACTAATGGACTTGGGCCTTTACAAGCCTAGCCATAGGATTACCCTGGCATTATGCCAGCCACCGGACCTTAGTTCCCAGTGCCTCTGTTGAGCAAGGCCAGTGGAGTTATCCCCAGGGTGAATTTTCTATTTCCCATCCACTCATCAAGATTTCTCTTGAAGAGGGTCAGCGAGGTGCTCTGCTTGACATGTATGGGAAGTCTATTCTATAGCATGGGCAGCCTCTGGGTTATGAACCTGTCCCTCCAGTACGTTCTGTTGATTGTGGTAATGAAATAGTGGATAAATAAATAGATATACATATATAAGTATATAAAGGAAGGGAACTATATATATATATATATATATATATATATATATATATATATATATACACACACACACACACACATATATATATATACATATACACACACACACACACACACACACACACACACACACACATATATATATACACACACAGACAAATGTATGTGCATAACATGCAGTGCAGTCAGACCTCAGAAAGTACAGTTGTGTACACTTACCATAAATGTAGATGTTCAAGTGTATTCACTGTTGCAGTCATCACACTTGGGGTTATCTGCCTACAGGTAGCCCTCAGTCGGCCCGAATACATGAGACTTAGTATTCCTGCGTCGGTTAATGTCGCTCCAGGACTGACGTCAGGTCATCAGGGGTATAAAAACAGGCAGCCAACGCCATTACATCAGTTTTTCTTGCCCCAAATGTCAGGAGCCTCCCAAATGGGGGGCTAAGGTATGGTGGGGAAAACACCACCAGTAAAAAGTAAATACCAATACCCCAGGATGGGGTGAGTGATAGCCATAGAGAGGAGAGAGAGAGAGAAACCAGGAGGCTGGAGGGAGGGAAACCAGGGCTGCAACAGTGAATACACTCGAACATCTACATTTATGGTAAGTGTACACAAAGTACAGTTTTGTACCTACCATAAATGAAAAATTATTATATGGCTCTTACTTGCTTCTTGCTTGGCTGGATTCTTGCTAAAATTCAAAGTCTGATTATATTTGCATTCACAGTCTGTTGCATACAGAAACTTGCAGAATATACACTGATGAGAGAATATACTTTGCAGCACTTGTCTTTAAGAGCAGTAACCAATAACTTTTATAATAAATAAAACTGGACAAACGTTGCAGCTTAAAAGTACTGTTCCAACTTTACTTCTCATATAGTACAGATGATGTGAGAGATATAACATTTACCTTGGGACTTGTGTCCCTACCAAACCTCTCTCACATAGCTGGATTTATACAGCTCTTTATATACACTTTTTAGTCATGCATAAACATATTTTTGAGGAAACACATTGTTCTGTATTCTTATTTTGGAGAATTGCTTATCCTGTAGAAACAATACTAAGCTTCCTTGTTTAACAATGTCTTGTAAGAGACCAGCTTTTCTGACAGTATGAATATCCTGTAACAGTGTCCTGATGTCCATGTAGAAAAACATATTTTTGAGGAAACACATTGTCTGTATTCTATTTGGATCTGTGTATATGACCATATGTTCTTGTACCAATGCTGATAAGCATATCCTGTTTTTTATGAAGAAAAACATATTTTTGAGAAAACACATTGTCAGAGATCAGCTTTTCTGACAGTGTGAACATCCTGTATTTTATTTGGATCTTTGTATAAAAAAACATCTATTCTTGTGCCATCCTGTTTTTCCATGCAGAAAAACATGTCATTGTTCTTTAAAAGCAGATTTTGCATTTTGTTCTTGCATACATCCTGTTTTGAGTCTGTAAGGGAAAAATGTCCATTCTTTAAAAGCAGATTTTGTATTTTTGCTCTTGCATACATCCTGTTTTGAGTCTGTAAGGGAAGAATGTCCATTCAGCAGATTCCTTTTCCAAGCCATGGTCATTTAGTATGACTGCTGATCACATATTACTTAAACTTTGTTTCTGCATTTAAGCAAGCCTTTTCTTTCAGCATATTTACAACATAATTAATTTCAGATTTATATTCATAAAATCTAACAATTCCCTCTGTTTTTAAACATACTCAAAACATTTTATATAGAAAACACAAGAAACAAACCTTTAGTTTGATACAACAAATCAAAATGCAATTTTACATAGTTAATACAATGATATTAAAGTATTACTACCAAAACTGAATGTATTTAACAACTTTTTCTTTTGCAGACCATTCTGTGAAAATATTTTATCAGTTATGAGCTGTGTCTGCTTTAGTTTAACTTGATCAATTTATTCTTTTGCAATCATTTATGACTTAGAACTGTTTCATTAACTCTTTGCAACTGTTGAATTAACTATAAGAGACAATAACTATGTGCTACTGCAAGCATTTATACACTACTGAAAACACACAATTTCAATGTCATTTTAACCATAACATTGTGGTCATGTATTTGAACTGCCCATTAACATCTTGATAAAATACTGAACTGGGCTTAAATAATAAATATTTGAAAGCAGTTATTTTACTGGGGTAAAACCAATGATATTACAACTTGACAAATTACTTTTGAACTTATTACGATGTATCCTGTACAGTATGTATTTACACAGACTGTTTGCTATTCATGCATTTCAATTTACTAGGTATACTGGACCCACTTTTTTTAAAACGTTTTTTCACACATATTTATTACTAGACATTTATTTAATTTGTACTGAATTCTTCTGCATTTGTACATACAATGACTATAAAGTACATTTAGTCTAATCTTACAAATTTAATAACATTAATATTAAGCAAAATCTTGGAAAATGTTTGTCTCTTTAGAAATATCTAGTGGAATTGACACCAAATCCATATGTCCTGTTATTTTAAACTACATACTCAACAATTAAAAATATTCATGCTTTTTTATACCAACATTGTTTTGCCAAAAACATATTGAAAATAGTGACCATTCTTGCTCAATTTTTTTACATATCTTTACTCTCTTTTGTATAGCTGTAATCAGTTTTAAGCCATCTCTTGTTTTTTTAACTATCTCTTGTATAGCTTTACAATTTAACAGGTTGTAAATACAATTTAATACTAAACAATACAATAATAACCATTATGATAGCTATTAACAACTTGTAAAATATCTTATCCTGTCAGGTTTAATCAAGTTTACCAGTATTTCTAATACACTAATACCTGTTTTTCCCTCCCCATAAAAGAGTATTGTCAAGAAGGAATGAGATATTTTTTCTTGTAGCTTTATTTTAGACCCTTATTATTTATTTTTATGTAGCTTTATTTCAGACCCTTGTCACAGTCTGTTTATACAGTCAGTGTAAAACTGAGAAAGTGCCCCTCCCCCTGTAGTACTTCAGCACTGTTTTCCTGCCCTATGCTGTGAGAATAGAATGTGTCAGCCCAACACTTTGGTTATACATTTATTTTATTAGGTTACTAATAAACTATGGAATTTTATCTGATTTGATAATTTTTTATAAACTTTTGTTGTTTACTACCACTAGTAGGCATTTACATTCTCCTGCACAATTGATTTGAACTGTATATATACTATAGCCCATTTGCTGGCTGTACTTGATACAACTGAGGTTTTTTTTTTTTTTTTTTTGTCCTTTTAACATTTACGTGCAAACAGATTATCAGTGACATCTATGCACAATTGTAGCATTTTATTACAATTACCAAATAGTGTTGCCTGTAAACATTTTAACAATTATGTTTTAATAACAATGATGCTTTAGAAAAACTCAAGCTACTTGCCTGGCAATCAGTCTTGTTGTTTATCTTATCTTTCCAATATTTCCTGTAACTATTCATTCAGTCTAGGAAGGTCTGAGCTCACATTTCATATTCTGTAAACTATAGTTAATTCTTTTAGCATTTTTCCTTTAATGTGATTGTGATTTGCAGAACTATGCATTTATACAACATAAATAGACATTATTTTACAATTAGCTTACATGGATTTCAGTATTTTTTTTTTTATTTAACTATTGAACTGTCCTGCCATTAATTTTACAAAAACTGTTTGAATAATACCATCTGTGATTTTATTTATTTTAAAAATTCAGAACTTTAACTGTTTGGTGTTACTATATAATTATAAACAAATTGTAAAAAAACAAAATAGATATTAGTTTAACCAACACATTTATATTTATATTATTTATATTTGCTGTTGTCTGACTGTTATTCTTGTGTATTGTAACAGATGTACTCTAAATGAAAAGAACACACATGCATGTCTGTCTTGTATATGTATATCTTTATACAAGCATGTCAGTCTTGTGACTTTAAATCTTTATTCTTATTAACTATTTTAATTTAATTTTTATACAGTAGTACAGTTTTGTTTACCTTTTGACTGTGCTAAGAATGGCATTCATATGCTTTACTTTACTGTAGTACTGATAGATGTCTTGCTTTAACTGAATGAAAGTAAAACATTTAAAAATGATTTGTCCAGACATCAGATCCTACCATCCTACCATGTATGTTTAACCATTTTCAAAACATAAACATATTATAAAATATATTTCTTTTGCACAGATTAACTGTGTATGCAGGAAGTTCCCAGTCTCTGTCAGTTCAGCTAATTTATTTCCTTTATCCTGCAACTTCTGTTGAATTTCCTTATAGTCTGCTTGATATGTCTCAGGAGCCTGTTCTGCTGAATCTGAAACTCCTATGAACTTTTGAAAAGATGTGTGTATAACTTGTCTAAGCTTCCTGAACTCATTGTGTCTGTCTTTTAGAAGTTTACTACATTCCTTTGTAACAAAATGTACTAGGGGTTTTATCAGTAACTGATTTGACTCACATGTGGTGACAGGACATAACTGTTCAACATCAGAATGTAATGGAAACACTTTACCCTTAGTTAATTCTTCAGATCTGTCTTTACAGTCTATTTTTTTCACAATATGATGCAATATTATTTTATGGCATAATACACAAAATGCAGTTTTTGTTGAAGCACACAATAAACATTTGTCATATTTCACATGGTTTTCTTTGAGATACCAGTCAAACATTGTAATACATTTGCATAATGCCTTACTATCAACCTGCCCTAATAAGGTTTTACATTTGAAAATATCCATACTGTCTAATCTAATATCCAGACTGTCAAATATCCAAACTGTCGAATAGCAACCATACTAAAATGTGACGTAGAAAAAAGTCTTACCAGTGAGCAAGAAAACAGGTGATCAGGCTGTTGTTGCAGATGGCTGGAAATTTTTCAAAGTCACTTGAGAAGCTGGGAAAGCACAACAGGCAGTGGACTGATGGGCTAGTGGATATCCCCCTTTTCTTTAGTGAAATTATGGCACTGCGACTGGAACTTCTGTCTCACTCCGGATGTAGACGTCTAAAAACTTTACTAGTGAAAGCTGCATAAACTGGAATACTTCTGTTTAGAATTGACACATACAAATGTTAGTTACTGCAATTTGACTGAAGTGACCCTCTGCAGGGCTTACCATCACTCCTTCTGTGTTTGAATGCAGATTGTAGGTTCAAATGCAGGCTAGCTTGCCATTGAAAAAATTACATGGGGCTAGTCACTCAGCTGCCTCGCCATTGAAAAAATATTATATGGCTCTTACTTGCTGTGGGATTTGAAGTCTCTCTTAAGACAGTCTTGCTTGGCTGGATTCTTGCTACAATTCAAAGTCTGATTATATTTGCATTCACAGTCTGTTGCATACAGAAACTTGCAGAATATACACTGATGAGAGAATATACTTTGCAGCACTTGTCTTTAAGAGCAGTAACCAATAACTTTTATAATAAATAAAACTGGACAAACGTTGCAGCTTAAAAGTACTGTTCCAACTTTACTTCTCATATAGTACAGATGATGTGAGAGATATAACATTTACCTTGGGACTTGTGTCCCTACCAAACCTCTCTCACATAGCTGGATTTATACAGCTCTTTATATACACTTTTTAGTCATGCATAAACATATTTTTGAGGAAACACATTGTTCTGTATTCTTATTTTGGAGAATTGCTTATCCTGTAGAAACAATACTAAGCTTCCTTGTTTAACAATGTCTTGTAAGAGACCAGCTTTTCTGACAGTGTGAATATCCTGTAACAGTGTCCTGATGTCCATGTAGAAAAACATATTTTTGAGGAAACACATTGTCTGTATTCTATTTGGATCTGTGTATATGACCATATGTTCTTGTACCAATGCTGATAAGCATATCCTGTTTTTTATGAAGAAAAACATATTTTTGAGAAAACACATTGTCAGAGATCAGCTTTTCTGACAGTGTGAACATCCTGTATTTTATTTGGATCTTTGTATAAAAAAACATCTATTCTTGTGCCATCCTGTTTTTCCATGCAGAAAAACATGTCATTGTTCTTTAAAAGCAGATTTTGCATTTTTGTTCTTGCATACATCCTGTTTTGAGTCTGTAAGGGAAAAATGTCCATTCTTTAAAAGCAGATTTTGTATTTTTGCTCTTGCATACATCCTGTTTTGAGTCTGTAAGGGAAGAATGTCCATTCAGCAGATTCCTTTTCCAAGCCATGGTCATTTAGTATGACTGCTGATCACATATTACTTAAACTTTGTTTCTGCATTTAAGCAAGCCTTTTCTTTCAGCATATTTACAACATAATTAATTTCAGATTTATATTCATAAAATCTAACAATTCCCTCTGTTTTAAACATACTCAAAACATTTTATATAGAAAACACAAGAAACAAACCTTTAGTTTGATACAACAAATCAAAATGCAATTTTACATAGTTAATACAATGATATTAAAGTATTGCTACCAAAACTGAATGTATTTAACAACTTTTTCTTTTGCAGACCATTCTGTGAAAATATTTTATCAGTTATGAGCTGTGTCTGCTTTAGTTTAACTTGATCAATTTATTCTTTTGCAATCATTTATGACTTAGAACTGTTTCATTAACTCTTTGCAACTGTTGAATTAACTATAAGAGACAATAACTATGTGCTACTGCAAGCATTTATACACTACTGAAAACACACAATTTCAATGTCATTTTAACCATAACATTGTGGTCATGTATTTGAACTGCCCATTAACATCTTGATAAAATACTGAACTGGGCTTAAATAATAAATATTTGAAAGCAGTTATTTTACTGGGGTAAAACCAATGATATTACAACTTGACAAATTACTTTTGAACTTATTACGATGTATCCTGTACAGTATGTATTTACACAGACTGTTTGCTATTCATGCATTTCAATTTACTAGGTATACTGGACCCACTTTTTTTAAAACGTTTTTTCACACATATTTATTACTAGACATTTATTTAATTTGTACTGAATTCTTCTGCATTTGTACATACAATGACTATAAAGTACATTTAGTCTAATCTTACAAATTTAATAACATTAATATTAAGCAAAATCTTGGAAAATGTTTGTCTCTTTAGAAATATCTAGTGGAATTGACACCAAATCCATATGTCCTGTTATTTTAAACTACATACTCAACAATTAAAAATATTCATGCTTTTTTATACCAACATTGTTTTGCCAAAAACATATTAAAAATAGTGACCATTCTTGCTCAATTTTTTTACATATCTTTACTCTCTTTTGTATAGCTGTAATCAAATTTAAGCCATCTCTTGTTTTTTTAACTACCTCTTGTATAGCTTTACAATTTAACAGGTTGTAAATACAATTTAATACTAAACAATACAATAATAACCATTATGATAGCTATTAACAACTTGTAAAATATCTTATCCTGTCAGGTTTAATCAAGTTTACCAGTATTTCTAATACACTAATACCTGTTTTTCCCCCATAAAAGAGTATTGTCAAGAAGGAATTAGATATTTTTTCTTGTAGCTTTATTTTAGACCCTTATTATTTATTTTTATGTAGCTTTATTTCAGACCCTTGTCACAGTCTGTTTATACAGTCAGTGTAAAACTGAGAAAGTGCCCCTCCCCCTGTAGTACTTCAGCACTGTTTTCCTGCCCTATGCTGTGAGAATAGAATGTGTCAGCCCAACACTTTGGTTATACATTTATTTTATTAGGTTACTAATAAACTATGGAATTTTATCTGATTTGATAATTTTTTATAAACTTTTGTTGTTTACTACCACTAGTAGGCATTTACATTCTCCTGCACAATTGATTTGAACTGTATATATACTATAGCCCATTTGCTGGCTGTACTTGATACAACTGAGGTTTTTTTTTTTTTTTGTCCTTTTAACATTTACTTGCAAACAGATTATCAGTGACATCTATGCACAATTGTGGCATTTTATTACAATTACCAAATAGTGTTGCCTGTAAACATTTTAACAATTATGTTTTAATAACAATGATGCTTTAGAAAAACTCAAGCTACTTGCCTGGCAATCAGTCTTGTTGTTTATCTTATCTTTCCAATATTTCCTGTAACTATTCATTCAGTCTAGGAAGGTCTGAGCTCACATTTCATATTCTGTAAACTATAGTTAATTCTTTTAGCATTTTTCCTTTAATGTGATTGTGATTTGCAGAACTATGCATTTATACAACATAAATAGACATTATTTTACAATTAGCTTACATGGATTTCAGTATTTTTTTTTTTATTTAACTATTGAACTGTCCTGCCATTAATTTTACAAAAACTGTTTGAATAATACCATCTGTGATTTTATTTATTTTAAAAATTCAGAACTTTAACTGTTTGGTGTTACTATATAATTATAAACAAATTGTAAAAAACAAAATAGATATTAGTTTAACCAACACATTTATATTTATATTATTTATATTTGCTGTTGTCTGACTGTTATTCTTGTGTATTGTAACAGATGTACTCTAAATGAAAAGAACACACATGCATGTCTGTCTTGTATATGTATATCTTTATACAAGCATGTCAGTCTTGTGACTTTAAATCTTTATTCTTATTAACTATTTTAATTTAATTTTTATACAGTAGTACAGTTTTGTTTACCTTTTGACTGTGCTAAGAATGGCATTCATATGCTTTACTTTACTGTAGTACTGATAGATGTCTTGCTTTAACTGAATGAAAGTAAAACATTTAAAAATGATTTGTCCAGACATCAGATCCTACCATCCTACCATGTATGTTTAACCATTTTCAAAACATAAACATATTATAAAATATATTTCTTTTGCACAGATTAACTGTGTATGCAGGAAGTTCCCAGTCTCTGTCAGTTCAGCTAATTTATTTCCTTTATCCTGCAACTTCTGTTGAATTTCCTTATAGTCTGCTTGATATGTCTCAGGAGCCTGTTCTGCTGAATCTGAAACTCCTATGCACTTTTGAAAAGATGTGTGTATAACTTGTCTAAGCTTCCTGAACTCATTGTGTCTGTCTTTTAGAAGTTTACTACATTTCTTTGTAACAAAATGTACTAGGGGTTTTATCAGTAACTGATTTGACTCACATGTGGTGACAGGACATAACTGTTCAACATCAGAATGTAATGGAAACACTTTACCCTTAGTTAATTCTTCAGATCTGTCTTTACAGTCTATTTTTTTCACACTATGATGCAATATTATTTTATGGCATAATACACAAAATGCAGTTTTTGTTGAAGCACACAATAAACATTTGTCATATTTCACATGGTTTTCTTTGAGATACCAGTCAAACATTGTAATACATTTGCATAATGCCTTACTATCAACCTGCCCTAATAAGGTTTTACATTTGAAAATATCCATACTGTCTAATCTAATATCCAGACTGTCAAATATCCAAACTGTCGAATAGCAACCATACTAAAAAATGTGACGTAGAAAAAAGTCTTACCAGTGAGCAAGAAAACAGGTGATCAGGCTGTTGTTGCAGATGGCTGGAAATTTTTCAAAGTCACTTGAGAAGCTGGGAAAGCACAACAGGCAGTGGACTGATGGGCTAGTGGATATCCCCCTTTTCTTTAGTGAAATTATGGCACTGCGACTGGAACTTCTGTCTCACTCCGGATGTAGACGTCTAAAAACTTTACTAGTGAAAGCTGCATAAACTGGAATACTTCTGTTTAGAATTGACACATACGTACAAATGTTAGTTACTGCAATTTGACTGAAGTGACCCTCTGCAGGGCTTACCATCACTCCTTCTGTGTTTGAATGCAGATTGAAGGTTCAAATTCAGGCTAGCTTGCCATTGAAAAAATTACATGGGGCTAGTCACTCAGCTGCCTCGCCATTGAAAAAATATTATATGGCTCTTACTTGCTTCTTGCTTGGCTGGATTCTTGCTACAATTCAAAGTCTGATTATATTTGCATTCACAGTCTGTTGCATACAGAAACTTGCAGAATATACACTGATGAGAGAATATACTTTGCAGCACTTGTCTTTAAGAGCAGTAACCAATAACTTTTATAATAAATAAAACTGGACAAACGTTGCAGCTTAAAAGTACTGTTCCAACTTTACTTCTCATATAGTACAGATGATGTGAGAGATATAACATTTACCTTGGGACTTGTGTCCCTACCAAACCTCTCTCACATAGCTGGATTTATACAGCTCTTTATATACACTTTTTAGTCATGCATAAACATATTTTTGAGGAAACACATTGTTCTGTATTCTTATTTTGGAGAATTGCTTATCCTGTAGAAACAATACTAAGCTTCCTTGTTTAACAATGTCTTGTAAGAGACCAGCTTTTCTGACAGTATGAATATCCTGTAACAGTGTCCTGATGTCCATGTAGAAAAACATATTTTTGAGGAAACACATTGTCTGTATTCTATTTGGATCTGTGTATATGACCATATGTTCTTGTACCAATGCTGATAAGCATATCCTGTTTTTTATGAAGAAAAACATATTTTTCAGAAAACACATTGTCAGAGATCAGCTTTTCTGACAGTGTGAACATCCTGTATTTTATTTGGATCTTTGTATAAAAAAACATCTATTCTTGTGCCATCCTGTTTTTCCATGCAGAAAAACATGTCATTGTTCTTTAAAAGCAGATTTTGCATTTTTGTTCTTGCATACATCCTGTTTTGAGTCTGTAAGGGAAAAATGTCCATTCTTTAAAAGCAGATTTTGTATTTTTGCTCTTGCATACATCCTGTTTTGAGTCTGTAAGGGAAGAATGTCCATTCAGCAGATTCCTTTTCCAAGCCATGGTCATTTAGTATGACTGCTGATCACATATTACTTAAACTTTGTTTCTGCATTTAAGCAAGCCTTTTCTTTCAGCATATTTACAACATAATTAATTTCAGATTTATATTCATAAAATCTAACAATAAATGTAGATGTTCGAGTGCTAATACAGCTGCAGTCATAACAGATGGGTTCTCCTGTTGTCAGGTGGGTCCTCGGTCAGCCGAATTCCAAAGTCTAGGGCCGGCGTCGGTTGTCGTCGCTTCTTCCCTGACGTCAGTGCGACAGGGGTATAAAAGAACCAGCCGACGCCATTTTCTTCAGTTTTTCTTGCCCCAGATGTCAGGTGCCCCCAGAAGGAAGGCAATACATAAATTTATATAATAAAGCAATGCAATATAATCAAAATACAGTAGTTGCAAGCAAATACACCATAAATGAATACCCCAATCAGGTTGTATGAGGAGGTGTTAGCCAATAGGCCTGTCCCATGAGGGGAAGGAGGGAGGGAAACCTGGACTGCAGCTGTATTAGCACTTGAACATCTACATTTATGGTAGGTACAAAACTGTACTATGTTCATCGTGCATACAGCTGCAGTCATAACAGATGGGTAGAATCCCAAAGCTAAGAAAAGGGTGGTAGGCACTAGGTGGAACTAGGAGGAGCCAGGATGCCCTGCAAGACTGCAGTGGCAAAGCCTGCTCTAGTTTTGGAGTATAATGGTAGGTGGTAGTGCTTGGAGAAGGTATGCACAGAACTCCAAGTGGCTACTTCCAAAATATCTTTGGTAGGAACTCCTCTGAGGAAAGCTGCAGAGGTAGCTGTGGCCCTTGTGGAATGAGATCTGATGCCTGCAGGTACAGTTTTACCATGAAAAGAGTAACAAAAGCGTATGCAGTGGGCTATCCATTTTGAGATTGTCTGTTTGGAAACTGGCTTCCCTTGAGCTCCTATAGCATAGGACACAAAGAGCTGTTCTGTTTTTCTGAAAGGCTTTGTTCTGTCCAAATAATAACGCAGCTGTCTGTGGATGTCCAAGGAATGCAGTAGTCTCTCCCCTTTGTTTTGAGGATTAGGGTAAAAGGTCGGTAAGTGGATAGCCTGATTCAAAGCTACCCTGGATACCACCTTTGGCATAAAGGACGGGTTGGTTCGTAAGGAAACTCTGTCCTGATGGAAGAAAATAAAAGGCTGCACAGCCATGAGGGCTTGCAGTTCCGATACCCTGCGAGTTGAGGTGATAGCCAGAAGGAAAGCTGTTTTCCAGGACAAATATTGCAAATCTGTTGAGGCAGCTGGCTCAAAGGGAGGCAAGGTCAGCTTTTCTAGAATTAAATTGAGGTCCCAAGCAGGTATTGGTTGTTTCCTTGGGGGTTTTATATTCTTCGCCCCTCTGAGGAACTGTCTTAAGAGGGGGTGAGAGAATAAAGGTGGATCAGTGTTGTATTCTGCAGAAATGGCTGAGGCATGGATTTTGATGGAAGAAAACGTAAGTCCACTGCTTAGCAGCTCAGCTAGATACTGTAATATTTGAGGTAAATTCAGTTTTCCAGGATTCTGGCCCTTTTTCTCATTCCAGGCACAAAACCATTTCCATTTTGCGGAGTAAGCTTTTCTAGTAGACGGCCTTCTGGCCTCCAAAATGACATTCTACACCGCCTTGGAGAGTAGGGTCTGTTGTGATGTTAAGGAATCTTCCATGCGACCAGATTGAGTGTTTTCAGCTGACTGTGAAGAGTTTTGAAGCTGTGCTGAGTCAGAAGAAGAGGCATTAGAGGCAGGGTCCATGCTGGAGAATGCGTCAGGCTCCTCAGGAGTGGATACCAGTGCTGTCTTGGCCAGTCTGGAGCAATGAGAATCATCTTTGGTCTGTCTGCTCTGGTTTTTAATAGAACTTTGGGCAGCAGAGGAAGAGGCGGAAAGGCATAAACTGTCATTGTTGTCCAAATGAAAGAGAGAGCGTCCACTCTCCAGGCCTGTGGATGAAAAGTCCTTGAGCAGAATTTTGTCAATTGGTGATTTTTGTGGGAGGCAAAGAGATCTATGTCTGGCCTTCCCCATGCTTGTATTATCTCTGTAAAAACTTGAGGATGCAACTTCCATTCATGTGGATCTGTCATATTTCTGCTTAGGTTGTCTGCCAGCGTGTTTTCATTGCCTGGCAAGTACTGTGCTTGAAGTTCGATTTGTAATTCCAGAGCCATGTTCCAAAGTGACATGGCCAGCCTGCATAGGGGGTATGAATGGGTTCCTCCCCGTTTGTTTATATACCACATTAGGGTATCGGAACTACAAGTCCGTATCAATAGTTGACCTGGATGCAGAAGGTCTTTGAAAGCTATAATAGCATTTATTGCTGCTAGCATTTCCTTTTGATTGATGTGAAGGTGCTTTTCTTTTTGGGACCATTTGCCCTGAATGCACCGATCTGTCATGTGCACCCCCAGGCGTAGTCCGAGGCGTCTGTTGTGATGACTTGATTTGCTTGAGGCTTGCAGAATGGGAGACCTGTGTTTGTTTGGCATGCTTGAGCCCACCACAGAAATTCCTTTTGAAGACATGGAATTAGTGGTAATATTGTTTCCAAACTGTGGCTGTGTTGAGACCATAGGTTTTTCAGGTACCACTGAAGTTTCCTCATATGCAGCTTTGCACATGGGATTAGTAGGATGCAAGATGCCATGAATCCCAGAGCCTGCAGGATTTTCCTTGCAGTCAGCTTGGTGAAATTTGCTAGTTTTCTGAAATATTGAGTTAGTTGCCCATGTTTCTCTGGCGTGAGGTAGGCCATCTGGGTGTTTGTGTCCAAGTTGGCACCCAGGAAAATTATTTTCTGAGAGGGTATTAGCCTTGATTTATTTTTGTTGACTGTGTATCCCAGAGAATTCAACAACATTATTACAATAGCCAGATGTTTCAGAAGTATGTGATTGCTGTCCGCTTGGATCAGGCAGTCGTCCAAATATGGGTATATTTGTATCCCTTGAAGTCTGCAGTAGGCAATTACTGATGCCAGGGATTTCGTGAATACTCTGGGTGCAGTAGATAAACCAAAGGGCAATGCAGAGAATTGATAATGGGTTGAACCTGCAAGAAATCTGAGGTATCTTCTGCAGTTTTGTCTGATTGGGACATGCAGGTATGCCTCCTTGAGGTCCAATGTTACCAGCCAAGACTCCTTGCCCAGCATGGGAAGAAGCTGCTGTAATGTGAGCATCTTGAATTTTGGTACGAGTAAAAATGTGTTTAGGATGGATAGGTCCAAAATAGGTCTCCAATCTTTTCCCTTCCTTGGTACCAGGAATAGTCTGGAATAAAAACATTGACCTTGTTCTTGAGTAGGTACCTCTTGAATAGCTTTTATGTCCATGAGATCTGAAATTTGTCTTTGTGCCTCTGCCCTTTGATTGTGTGGCAGGTTTGGCAGGCCTCTCTTTTTTGGAAGGGTGTGAAAATGGAATCTGTAGCCTCTGTTTATAATGTCCAGGATCCATTTGTCTTTTGTGACAATATGCCAATTTTTTGAAAATAATGCCAGTTTTCCGCCTACGGATGCTGCCATTTGAGCCTTGCTTGGCATGCAAAGGGGAAAGTCATTGGGCTTGCTTTCTGAATGGCTGCGAACTATCCTCACCACCTCTTTGTGTAGGAGCTTGCCATTGTCTGCCTCTAAATGATCCTTGAGATTGCCCTCTGCCCCTCGGGCGTCTATATCTACCTCTTTGGGGTCTGTCCGTGGCTGGAAAGGACCAATTTTTGGAGTGCCAATTTCTACTGAAATGTGGAGGTTGTACCTGTAGATAATCTTTCACTGTTTGCATTGATTTAGCATTTTCCTCCATTTTCTTTAATACCTCCTCAGCTTTAACACCAAATAATACATCCTTTTGTAGAGGGGCATCTAGTAATTTAGCTTTGACATGATCTGGTAAGGTTTGCTCCTTGAGCCAGGCATGTCTACGTATGACTGATCCTGTAACAGCAGCTCTACATGAGGCCTCTAAAGCATCAAAACCACATTGCAAGGTATGTTTACCCACTTGTTCTGCACTATGCATCAAATCCTGCAACTCCTTCAAGTCTGGTTGTTCAGGTTGTGACATTTTCCTTCTCAACTGTGATAACAGAAACTGTTGGTACTTTAACATATGGAACTGGCAGTTTAATGCCCTCATGGTTAAGGTGGCCAAGGTGTATACCGTTTTTCCCCACCTTTCTAAAGATCTGGAATCTCTCTCGGAAGGTAAAGGATTTTTAGCAGTGGAGGCCTTAATTCCCTTGGGGCCTTGTGAGATAGTTTCTGGGTCAGCCGCATGGCTTTTGTATAGAAATTGGTGTGAGTCAGGAACCCGGTAGTACCTGTCAGGTTTGACTGGGGCTGGAGGTAAAGAATCCGGGTTAAGGCAGGCCTCCGAATACACATCATCTAGTATGTCTAAGACAGGAGGTATAGCCAGAGGCCTGTGCTGAGGTAGCAAGAGAAAATCCCTAAGCCTTTTCTTGGAATCTGAATACTCTTGGCCTTCCCAGTGGAAGTGCTCCCTTAAGGTATGCAAGGTTTCCCCAAATGAGTAATCCTCTGGAGGGGAGACAGAGGGAATGGACTCCTCTACATCAGAATCTTCAAAAGGGGAGTAAGAATGTTCCTGTTCATCCGAGTGCTCTGAAATAATGGAGGCCTGGTCAGAAGAGGGGGATTCTTCCTCCACTCTGGGCCTCTTGTCCGGGGGGGGGGGGGTAAGAAACCCTGATAAGAGTAATTAAATCCTCAGCCATTTTAATCATCTGTTTTTTACGCATGGGGCCTGGAGAAGGGCCCTGTGTAGCTGGTCTCTTAGAATGCATGGCTGCTTTAGACTTAGTGAAAGCCTTGATGGAAAAAGAAGAGGAAGGTCTGAAGACACCCTGAGAGGAGGCAGACCTGGCTACATTTTGAGTTTCACCACCAAGAGTGGCTTTGGTATCTGTAGTTAGGGTGTGGGCCGAGGAGCCTGCGACCTCGGGCACAGAAGACACTGCCAATGAAGTGTTGTCGGTAGGCAGGGGCTGCGTAGGCGCCTCACTGAGAACCGGACCACCTGTAGTCGGCTTTGGCGTGGTGTCGGTAGAGGCCGCGGACCTCATGTGTCGGTCCTTATCTTTGCGTGTTTTAGACAAAACTGGAGTCGGAGTATCCGACGACATAATATAGTTACATTTTCTGCCAAAATAGTGCTGGGCGAACTCCGCCCGACGCTTAATGGTGCGTTTGTTGAATGTAGCACAAAAACGACAGACAGAAATGTCGTGGTCTGGGCCTAAGCAAGGAATGCAGAGGGAATGAAAACCCTTATGCGGTATTTTCTTCCCACATGAAATACAATTATTAACTTTGTCTGACATCAGTCTGAGGCAAGAAAAGTTTCCCCAATGGGGTACTTAGCTTTCAAGAAGACTTCGGTTGCAAAATTTTCGTAATTTCAGGAGCTGGCCGACCGGCACTTGCAAACTGCTTCTGCTTCAGGCACCGCGTGGCAAGAAAGACTGAAGAAAATGGTGTCGGCTGGTTCTTTTATACCCCTGTCACACTGATGTCAGGGAAGAAGCGACGACAACCGACGCCAGACCTAGACTTTGGAATTCGGCTGACCGAGGACCCGCCTGATGGCAGGAGAACCCATCTGTTATGACTGCAGCTGTATGCATGATGAACATCTGTACTATGTTCTTCATGTTTCACTGTTGCAGTCATCACACTCGGGTTGATTCCCAAAGCTGAAGAAGGGTGGAGGCAGTCAAGAAGAGTTAGGGCTGGCACACTTATTAGTATGCCTTGCAGGACTGCAGTTGCAAAACCTGCCCTGGATTTGGAAAAGATAAGCAAGTAGTAATGCTTGGTGAAGGTGTGTACAGAACTCCAGGTAGCAGCTTCTAGGATGTCCCTGGTAGGGACTTTACTGAGGAATGCTGTAGAGGTAGATGTTGCCCTAGTGGAATGTGTTCTGACCCCCTGAGGAGTTGGTTTCCCATGGTGCTTATAGCAGAAATGGATGCAGTGTGCTATCCATTTGGAAATTGTTTGTTTGGAAATAGCCTTGCCCTCTGCCCCTGTTGCAAAGCTGACTAGTAACTGGCCAGATTTTCTGAAAGGCTTAGACCTATCAAGGCAGAATCTGAGCTGTCTGTGCATGTCCAAGGATTGCAGGATCCTTTCCCCTTTATTCTGAGGATTAGGGAAGAAAGTTGGCAAATGGATGGATTGGTTTAGAGCCACACTGGATACCACTTTAGGCAAAAAAGGAAGGGTTAGTCCTGAGGGAAACCCTGTCAGCATGGAAAATAATGAAGGGTTCCACTGCCATAAGTGCTTGAAGCTCAGACACTCTTCTGGCTGAAGTGATGGCCAGAAGCAATACTGTTTTCCAAGAGAGGAATTTTAACTCTGCTGACACTGCAGGTTCAAAGGGGGGAAGCCTGAGCTTTTCCAGTACACAGTTAAGGTCTCAAGCAGGGGTGGGTGCTCTCCTTGGTGGCCTTAAGTTGTTTGCCCCTCTTAGGAACTGTTTGATAAGGGGGTGTGAGAAGAGAGGTGGCTCAGTGTTGTAATGAGCTGAAATGGCTGAGGCATGTATCTTAATGGAAGAAAAGGATAGGCCTTTGTGGAGTAGATCTGTTAAGTAATCCAGGATTAGAGGCAAGGAGGGCAGAGTAGTGTCCTCTCATTTAGAATGAATCCAGGATCAGTACCTTTTCCACTTGTCAGCATATTTTCTTGTACTGGGTCTTCTGGCTTCAAGAATGATGTCCAGCACCTGTTTGCTTAGGGTTGCTGGTGGAGAATTCAAGGAATAAGCCAGGCTGCAAGATTTAGGGCTTTCAGTTGCGGATGCAAAATCTTTCCCTCCTGCTGACAGAGCAGGGTTGGGTTCTGCTGTAGGTGCCAGGGTGGCACCGGTGACAGGCTGCACAGGAGTGGGTACCAGTGCTGGCATGGCCAGTCTGGGGCAATCAGAATTGTCCTTGTTCTTTCCTGTCTTATCTTAAGTAATACTCTTGAGAGAAGGGGCAGAGGGGGAAAGGCATAAATGCAGAGATTTACCAACTGAAAGGATAGGGCATCCACTTTCTAGGCCCTGCTGTGAGGGTTCCTGGTGCAGAATTTGCTGAGCTGGTAGTTGTAGGGGGAGGCAAAGAGATCCACCTCTGGGGTCCCCCATTTCTGAATCAGAAGGTTGAAGGTGCTGGGCTCCAATTGCCACTCGTGTGGGTCTAGGAGATTTCTGCTTAAGTCGTCTGCCAGTAAGTTTTGATTGCCTGGCAGGAATTGAGCTTGCAGATGGACTTGCATGTCCAAGGCCGTGTTCCACAGGGCCATGACTAACCTGCAGAGTATGTAGAAGTGGGATCCCCCCTGCTTGTTGATGTACCACATAACTGTGGTGTTGTCTGTTTTTATTAGAAGTTGTCCTGGAAAGAGTAAGGACCTGAAAGCTGTCCGAGCATTCTGCATCACTAGCATCTTTTTTTGGTTGATGTGCAGATGAATTTGACTTGGGCTCCAGTGGCCCTGAATGCATTTGCCGTCCATGTGTGTTCCCCAGGTATAGTCTGATGCATCTGTGGTTAGGGTCTGGGTGGCGTGGGGTTCAGTAAAGGCAGTCCCTTGTTGTGGTTGCATGCTTCTGCCCACCACAAGAACTCTGTCCTTAGGCAGGGTATGATAGGAATGACTGTTTCCAGGTCCTGAGAATGTTGGCACCAAAGACTTTTTAAGTACTACTGAAGTTTCTTCATATGCACAGGATGGCGCAGTGGTGCACTGGTAGCGTTGTCGCTTCACAGCAAGAGGTCTTCTCGTTCGATTCTCGACTGGGGTACCTTCTGTGTGGAGTCTGCATGTCCTCCTTGCATTCGTGTGGGTTCCCTCCGGGTGCTCCAGTTTCCTACCACATTACAAGGACATGCATCTGGAGCCTTTCTCCCCGGGCCGCCACTGAAAATTGGCTTCATTCCAAGTCGGACTTTCCCGGTTAACAAATGTTAAATAAATAAAATAAAATAAAATTTGTTTGAAGTTGGCTGTCAGATAGACTTGTTTTTCTGAAGTGAGGAATGCCATCTGGGATGTTGTGTCCAAGCTTGCTCCCAGGAATACAATCTTTTGACTGGGTACCGGTTTTGATTTTTTTTCATTGATGGTGTGCCCCCAGGAAGTGAGAAGATTTTTCACAAATGTCAGGTGCTGCAATAGCAATTCCTGACTGTCCGCCTGAATCAGGCACTCGTCCAAGTACGGGTAAATTTGGATATTTCTCTGCCTGCAGTATGCAATGGCTAGAGCCAGGCATTTTGAGAATACTCTGGGTGCAGTGGGATAGGCCAAAGGGAAGTGCAGAGAACTGATAATGCATAGATCCGGCCCTGAAACGTCGATACTGCCTGCATGACTCCCTTATGGGGATGTACATATAGGCTTCTTTTAAGTCTTGGGTGACTAACCAGCCATCATTGGCTAGCATAGGTAGAAGCTGTTGCAGGGTAAGCATTTTGAATTTTGGTACCACCAGGAAGGTGTTGAGAATTGAAAGATCCAGGATTGGGTGCCAAGAGCCTTCTTTTCTGGGTACCAGGAAGAATCTGGAGTAGAATCCTTGACCTCTCTGTTCTACTGGAACTGGCTGAATAGCTTTGATATTGAGCAGGGAAATAACTTGGCTTTGAGCCTCTGCCCACTGGTTTGGAGGAAGGTCTGGGAACCCTCTTGGGGTTGGCAGTGAGGGTAAGTAAAATACCCAGTTTTTGCATGAAGGGCAAGTTTTCCTCCTAGGGGCACAAGCAATTGGGCAGGGCTGGGGAGTGGAGTAAAGAAGTCATTGTGAGTTTACCACTCCCTGCTTTTGGGGTGGGGGCACTCTATTGCTTAGATGTCTGCATACCCTGAGACTGTAGTCTGGGTGGTCTGTTTCCCCTGGGTCTGGTTTGAGAAGATCTGGAGGGGGATGGAAAGGACCAGCATCTGGAAGAGCAATGCCTACTGAATCTAGGGGGTTGCACTAGTAAGAATTCTTTCACAGTCTGCATAGATTTACCTTTTTCTTCCATCTATTTAAGAACCTCTTCTGCTTTGGTGCTAAACAAACTGTCCTTGACATGGTCTGGAAAGTTCTGCTCCTTGAGCCAAGCATGTCTTCTCAGTACAGAGCCAGTGACTGCTGCCCGACAAGATGCTTCTAGGGTTTCAAAGCCACACTGCAAAGTATGCTTGCTGACTTGGCTTGCAGAGTGCATAAGCTTCTGCAATTCTTTATTTTCTGCACAGTCTGTAAAGGTTGCCACTTTTTGTTTAATAAGTTCCATAATATGTTTCTGGTACTTCAGCATGTGAAACTGACAATTCAATGCCCTAATAGCAAGAGTTGCAGAGGTATATACCTTCTTACCGCATCTGTCCAAAGCTCTGGAATCCCTGTCCGAAATTGTGGGATTCTTGGCTGTAGTTGCCTTGATACCTTTAGGCCCCTGGGAAATGATTTCTGAGTCAGCAGTAGGATTCTTGAAAAGAAATTTGTGTCAGGTACTCTGTAGTACCTGTCTGGTTTCCTAGGGGCAGGAGGTAAAGTATCAGGAGTAAGACTGGATTCCATAAAAACATCATCAACAACATCCAGGACACGGGGCATTGCTAAAGGCCTATGCTGTGGCAAATCTAGGAATTCTCCGAGTCTCTTTTTGGACTTAGGATAGTCTTGGCATTCCCAGTGGAAATGTTCTCTTAAACTATGCAAGGTCTCACCAAAAGAAACATCTTCTGGAGGGGAGGCAGATTGGAATGGATTCCTCTACCTCTGAATCCTCATAGGTAGATAAGGGCATGTCTTCATAATCAGAAACCTCAGAGTCATCGGACTCCTGGTCTGTAGAAGGTGCAGGGGACTGGTCTCTTTTCCTCTTAGCAGGGGAAGGCTGACTTCCCCTAATCAGTGTATTAAGGTCTTCTGCCATTCTAAGCATTTGTCGTTGTGGCATGGGAGCAGGTGCATGTGCTTTGGTCATCGGTTTTTCAGGCGTAGTGCATACTCTTAGCCTAAGAAACTCAGTAGTTTTAGATAAAAATGAAGTAATCAGTTTGAGTCGAACATTGGTTGAGCAAAGAACTGCCTCAGAAGCCAGTGCCTGCACAGCAGCTCCGGACTCATCCAAGGCAGAGACATCCGCAGGTTCCATAGTCGAAGAAGAGTCTCGCAGCATACTGGACTCTGAATGTGTCTCAGTAGAGGCCTGTGAATCCGTAGTAGCGGGCATCAGGGGCTGCAAAAGCGCCTCACTGAGTACCGACGAACTGGCGACTAGCTTAACGAAAGCGTCGTCAGCAGCTTTGGACCTATGCGGTCTGTCTCTATCACAATCCTTACTTTTTTTGGAATATCAGTAGTTGGACAGCTTACCAAAGCCATTTCAGAATATGGAGATCGATAGCAAAAGAATTTAGCTACAATGAGAGCCCGACGAAGAATGGTTCGGGCGTTGAACAAGGCACAAAACTGGCAGCGAGGTACGTCGTGATCTGGGCTTAAACAGGTGACGCAGTAAGAATGAAAATTTCTGTGAGATATTTGCTTTCCACAGGCAAGACAATTTGTTAACTTTTTTCTGACATCTGTTAGAGCAAGAAAAAAGGATCCCCAATGGGGTACTTAGCTTTAGAAGACTTCAAGATTATTCAATTCGTAAACAAAATTCAGGTAGCAGCCGACCGGCACTTGCGAACCGCTTCTGCTTCGGGTTCCTTGGCAAGAAAGACTGATGTAATGGTTTTGGCTGCCTGTTTTTATACCACTGACGATCTGACGTCAGTCCTGCAGCATCAGCAACTGATGCAGAAATACTGAGTCTCTGGTATTCGGGCTAACTGAGGGCTACCTGCAGGCAGATGACCCCAAGTGTGATGACTGCAACAGTGAAACATGAAGAACATCCATCCCTTCCAACCTCTTAGTGCAAGACACCTGTACAAAGGATGTAAAAGGGGGGGGGCACATATAGGTACATATTTCAACTATCGCTGTTAGGAATGAAGACATTTGCTACAGCAACAGGGTGTATTTCAGCAGACAATTACTGAAAGATATGAGGATGGAAACTGAAATGTTATGTCATTCTTTACTGACATAAATCCTTGGATCGTCATAGTGATTTACCAGACAAATACAAATAAATTGAGGAACAGAACAAAAGTATGGGCCAAACATCTGCACATTCTGTGAAAATCCTGGCAGTGGAGAGGTATGCTCATAAACCTTTAATGCAATGAATCTGGACCAAGCCTGACAAAGTGGGGAGACAAAGGCATGAAATTAGGGACATATCCAAAATATCTGAGTAGATAAGCTGAGAAAGTGGATGTACTAACACTGTATATCCTAACATATATTGACTGAAATATCAGAAGTCTGTGACTCAATTGCTTCTCATTAGTTAGTGACCTCAATCTCCATATCATCCCACTGATGTATCAGGAATACATAACAGTTATGGGGACCAGACCAAAGATATCAGCCAGACAACAGGACATCCTACGAATGTGTGGACATAACATAATATTAGAGAAACTACACTCAGCTAACAAGCAACATCCAAACTACAATCAGACTGACATTACACTACCCAATCCAGCTCTGGGGCTGTACACATGCATTTGCAAATATAACAGGCACTACAGGGATGTAACACTAGTGGAAAACAGACACTGGTGCAAAAGTCATACCCACAACCAATTGCACCACAATCACAGTGACATACCAGCAAGCAAACTGAACACTACAGTATGATGACTGTGTGAGCAACAATATCCCATTTGCCACTCACACATTACCCCTACATATACTTCCCCAAGTCACAGTGTAGTGGGAATCTTGAGGCATTATGGGACATGTCACGGTCTGCCTATACACACATATGCACGTGATAGGGAACCAGAAACTGGTGCAGCATGCACAGTCAGGTAGAAAGGGTCCATGACACTCACATGTACCCCCCTCCCTACACAGCCCAAACAACATGTATACACTACACTGCTACACAATCCTGACAGTCTGTTAACAATGGCCAGACATACACAGACTTCTCAAATGTACAGTTTCCCACAGAATGTATAGGCACAGAACTCATATCTATGGCGGCTTCCTTGTTACATGTCTGGGATGGTAGCAGGAATGAAGGCAATAAATGATACTACTACCTCTGAACCTCTTAGTGCATTGCATCTGAACAACGCCTGACACAATCAGGGGACAGATGCCCAAAGACGGGGTACACTGGACATATTGATGTTATAAATTTAGGCAGTTGCTGGTGTTACTGTGTTTGTTGTCACATATCTTTTCTGAGGGATATTAAGTCAGTAACACCAATGGATGTTAGCATGTACTGACTACATTCCCCAGAGTATCCTACTGATTATCCAAGGATGACGACTGTGTGGGGAACAAAACAAACATATGAGCCACACATCTGGACAGTGTCTAGGTCTCTGGACAGTGTAGAGGTATGAACACAGTCATGTAACAGAATGGAAATCCCCTTACAGCTGCCCAACTTTTCACCCAGCACCTTATGAAGCACAATAAGACTAACACGACACTCCCCCACATCAGCTCTGGGAAATTACCCATGTATATTCAAATATAGCATGCATTACAGGGATGGAACTGTAGTGAAAAGCAGATAATGGGGCAAAAATGTCCACCCAAAAACATCTGCACCACGGTAACAGAAACATATCAGTACCCAAAATGAACTCCAGAGTACAACAACTGTCTGAACAAATATATCCTGATTGCCAGTCACATACTACACTGACATATACTGGCCAAAATCATAGTGTAATGGGAATCTTGAGGTGTTACAGGACATTTCACAGTCTGCCCCTTCAAGCATACAGACCTGATAGACTGCCAGAAGTCATAGCAGCATTCAAAGTCAGATAGGTAAAGGATGTATGGCACTCACATCTGCTACTCTCCCTACCCAGCCCAACAAACATCTACCCACAACACTGCTATGCAATCTTGGCTGCCTTTTCACAATGGCCAAAAATACATAACTGTCATATGTACAGATTTCCACAGAATTTCCACAGTGTGGAACCATAATCCTGGCCACTGCCACATACCACAGTCAGGAGTCTGCTAAGTAACTGGGATAATAACTGGAGTGCAGTTGGTAATTAATGATATACCACACCTGTGCACCTCGTAGTGCAGGACATCTGGGCAATGCATGATATACTTGAAGGACAGGGGGTCAGAAAAGGGACATATCACACATAATGGTGTTACAAACTGAAACAGTAGCTGGTGTTACATGTGTTGTTGTAACATAACATCCCTGAAGGATACGATGTCTGGAACACCAATGAATGTTAACAGTTAGTGACTACAATCCTCACATTATCCTACCGACACCACAAAAAAAGATGTTGTTTGAGGAACTGACCAAACATAACAGGCAAACCGCTGGCCACTCTATGGACAACATGCCAGTTGAGAGGCATGTTAAAGGTATATCACTGTCAGATGTCAGGTCACTCAGTAAATGCATGTTCAGAAGAACCCTGTCAATCTAGCAACCCTCCATGTGTATAACAGCACTAATGACATACAAACTGTACTGAAATCTGGACTTTTGTCCTACATGTTGTTGGGCTGTCTCCACATGTCCCATCCTGTGAGGTATTCCCACCTACTGTCTGTGAAGCTGTAGCCCCCACACCTCCATCATGTCCCCTGCAAAGGCAAGGTAAAGGGGCAAGGCCCACATGAAGGACATCCCATATTTTGGAACTAGCAGCAGTGTTCAGGCTCGCAACAAAATACTATGTGGGTACCTACATAGCTGTATGGTCTCAGCAATACTTGACAGGGCAACATCAACTCCCACAAGATAGACCGAATGAATGTGGTAGATAGCAGCAATACACAACTACCACCACAGATGGAAATAATCACAGGACAGGCCAAGAAGGAACTGGTGCCTCACTGGCAGCCATGTCACCTTGTTCTGCACAAGCAAATAAGGTTACAGGTGATGTACACTAAGGCTGTCTTTGAGTGCAAACTGGATACATCCACCAAGGCCAATCAGTAGGCCTTCCGGACATGTGTCCGCAATTCCAGAGGCAACACACACATCTGCTCTGTATTGGAGGTCAATAACACCACATACATATATGCCATAGATATAGGCAACTGGCTGCAGAGAGGTGAAGTGTAAACTTCACCCCCCCCCGTTCCCCCAGAGGTACACATGTGCATGTACAGCACCTGCCCTCCTCCCCTCATGATCAGGAAGCAGGTCTGTAATGCCCTGTCAAAGACATCACACACAGGTCTCCACAGGCCTGATACCATTCCTGGCTGCATCCTAAATGAACACAGGCATGGGCTCTCAGATCCATTATGCAGTGTAGGCAACTACAGCCTGAGCACCAGTGTCATCCCATCTGCACACAGGACAGACAGAAAGTTGATAGAAAACAGGTTATACATTAGCATGGACTACATGAAAAGAGACATTGAGGAGCTCTCTGATTATGTATCCCAGGCAGGTATGACCCTGACCTTGAGCAGTATCCTACCTTCACCAAGAATGATGTCACAATACAGAGATAAGATGATCAGTTTTAACAATTGGCTTAAACTCTGGTGTCATTCAAAGGGGATCCAATGTCTGTCTGCCTGGGATGACATGCTGGACAAGCCACGCTGCTTCACAAGGGACGGCTTGCACCTGTCACCCCTGGGATTCCGGATATTGGCAAAGGCTCTTGCCACCCCCATAGTGCCTTTTTTAGGCAAGGCTCAAATTCTAAACCTACCACCCTAGAACACAAAAATGGAAAAAAACTAAGGGTAATGCTGCTCAATGCCAGAAGTCTCAATCTCAAAATGCACGCACTCGAGGCCCTTCTCAGTATGGAGAACATCGATGTCTGTGCTGTGACAGAAACCTGGTTCAAGGCTCCTGAGAGCACCCCAGCACTATCAGGTTTTACCTCATATCATGTGTTCCGGCCCCAAAATCCGGACAATACCAAGAAAGGAGGGGGGGTATCCATATTCATCAAGGACACCCACATCTCAAGATTGGTGGCAACGCACGATGCATCGGAGACCATCCAGGTGCAACTAACCATAGGCAAGACTGCTCTGCAAATTGTAGCATGTTACAGGCCACCCTCACAAACTCAGGAACCTCACATGGCTTTCCTGAAAACACTGGAGGGGATAAATGTATCTCCAAACACCATCATACTAGGTGACTTCAATTACCCTAATATAGACTGGGAACACTACTCAAGCCCAAACACCCTAGCCCAAAAGTTCCTGGAATTCATAAACTCAAATGCCATGGAACAACTAGTCACCATCCCCACAAGAGGAGAATACATACTTGATCTCATCATCACGAACATGGGAGCACAATGTTCAACACCGCAAGTATACCCCTCACTGGTGAGATCAGATCACAAACTAATCTCGCTGGAGGACCTCATCCCACCCCCACCTGAAATAAAAAAGACCACAGTAAAGAACTTCTCGAAAGCCGACTTCACACTTCTAAAGACTAGTGTGGTCTCCTTTAAGGCCCCCGAGCCGGCGGAAAACAGTACCCAAGCCGCTGAATCACTTACAAATGCCTTTTACCAGCACCTACAGGACTGCATGGATAAGGCAATCCCAAGCAAAACAAAGACTCTTTGTACCAAAGGCAAGCGTCCAGTCTGGTGGACCCCAGCCATAAACAAACTCTACAACAAAAGGAGGAAGCTACTACAAGATAGAGCAAAATCCTTAAAAGGTAAGACACCTTTGATCACTACAAGTAAAAAACTAAGAGCTCTCATAAAATCATCCAAAGCAAATTTTGAGAGAAAAATAGCTAAAGACTTAAAAGACCATCATAAGGCCTTCTTTAGCTATGTTAGAAACCTGGGAGGAAACTCCCAGATATGCTCAGAACTAGTTCAAAATGATGTGAAGATTACTGATCCTACAGACATTGCCAACATACTGACTGACAGGTTCAGTGCAAACTTCTCCCCCCCCTCCCCCCCAAAAGGAGAAATATCTATACCAAACAATTGCAGCCCCCCAAACATCTCTAACGCCCAAGTGAGAACTGCTCTCTCCAAAGCAAAAAACACAGCATCCATGGGACCTGATGGTGTCCCCGGCTGTGTGCTCCACGAACTCAACGAGGAATTAAACCCACAGCTAGGACAGCTGTTTAATCATAGTCTCACCTCTGGATACGTACCCAGGGAGTGGCGCACTGCGACAGTAGTCCCACTT
>NC_056726.1:405368110-405543110 GCF_019279795.1 Protopterus annectens | reverse complement strand
CATTCTGCAGATAGCCCTACAGTTGAGAGTTATGCCAAACACATAACACTGTCAGTGTTAAAATCACGCAGAAACTCCATGTCCACACAAACCCTATTAGACTAGCATTAATCCAAATGTATAACAGCAATACTTACATTTTGTCCCTATGTCTGGAACATTCTCTCCCATTTTATTGGCCTGTCTCCACAGTTTTGGTTGTAAGACGTATTTCCAAATACCCTCTGTGATGATGTTGTTCACACACCTCCATGAATCCTCCTCACTGGCAAGGAAAAGGGCCAATGCCCACATGAAGTACTCAATTATAGGAGGATGTTGCCATGCCACTGACTATATGAATAACAACACAGCTGTTCTGCGTGCAATTAGCAAGCGGGGGACACTAACTGGTGCACAGGATATCAGCTGCTCATGAGCACTACAAAAGACAAGCTGTTGCCTATGCAAAACAGATGTACACCCTACATCCATGAGACAGAGAGAGAGAGAGAAGAGAAAGAGAGTAGAGAGAGAGAATTACAGAGAGAGAGAGACAGAGAGACAGAGAGAGACAGACAGAGAGAGAGAGAGATAAACATTGAGGAAAAAAAAACAGGATATAACCACCTACACTTGGAAAAAAGGTATGTCAAACAAGTAAGCATGTAATGGACTTCAGTAGGGGGTATGTAAGAATGGGAAACAGGAATATGTCTCAAAAAGGCTTGCCGTACTGATATATATTGCTGATCAGACCCGATGGCCATAGCATCCGGATCTGTCTGCAGTGACATAGATCACAGGTCAGGCCCCTGAGTCACCCCAGGAAAGGATGGCTCATATGACAACTACTGGAGTGTGTGTTGAACAATATTGACTGTGACAATGCTAGGCCAGCTACTAGGATGTCATACATATCCATATCTTACTTGTAAATACAACTATGATATACATGTTTGTCTCAGAAATGTGAGAGACCTATACATGGTATTTGCTTAGTAAAGCACTGGTGCAAATGTGTGCATTGAACTGCATGTGATATACTGAGCTCACACCATGTAACTGTCCAGTGTTATGCACATGGGCCATATGTGTGCCTCATATTTGTAGTCATTTACTCACAGAGTTGTGTTATGTCTGGCAAATCCTTGGCAAATCTGTGAAGACTGACATTACAACATCTCATTCTTTTTTCCTATGGCTGTTCCCATTAGGACTCACCACAGTGGATCATCTGTTGCCATTTATGGCTGTCCTCTGCATCTTGCTCTGTCGCACCAACCACCTGCAAGTCCTCTCTCACCACTTCCAGATCCTTATCTGAGGCCTTCCTCTTTTCTTCTTACCTGACAGCTACATCCTTACCATCATTTTCCCAATATACTCAGTATCCCTCCTCAGCACATGTCCATACCAATGTAATCTTGCCTCTCCAGCTTTGTCTCAAAACTGTCAAACATGGACTGACCCTCTCATATATACATTGCTAATTCTGTGCACCCTCATCACACCCAGTGCAAATCGTAACATCTGTAACTCTGCCACATCCAGCTCTGACTCCTGTTTTTTTGTCAATGCCACTGTCTCCAACCCATATGACACAGCTGGTCTCACTACCCTCTTGGAGACCTTCCCTTTCATGTTTACTGGTACTCGTCTGTCGCAAATCACTCCTGACACTCTACTCCACCCTCTCCATCTTGCCTGTACTCTCTTCTTAACCTGTCCTCCACAGTTGTCATTACTCTGAAATGTTGATCCCAATCATTTCAAAACATCCGCCTTCACCAACTGTACTCCCTGCATCCTCAACATTCTGCTATCCTCCTTCTCATTCACACACAAATATTCTGTCATAGCCCTGCTGACCTTCATTCCTCTCCTCTCTAGAGCATATCCCCACCTCTCCAGATTCTCCTAAATCTGTTCTCTACTATTAATACAGTTCACAATGTCATCTGCAAACATCATAGTCAACAGGGACTCCTGTATGATCTTGTCTATCAACCTGTCTATCACCACTGCAAATAAGAAAGGACTCACAGCTGATCCCTGATGTCATCCCACCTCCACCTTAAATGCATCTGTCACTCCCACCGCAGATCTCACCTCTGTCACAACACCCTTGTACATATCCTGTACCACTCTTACATGTATCTCTGGCACTCATGACTTCCTCATACAATGTCACAACTCCTCTCTTGGCACCCTGTCATATGCTTTCTCTAAGTCCAGAAAGACACAAAGCAGTTCCTGACCTTCTCTGTACTTCTCCATCAACACTCTCAGAGCACGCTTCGCATCTGAAGTGCTCTTTCCTGGCATGACACCATACTGCTGACCACTACTCATCACCTCCCTCCTTAACCTAGCTGCCACTTCTCTATCCCATAACTTCATGCTGTGACTAATCAATGTTATCCCTCTGTAGTTACTACAGCTCTGCACATCAACCCTATTCTTAAAACAGTACCCAAATACTTTCTCTCCACTCCTCATGCAACCTCTCACTTTCCAAGATATCATTAAACAATCGGGTTAAAAACACCACTGCCATTTCCCGTATACACCTTCAGGCTTCCACAGGTATGTCAAGTGGACCAACAAGCTTTCCAGTACTCATCATCTTCACAGCTATCCTTACTTCCTCCTTGGTAAGCCACTGCAATTTCTGATTCACTGTATAGTCAGGCACACTGATGTCCCACTCACCAGGCTGAACAAGGAGAAAATTACAGACAGCTGCCTGTAGGGTGCCAGGATCCGCCACATAATGCATGCACTCAAGTCACTCCACAACAAGTACAAATATGACTCGGTCATTGTCCATGTTGGTGTGAATGACTTGAGACGTACCTCCCTAGACTACATGAAAAGAGACATGGAAGAGCTCTCGGATCATGTGGCCCAGGCATGTATGACCCTAGCCCTGAGTAGCATCCTGCCTTTGCCCAGAATGATAGCACAGTATAAGGGCAAAATGACTGATTTCAACAATTTGCTAAGCTTCTGGTATCATTCAAAGGGGATCCACTATCTGTCTGCCTGTGAAGGCATGATCAACAAACCACGATGCTTTGCCTTGGATGGTATGCACGTGTCAGCCCTGGGATTCAGTTTACTGGCTAAAGCTCTTGCCACCCCTATAGTGCCTTTTTTAAGCAAGGTTCAAAGGAAAAAAACACCACCGTAAAAGATACAAGCATGCAAAATCTGAAGGTAATGCTACTCAATGCTAGAAGTCTTAACCTCAAAATGCACTCTCTCGAGGCACTCCTAAAAATGGAGAACATCGATATCTGTGCAGTAACTGAGACCTGGTTCAAGGCTCCAGAAAGCACTCCTGCAATACCAGGCTACAACTCTTACCACACTTTTTGGCCACAAAACCAAGACCGAAATACTAAAGGTGGAGGAGTGTCCATATTCACCAAGGATATTCATACCTCCAGGCTAATTGCCCAACACAATGCATCTGAAATTCTCCAGGTGCAACTAACACTAGGTAAGACTGCAATCCAAACTGTAGCTTGCTGCAGATCCCCCACCATGCCTCAAGATTCTCACTATACCTTTCTAAACATACTGGAAAATATTAAGATACAACCAAACACCTTAATACTGGGTGATTTCAACTACCCTGCTATTAACTGGGAAAACTACTCGGGTTCCACCACCTTTTCCTAACGATTCTTGGAATTCATAAATTCTAACGCTCTGGATCAACTGATCCATTGTCCCACCAGGGGCTCCAATATCCTAGACCTGGTCATTACCAACATGGGAGATAGATGCTCCACACCAGTGGTCACCCCCTCATTGGTCAGGTCTGACCATAAGCAAATCACCCTTGACATCCACATCCCACCCCCACCCCCCAGTAAGGAAACCTATGTAAAATAACTTCTCCAAAGCCAACTTCATGCTACTCAAGTCAGAACTGACAAACTTCATGACACCCATGGATACGGGATCTGAAAGTTCGACTGCTGAAACCTACACTTAGGCACTGTACGAGCACATCCACTCGTGCATGAATCATGCCATCCCAAATAGAACCAAGATGCTCTCCTCCAAAAAAAGGAAGCCAATCTGGTGGTCCCCTGTTATAAACAAACTATACAACAAAAGGATGAAACAGTTGCAGAAAAGAGGAAAATCCCAGGATGCAAAAATCTCCCTTAACAGCCTCAGTAAGAAGCTGAGATCCCTCATAAAATCCTCAAAAGCTAGTTACGAAAATAAAATTGCCAAAGATTCCAAAGACAAGGCATTCTAAAGTTATGTCAAGAATCTAAATGGCAATGCTCAGAGCAGATCTGAGCTACAGCAGAATGTTATTAAATATACTGATCCCAAGGATATTGCCAATATCTTGGCAGATCGATTTAGTGCCAATTTCATCCCACTCTCACCCCCTAAAAGGTCCATCTCTGTACCAAAAGATTGCCAAATACTGGTAATCACGGCCACACAGGTAGAAACCGCAGTCTCCAACGCTAAGAATACAGCATCCACGGGACCAGATGACATCCCAGGCTGTGTACTACATGAACTACAAAATGAACTCGCACCTCACCTAAGTGTCATGTTTAATCATAGCCTCACCTCACGCTTCCTGCCCACTGAGTGGTGCACAGCTACAGTTATCCCACTCCACAAAGGGGGATCCACCTTGGATTCCGGGAACTACCGTCCCATCAGTCTGCCGAGCCTGATCTGCAAGGGCATGGAACGCGTTATCATGGAACTTATAAACAAAGACATTGGCAACCTTCAAACACTGGACCCCAACCAGTTTGGGTTCATGAATTGCTCATCTTGTCTTCTGAACCTGATTGACGCCTTTGAATCAGTCTCCAGAGCTGTGGACGAGGGTAAGGCGGTCCACACAGGCTATCTGGACCTCACCAAGGCCTTCAACACCATCCCCCACTCTGGAATCATAGATAAACTTACTAAGCTGGGCATAAATTCCTACATCACTCGATGGGTTGCCAACTGGCTTACTGACAGAACCCACACTGTAAGAGTAGCCGACTCCAAATCCAGCTCCAGACAAGTGACAAGTGGAGTACCTCAGGGTTCAGTCCTGGGACCATTCTTGTTTGGCATCTACTTCTCTGAAGTACAGGCCAACACTAAGGAACTCTGTCTAACAAGGTTTGCAGATGATTGCAAACTGGGAGCCATTACTGAATCCCCAAATTATGTGATATTCTACAAAAGGGCCTTACAGAAACAGATGCTTGGTGCCAGAGCCATGGGCTCAAGCTTAATGCCAAGAAATGTATAGTTATCTCCTTTGGAAAAAAATATGTACCTATGAATTACCACATAGGTGGAAGTACACTAAACATCAAAAGTGTGATGAGAGACTTAGGGACACAGGCGGACAGTGGTCTCACCTTCGATAACCACATCACCACAACAGTCAGGAAATCCTTCTATGTGGCACACCTCATCACTAAGGGATGTTCATCCAGAAAAAAGGAGGTAATTGTCCCACTGTACTCATCCCTCATTAGACCCATTATAGAGTATAACGCCCCATTTGGTATGTACCTCACAAGACATCTGCAACAGCTGGAAAGGCTGTAGAAATATCTCATTAAAAGAATAACAGGCCTAAAGCAGATGCCATATGCTGACCATCTAAAAAAACTCCAGCTATACTCTGTGGCATATCGTCTACTCAGAGGCGATCTCTGCTTAACATACAAGGACATGTCAAACCCTGATCTGTTGGACATGCTCCACTTAAAGAAATCCCAATCCCTCAGAGCCACACGCTCCAGGGTTCTAAATCTTGTCATCACAATGAACAAAACATGCTGGAGGGATAGGTTCCTGACCCAGAGACTCCCCATACTCTGGAAAAGACTACCTATACCTGTCAAGCAGAGGGCCTCCTTGGCCCTCTGCAAAAGGAACCTTGATGATTGGATGGGTGATAGGAAATTCATGTCAGTCACCCTGCTAGACAGGGGTCCAGGGAAGTAAATATCGTGGGAAGAAATATCCAGGGAATTGTTATAGATAGGCTTGTATAGACCCTAGGGCCGATAGCCTAGTACCAACCTATGAACCTATACCCACATCATCCCACATTCCCGCTCTCATTCTCTTCATTCATCAGCCTATCAAAGTACTCTATCCATCTGCTCAACACACTCCCCTCACTTTTGAGTATGTTTCCCTCGTTATCCTTTATCACCCTTATCTGCTGCACATCTTTCCTAGCTCAGTCCCTCTGTCTAGCCAACTGGTACAAGTCCTTTCATCCCTCCTTAGTGTCCAACCTGTCATACAACTCTTCATATGCCTCATCCTTAGCCTTTGCCACCTATCTCTTTGCCATGCACCTCATCTCCTTATACTTCTGTCTACTTTCCTCATCTCTCTGACAATATCACTCCTTCCCCAACCTTTTTCGCTGTATACTGTCCTGTACTTCCTCAGTCCACCACCAGGTCTCCTTGTACTCTTTCCTCCATCCATATGTCACACCAAGCACCTTTCTAGCTGTCTCCCTTACTAGCTCTGCTGTACTTACCCAAATATTTGGTAAATCGTCACTGCTGCCCAGTGCCTGTCTTAACTCTTCCCTTAACTCCACCTCACAATCATCCTTTTCCAGTTCTCACCATTTGATCCTTGGTGCTGCCCTCACACTCCTTCTCTTCTTGATCACCAACGTCATCTTACAGACCAACATTTTATGCCGCCTAAATACACTTTCCCCTGTCACCACTTTACAGTCTCCAATCTCCTTCAAACTGGCCCTCCTACATTGGATATATTTCACCTGTGTGCATCTTCCTCCACTCTTGTATGTCACCCTATGCTCCTCCCTCATGTTATAGTATGTATTGCCATGTCCATCTTTTTGCAAAATCCACTACCATCTCACCATCTGCATTCCTTTACTTAACACCATACATACCCATCACTTCCTCATCCCCTCTGTTCCCTTCACCAACATGCCCATTGAAATATGTGGCAATCACCACTCTGTCACCCTTGGGTATAGCCATCACCACATCATCCAAATGACTTCACATTTCTCTTTCTCATCCATCATGCAACCAACTTGCAAAGCATATGCACTAACAACAGTTATTATTACACCATCAGCTTCCAGCTACATAAACATCACTCTAGCAGACGCTCATTTCATCCTCCAAAAACACCCTTGGCATACTGTTTCTTCAAAATAACCCCTACTCCCTTTCTCCTCCCATCCACACCATGACAGCACAATTGTGATCTGCCTCCCATACAGTAGCCATACTCCCCTTCCATCTGGTCTCTTGCACACACAATATATCAACTTTCCCCTGGCCATCATATCAGCTAGCTCTGTCCCTATACCAGACATACTGCCAAAATTAAAAGTTCTTACCCTCACTACCACACTCAGCCTTTCTCCTCTCTTCCTCCCATATGACTGTTATACATCTTCCAGGGTATGCCTGTCAATGCAAAGGATACTGTGCTATCAAATGACTCAAGTGTGTTACAGCAATACTAAGACAGTATCACTAATTTTGTCCCATTGCCCCCCATGTATGTGTGGCGTCCTACAGATGTCCTGCTCTAATGGATTGAGAGTGATGACTGGGCAGCAAGAGTGTGAACACAGTGTGCCATACTGACATAGAACAGAAATGTATATCAGGTATTACCTGTGCACATGTCAGTATGAGTAGGTGTATCTGGCCACCTCTTAACAACAGACATGGGATGCAAACTGTCAGTTAATTAAGCTGTACATGTTGTACACGTGTGTAATCTTAGTTACTGTGCATCCAACAGAGTGATATTTACACAGGTACTGGTTGTTACACTGCCCTGACACAGCATGACTATCAATTTGAAAATGGAGAAGTGTCCAAGTGTGTTATGACTTTGTGTCCATGCCTACTATAAACAGCTATATGAATGCCTACATAGCTGTATGGACTCAGTAACACCTTACTTGTAAAACCTGCCTCCACAAAAGTAGAGTAATCCCCTTTGCTGGATGGCAGCAGTACACAAACCACAGACTCTGTCCCTATATTGGATGTACAGGGCAAAGACGGAGCAGACACCAACCTGGCATCAAGTCAGCCATTGTCTGAATAAGCATATAAGGTCACAGGTGGGTTACTGTAAGGCTAACTATAAATACGAATTGGACACATCCACCAAGGCCAATCACAAGGCCATCTTCCCATATGTCTGCAATCTCAGAGGCAACAAACCAACTCAACCTGTAATGGTGGTCAATCAGACCACATACACACACAACATAGTTACAGCCAACCTGCTGCAGATAGGGTTAGGTCAAACATCACCCCCCTGGCTCAGCATTACTATAGGTGGGTATGTACAGCACCCGCTTCTCTTCCCTCATCACCGGTAAGCAGGTAAACATTGCCTACTGAAAGGCAACAAACATAAGTATCCATGGGACATGATAACATCTCTGTCCACATCCTACATGAACTCAGGCATGTGCTCCCAACTCCATTACAACTGTAGTCACACCAAGCCTCGGCACCATCCACACCCCATCTGCATGGAAGATGGCCAATGTCATCCATCTGCACAGACTTGAATGAGGAACAGAGGGTTATGCAATTAACTGGCCTTCATTGGGGGGAATATGACACAACAGGACCAGGAGTGCAATGCAAGCTGATACTGTGCTGATAGATTACAGAGGTATGGTGTAGTTGTGAGTGGTGGCTAGTGGTATTCAATGTACATGTGCAGGTCCTGTACATACTATTGCAAAATGTGTGAGATCCTGTAATGTGTTTCCCTGTTTATGTCTTCCAGGTGCAATGTCGCATCAAAGAAGGACAACATTTTCAGCGGCTGAGACTACCATTATCATCGAAGCCATACTATAGCACCATGAAATTATGTTCAGCCGGAGCCAGCAACATATGCAGGAGAGGACCACCCTGTGGGATGACCTTGTCCACAGGGTAAATGATGTCAGCCTGCACGCACGTACATACGAGCAGGTCCGGCATTGTGCAACCGACCTCATACGCCATGCCCGGCAAAGTGCTGCTGCTGTGGCCAGGGACCGCACATCCACAGGTGGGGGCCCAGTCATGCAGCCCCTACTGACACCCACTGAGGAGCTCCTCACCAACCTTGGGGCACCCATCGCAGTACATCAGGGTACAGACCCCCACATGCTGGAGGTGGGTGACACCCAGACAATGGACGAGGAGCATGCACATAAGGCCCCAGTGAAGATTACTAGATAATTAGTGTAGCAGACATACTTGTATCACTAGAGTATCTACGTGCATGTGTCAGGTCAGAATGCAGTTGTGGATGGGGTTTTCTAATGTACAGAAGTGCACATCTATGGTGAAGGACAGCAAATTGTGTAGTATTGGGGGATGAACTGTAAAAGTGCAGACATGCTGCATCCATCATGTACCAATGCCACATGTGAGTCTGCTGATAATACCTCTCTCCCACAACTACCTAGGTCCCTCTGGTCTGCATGTGGGACAGCAGCCTGAAGCTGGTGAGTATGGAATTGTTCTGTTGTGGTTTGCCAATACACCAGGCGTGTGAAGGACATGCAATTTACCTTGCACACAACTGTCAGTCATAGCCGTATTGCTTTATGTGCATGTTTACTTGTGGTGGGGTTAACTGCATTGCATCACAGTGGTCAACACAAGACCATATCTGAACAGAATGTAACATTCCTGTAGCATACCTCACAACCTGTCTGTGCAAGTCTTGGGGACAGAGACCAGCAAAATGTGGGGGGGGTGTGGCCTAAGGTAGGGACATGTGTGAAACTTTACTCTTATACAGTGGATATAATCAGTGTACATACTCCTGTTAAGATGCCAGGTGTTTATGATATATATACAAATTGAGACCACAATATGTCAGTCCACACATTTTCCAACCTTTAATGTGACCCATAACAAGAACAATTAACTTGTACAACCAACCAATCCACTGGGCACCAGATAAGGAGTATACAAACTTTACAATAAGCTGGATGCATACGTGTGCACACCCTTTGGATAATAATTTATTGCAGCAGCTTGTCATTTACTGACAGCATTCAGTATGCTTGGGTACACACCTGTCATCAAGTAAAGTCACTCTGAGTAACACCAAATGACAGTCTGCTGTCCAAGTAGGATATTCATGACATTTGCTCAGTTGCCTGCAACAGCCATGGCTTGCAGGCAGCTTACAAAGCAGCAAAGGGATCTCATATTTGAAAGTATCACTCAGGAATAGGGTGCAACAACATTACCACAGCATTGCATACACCATGGAACACAGTGGAGGCAGTCATCAAAAGGTGGATTGAATATGGGACAACAGTGCTGTTGAAAATAACCTGACATCCCTCCAAATCTAATGAAAAGACATGCTCAAACCAGGTCAGGGAGGCTGCCAGGACATATCGCAACACTGAGGGTGTGGCAGGAATCTCTTGCAAGTACTGGTGTTGTGTACTATGTGCGAGAAGAATCTCCCATATTCTGCATAAGTCTGGCCTATGGGGTAGGGTCAGAAGATGGAAGCATTTTCCCACACCAAAAAACATCCAGGGGTGGATACAATTTGCAATACAGCACATCAAGTCTCCCAAAGGCATGTGTGAAAAATGTGTTATGGTGTAATGAGACTATGGATCGACATCACAGCCACAATACCAAAAGGTAAGTGTGGTGCACAAGCAACACCTCTCTTCACCTGAAGACCACCGTCCCCATGGTGAATCCACGCTGGTGGCATAAGCCTGCTGTGGGGATGCTGTTCTAAAACCAGAACTAGGACTGTAGTCATTGTGGTGGGAATTCTGAACAGCTTAAAATAACACTCACATCTGGCCCACATCCATCAGGCATCTACAAGAATGCCAAGGATGGGGATGGGTGTCAGCCTTCAACATGACAATGACCCAAAGCATACATGCAAGGCTACCTAAGAATGGCTCCACCTGAACACACTCATGGTTAGTGATTGGCCCAGCCAGAGCCTATACCTAAACCCAATATCAAAACCGCAGTGTGACCTGATGAGGGCTATGCAGATGAGCTGGTCATGCAATCTCACAGAGTTGGGGTCCTTTGCAAGGAAGAGTGGCCAAATAATGCCAAGTCAAGTTGTGCCATGCTGAGACACCTTCCCAAGAAGAGTGAATGCTGTAAGTCACTTACAAGGTGCTTCAACAAAGTACCATTTTAAGGGTGCACACACTTGTGCAACCACCATATTGTACATATTTCATTCATTATATTTTACACGTAACACATTTGTTTATCAATTGGATTGCATAGGTCATATGTCACATGAAAGGTGGGTAATATATCTGAATGCATTATTGCGGTTTCATATATTACAAGAACATGACATGTTAACAGAGTTGTGTACACTTATCATATCCACTGTAAGCTTGAAATGTTGGTGGTGTAACAGGAACTGTATGACCACATATTTACTGCTGGTTTGGAGGTCTGAAACTCAAATGTATGTCATTAATCAGTGATGTCACTCCTCAGATCATCCCAGTTAAGTATCAGACAAACACAGGGGTTACGAGAAACAGAGCAACCATATCAGTCAGACATCTACACATCCTGCGAGGATCTCTGCAGTTGTGAGGTATGGTCTGTAGTACTTGCTACTGTGCTATACAGGTAAACAGCAATGATGTTTATATGGATGCAGTCTGTGCTGGGGAAAGGCCATCAGCTTCTAACACTACTCACGTATCCCAGAGCTCTATATTATTAGTTACATGTAGTAAATCTGTCTGCAATGCATGATGTTGAGGGCCATGTATCATGCATGTCACCATTTGAGTAATGTGAGGTCTATGTAACAGATTTGTGCCACCTCACCTGTAAGTGTGTGTGTGTGTGTGTGTGTGTGTGTGTGTGTGTGTGTGTGTGTGTGTGTGTGTGTGTGTGTGTGTGTGTGTGTGTGTGTGTGTGTGTGTGTGTGTGTGTGTGTGCGTGTGTACTAGCCAACTACAAAGTGTAGGTATTAATGTACATATGTTGTCTTCCCCTCATGGGTGGCGATGGGGTTCGGGGTCCATCCTGCTTGGAAACTGATGTCATTGTCTCTGCAGACTCAGACAATGATGATATGAATAGTAAGACCCAGGTGGGGTTGTCAGGGGCTGAATCTGTGCCACTGGTTGGCATTCCACTCTTTTCCACACCATCCCCACACACAGTGACAATGCCCACACATACCCCGTCACCAGTGGCCACAGATGATGGACAGTTTGCAGGTGGTGGCATGGAACAGGCTAGTGTAGTGACTATGGCAAGTGTGAGTGTAGACACTGTCCATAGCCAGAGTGCAGGTGAGGTCCCACATAGGTGGATGGAGAGGGGTGCTCACAGGAGGGCTGCTGCTCATCAAGCCGCTGTCACAAGTGCCACAGCAGGTGTCACCAGATGCATGTTTCAGGCTGTCATGGATGCACAGCCACATAGTGAACACCACACCAAATACTCATGGTGGTGGATGCAACTCTTCCTGATTTATGTGGCGACATACATGACCTTGTTGAGGCCACATGTCAAAATACTGAGGCCATGAATAGATAGTGGGGTGAGACCTTGGCAATCCTCGACTGTGGCATGTCTGTGCTATAGAGTGTGGTGGGAGATGGGCATCGACCACGTGGATGTAGGTCAGCATCAACAACAGCTGAAAGTCTACAGGGTCATACACCTTCACACTTCCATAGTGGCAGTGACACCAGCACTACCGAAGGGGGGTTGCTGTCCACATCACACCAGAGCAGGCCATGTGCACATGTTCCTGGCCAGTCCCGTCAGGGTCACAGATACAGCAGACAATAGTCACCATCAGGAAGCAGTACTGCATCTGGCCTTGGGGCTAGTGGTGCCAGTGATGGTGAACTGGATACTCTGCCATGTACAGTCTACAGCTGTCCAACATACCCCTGTCTAGGGAAGCCACATGGTGTGACCGTATGCATACATACACACACACATTTGTATAACAGGCAAGTCACCTCCAGACACATACAACACCTCTTCACAGCCCATCTATTGGATATCCCTCTAAAAACACATGCACATGATGTCAACTGTATGGCCCAGCCTATTCCTCTGGCAAACCCACACCACACACTGTGCATAAGATGATACCTGTGCCACATCCCTGTCATCCATAATATTGATGCAGGGACATGCTAATATGGGTCTGATGCACATGGTGAATATAGAACAGTGTAGCTATGTAATACTATGTAAGGTGCTTTCTGCTTGCATTTGTTATGGGTAGACATACAGGTGTATGTACCATATTAGCCAGGATGCATTATTGATGTTAGTACCACTGACTGAATGTAGTTTGACATGCTGTATTCTGTTTGTGTTCCAGGTGTTTGTGTGTCTGCAAGTTGTGGCCCTGCAGACATTCCCAAGAGGGAGTATGGCAGAGTAGAAATACACCAACCATGTCATAGGCAAGGTACAGTTTTATATGTACATGTACCAGGTGTGTATGCATGCAACAGTGTGTGAGGGACACTGCTGCCAGACAGTGTGACCTTGCATATAGACTCCTTGTCACTGACACATAGCCTTCAGACATGTGACTTCAGTGTTATGTAGTACCACATGCTCATACATACAGAACAGGTTACTGCAGTACTGTCATCAGGACCCTCACACATGTAGCTATTACATTAACTGCAAAAGATTCACCTGTCAACACCTGTTGGCTCTGCCATTTCTTTCTCATACACTCAACCCTGATGCAGTTGATGACGGCATGCATGATACTGTGTATGACAAGTTTGTGGTATGTATTCCTGAGTTCACTGGGTGGAATAGGGGAGACAAAATGGTATATTCTTTGCATACACACAGTAAGGACTGACACAGGGGATGTGCATACAGTAACACAAGCACAGTTGGCAATAGACAGATTAGTAAACCTACATTTCCACTTTGATGTACTGTAGTATTACATATGCATAACATGCCCCACATAGATTATACACATGGGACATAACACAATACTTCTTACAACACATAATGTTCTGAATGCCTTAATGGATGGTGAGATAACCCACCAGAAATAGCATGTGGAGTCATGTATTGCTCCTATAAGCCTGGACAAGTGATAGTGCATCACACGTTCTATCAACATGATGTTTCAGTCAGGTATGACACCTGATGCTGGCATTTGTGTCACTAAACTCACTGTGGCCGATTTGCAACAATATCACATACATGGGCAGTAAGGGACACAGACCACATATAGGTTGCGAATATCTGGATATTCCATACACATCTGTACAGAGGACTGGTATAGCCTGCACAATGGTTTAACATGCTGCACGTGAGGCAGATGCTGTTACCACACTATATAAAGTAATGCTATCGGGAGGTGGAAAACAGGCATGGATGGTACACACATCAAAATGATATCAGCCAAACAGAAAATGATCTTCACCTAAACACAAACAGTTGCCAGTATTGAGATAATAACCTCTACCTACCTAATTATTACTACTATAGTGTTATGCAGTTATCAGATGTACCACAAAGCTTACATAATTTCACTTAGTCCCAAGGAACTTCTAAGGTGAATGACAACAGCGGGCCTAGTAAAGTCGGGTGATGGAAAGTTTACAGGGTGGTACACAACTCAAAATGGTATAACCCACACAGAATATGATTCTCAGACAAACACACACATATATACGCATACACACACAAACAGTTGCCAGTATTGCGATCAGAACCCCTACCTATCTAGTTAATTCTAGTACAGTGTGCAGTTATCAGATGCATCACGAAGCTTACATGATTTCACATACTCCCAAGGTAACTCTAAGGTGAATGACATCAGCAGGCCTAGTAAAGTCGGGTGATGGAAAGTTTACAGGGTGGTACACAACTCAAAATGGTATAACCCACACAGTATATAATTCTCACACAAACAGTTGCCAGTATTGAGATTAGAACCTCTACCTATCTAGTTATTTCTACTAAAGTGTTACTCAGTTATCAGACGCGCCAAGGAGCTTACATGATTTCATCTTTTCCCAAGGTACTTCTAAGGTGAATGACATCAGCAGGCCTAGTAAAGTTTGGGTGATGGGAAATTTAGAGAGTAGTACACAATCTGCTTTTACTTTATTTGTGTTTCTTCCTACTTTATTTTGCTTTTGCGTCATCTTAAAAGTACTCAATTGTATTTATTACTGCTTGGTGTAACTCACTCTAAGCCTTTTAGATGTCCTTCAAGGATGCATCTGCAGTCATCACATATGGGTTGTCCTGCCTCAGGCAGCCCTTCGGTCGGCCGGATTCCAAAGTCTGGGTCCGGCGTCGGCTGATGTCGCCCCTTCCCCAACGTCACAGCACCTGGGGTATAAAAGCGTCAGCCGACGCCATCTTCCTCAGTATTTCTTGCCGCGTGGTACCCGAAGCAGAAGCAGTTCGCAAGTGCCGGTCGGCCAGATCCTGTAAATTCGCTATCCGAAGACTTCAAAAGCTAAGTACCCCATTGGGGACTCTTTCTTGCCTCAGCCGATGTCAGAAAAAGTTAATAATTGTTTAACTTGTGGGAAACAAATACCTCATAAGAATTTCCACTCTTATTGTCTTCCTTGCTTAGGCCCAGACCACAACGTCTCGGCCTGTTCTGCCTGCGCTTCCTTCAACCGACGCACTCTTAGATGTCGGTCGGAGTTCACAGAAGAGTTTTTTGGGGATAGTTTTGCTTACAAAATGCCGTCGGAAACCCTGACATCACATTTAATTAAGAAACGGAAAGACAAGGACCGACACAAGCAGGCCGCGGTTTCGGCTGAAACCGCAGCTAGGCCTACTGCGAGTGTCTCGGTCTCGGCTGATACCGAGTCCTTGGAACTTCCGAACCCTGAAATATTACAACTGACAGCCTCGGCCCCGGAGGCTCCTACCGAGTCGGTTACAGAATTGCCTTCCGAAACTGGGGTATTGGAATCTTCCGACACCATACCTTTAGACAAAGCTACACCAGCACGTGGTGCAGCCAGGCCTCCTGCATCCATGTCTATTAAGGCCTTCACCAGGGCTAAAGCTGCAAAACACTCTAAAGCCATGCCTCCCAGAGTTATTCCTCAGGGACCTCCTTCTAGTTCACAGATTCTAACTTTAGCAGAGGACCTTATCTCCTTAATTAGGGGCTCTCAGCCTCATCCAGACAGGGGCTCCCAACCCCCTCTAGACAAAAGGCCCAGGATGGATCCTCCTGATCCCCTTTCCTCAGAGGAGGCCTCTGTTGGCTCGGATCACTCAGACTACCAGGAGGAGGCTTATTCGGCCTACGAGGATTCGGATGCAGAGGAATCTATTCCCTCGGCCTCCCCTCCTGAAGAGCTTTACTTTGGGGAGACCCTTCACTCTATGAGAGAGCATTTCAAATGGCAGGGCCAGGAATATTCTGATTCCAGGAAAAGACTAAGAACTTTTCTCCATTTACCTCAGCATAGACCTTTGGCTATTCCTCCTGTTTTAAGAACCCACTCCCCTCTGCAAAGGAGTCCAGGGCATTAGAGAGATGGGGTAAAAAAGTGTATACTTCTGCCACTCTTGCTATGAGGGCATTAAATTGTCAATTTCATATGATACAGTACCAAGAGTATTTGTTAGAAGAAATGCATAAGAAATTGTCTTCTTCTGAACCCCTTGACCGTAAATCCCTTCAGGATCTGGTACATAACTCCCAGCAGGTTAGAAACCACTTCTTGCAGTGAGGTTATGATGCATTGGAAGCTTCATGTAGGTCAGCAATGACAGGTGTTGTCATACGCAGGCATGCTTGGCTGAAGGAACAATCTCAGCCAGAACATGTTAAAGCTAAGCTTTTGGATGCTCTACTGGAAAAGCAAAAGTTATTTGGTTCCACTGCTCAAGACGTCCTAAAGAAGTTTGAGGAAAAGGCAAAATCTGTACAAACAGTTAAGGATTTTCTTCAAGTCCAACCGCCTAGATTCATAGGTTCATAGGTTCATAGGTTTATACTAGGCTATCTGCCCTAAGGCATTTATAAGCCTAGCCCAAATTTTTGTGGCTTACGCCACCCCTTATATGAAAAAATACTGTGCCCATTAGTTTGTTGTGCCTCTGTCCAGCAGTGACACAGAGATGATTCCCGGGATAAACCTATGATCTCCCATCCACAGGTCAAGATTTCTCTTGAACAGAGCCAGCGAGGTGCTCTGCCTCACATGGACCGGGATTTTATTCCACAGCATAGGGAGTCTCTGAGTGATAAATCTATCTCTCCAGCATGTCCTATTTATATCCGTGCTAAGGTTTAAGTTGCTTGCTCTAGTGGTTTTGGTGGATTTGGATTTTCTGAGGTGGAGCATGTCCATTAATTCCGGGTTGGACATGGCCTTGTATGTCAGGCACATGTCACCTCTGAGCAGACGGTATGCAACTGAATAGAGCTGGAGTTTCTTCAATCTGGCAGCATATGACAGATTTTGGAGTCCCTTTATCCTTTTGGTGAGGAACTTTTGGGCGCAGAAACTGGCCTTTCAAGAATTGGTCCTTTCCGGACACAGAAAGATTTCAAAGGGGCAGGAACAGGCGTGCCAGAGGTAGAGGGCAAGCTAGGGGCTCCTACAGAGGCCGTCAATGGCAACCACCAATCCAGACAGGCAGTTCAGGATCTGCAACTGCTGCACAAGGACAAACTCAATGACTTTGCTTTGACTCCGCCAACCAGGGCTCAATTAGAAGCACCTTTGGGCGGAAAGCGTTCTTTATGCTCAAGAAATTGGCACAACATTACAAGAGACAAATGGACACTCCAAATAATAGACAACGGATACAGGTTCCATTTCCACACATTGCCAAAAAGAAAAGGCATGCCAGGTCTGCCACCAAATCAAAGGGCAGAGGCTTTGAAACAAATCTCAAACTTACTAAAAATGAAAGCCATAGAAAAAGTTCCTATTTCAGAACAAGGCCAAGGATTTTACTCCAGGCTTTTCCTTGTTCCAAGAAAAGAGCATCAATGGAGACCAATTCTCGACTTGTCCGCACTGAATACTTATCTCATTGTGCCAAAATTCAAAATGCTGACTCTACAGCAACTCCTTCCCATGCTGGGCAAGGGGTCTTGGCTGGTTACTCTAGACCTCAAGGAGGCATACCTGCATGTCCCTATCGGACAAAGTTGCAGAAGATACCTCAGATTTCTTGCAGGGTCAGAGCATTATCAATTCTCAGCATTGCCCTTTGGCTTATCTACTGTGCCCAGAGTATTCACGAAATGCCTGGCATCAGTAATAGCACACTGCAGACTCCAGGGGATTCAAATCTACCCATATCTGGACGACTGCCTTATACAAGCGGACAACCAACAAACTTTGATAAAGGACTTAAATTATGCCATCAATCTTCTACAGGCCTTGGGATATACAGTCAACATGCACAAATCAAGACTTGTTCCATCCCAAAGAGTAACCTTTCTGGGTGCGGATCTAGATACAACCACCCAAATGGCTTATCTCACAGAAGAAAAAGAAAGTCAACTACCGGATTACTTCAAGAATGTGACAAGACAAACCCAGCTGACTGCAAGGAAAATCCTGCAGGCCCTGGGTTACATGGCATCCTGTATTCTTCTGATTCCACAAGCAAGGCTACATATGAGAAAGCTACAGTGGTACCTAAGGAGTTTATGGACTCAGCACAGTCACAGTTTGGAAAAGTTAATCCCACTCATTCCATGCCTTCACAAAGAATTTCTGTGGTGGGCTCAGGCCAGCCAGTCCAACAGAGGGTTGCCCTTCACAAAGCCAAAAACATCCCAAACTATTACAACAGATGCTTCAGACCTAGGTTGTTGAGCACACATGGAGGGCAGAGGTATCCAAGGACAGTGGTCACAAAAGGAGCTACGCATGCACATAAATCAAAAAGAAATGCTAGCAGTGATACATGCAATCGAGGCCTTCAAACTCTTTCTGCATCAAGGCCATCTACTAATAAGGACAGACAACACAACAGTTATGTGGTACATAAACAAGCAAGGAGGTACCCATTCTTACCCACTTTGCAGACTGGCAATGAATCTATGGGATCTTTCCTTGAAACTCAATATACAGCTACAAGCCCAGTTTGTGCCAGGGAAAGACAATACACTGGCGGACAGCTTAAGCAGAAATATCATGGATGCACATGAATGGATGCTGCACCCAGACATTTTTCAACAGATAACACAATCTTGGGGGAGCCCGGACATAGATCTATTTGCATCCCCCCCACAATCATCAACTGAAGAAATTCTGCTCAAGGACATACCACCCACAAGCGTGGAAAGTGGACGCCCTCTCGTTCAGCTGGAGAAATCTGACAGTGTATGCATTTCCTCCTATTCCATTAATGATCAAGGTGTTATTGAAGATCAGGGCAGAGCAGCCAAAAGTGATTCTGATAGCTCCGGACTGGCCAAGACAGCACTGGTATCCACTGCTAAGGAGCATGTCACGTACGAAACCATGGCCCCTACCTCTATGGCCACTTCTACTGACACAGCACAGATACAAAACTCTACATTCCAACCTGAAAACATTGCAACTAACAGTGTGGAGGATACCTTGACTCCTCAGGATAAGCTATCCCAGAGAGTGAAGAATATTATTATGGAAGCTCGCTGCCCTTCCACAAGGAGGGCATATTCAGCAAAATGGAAAAGATTTCTCATCTGGAACACCACAAAGGGCCTAGATGCGACAATGATGAACATGGCACATATCCTGGAATATTTGGCAGAAATGTTCCACAATGGGCTGTCTTACTCTTCTATTAAGATTCATGCTTCAGCAATTTCAGCTGAGTACAATACTGATCCACCTGTCTTTTCCTCATCCTCTCCTAAGACAGTTTCTAAGAGGAATTAAAAACATCAAACCTCCTAGGAAACCATCTCTACCTGCTTGGGACCTTAACTACGTGTTGGAAAAACTAACACTGCCTCCATTTGAACCAGCAGCATCTGCAGATCTACAGTACCTTTCATGGAAGACTGATTTCCTTCTGGCAATAACCTCAGCAAGAAGGGTTTTGGAATTGCAGGCCCTGATGGCAGTTCAGCCATTTATTATTTTTCACCAGGACAGAGTTTCATTAAGAACTAATCCTACTTTTATGCCAAAGGTGGTATCCAGGGTTTCATTGAATCAAGCCATTCACTTGCCTACCTTCTTCCCAAATCCACAAAACAAAGGGGAGAAACTGCTGCACACCCTGGACATTCACAGACAGTTGCACTACTACTTGGACAGAACTAAAGGTTTCAGGAAAACTGACCAGCTGCTGGTAGCATATGCTGCTGGTACTCAAGGAAAAGCAATTTCCAAACAGACAATTTCAAAATGGATAGGAAATTGCATCCGCTTTTGTTACTCATTTCATGGAAAGACTGTACCAGCTAACATTAGACCTCATTCTACGAGAGCCACAGCCACCTCCACAGCCTTCTTAAGAGGGTGGCTACAAAGACATTTTAGAAGCTGCCACATGGAGCTCCGTGCATACATTTGCCAAGCATTACAATTTACCTTTATATTCCAGATCCAGAGCAGGCTTTGCTATGGCTGTCCTGCAGGGTATCTTAGCTACACCATCCTTTTCCTAGTACCTCCTCCCCCAGATTGGCTATGGTATTCTACCCATATGTGATGACTGCAGATGCATCCTTGAAGGACATAGTACAGTTTTGTACCTACCATAAATGTAGATGTCTGATAGGTATGCATCTGCAGTCAGGTTTACCCTCCCTCCTTCCCCTCTGTGGTATTCCTAAGGTGCTTACCTCTCTATTAGCTAGCTGGGGGGATCTATTATGGTGTATTTGTTTTTACATATATATATATATATATATATATATATATTTGCAAATGTTTGGATTTTTTATTACTTATTTTCCAAATTTAGCCTTCCTAGAGGGCACCTGGCATCTGGGGCAAGAAAAACTGAGGAAGATGGCGTCGGCTGATGCTTTTATACCCCAGGCGCTGTGACGTCGGGGAAGGGGCGACATCAGCCAACGCCGGACCCAGACTTTGGAATCCGGCCAACCGAAGGGCTGCCTGAGGCAGGACAACCCATATGTGATGACTGCAGATGCATACCTATCGGACATCTACATTTATGGTAGGTACAAAACTGTACTTTTAAGCACTTGGGCTTCAGACCAGTTGTTTTACATTAAGAAGGTTTGTGCTCTGCACTGTAGTGGCAGGACAGGTAGCTTACATCCTTCTAAGTTGGGAACTGCTGATTGAGGGCTCAGTATTTGTTATTCTAAAAGTGTATTCATTCTGGTTTAAGCACTTGGACTTCAGGCCAGTTATTTTACATTAAGAGGGTTCATGGTCTGCACTCTTGTGGGAGGAGAGGCTGGACTCTGCCCTTCTGAGCTGGGAATTTCTGGTTAAAGGCTTATAGTGCCTGCATATTTTAACTGCTTCTTACTAAATTGGTACACCTTGTTTGCTGTAGCATAGACTAGATCCAGGCCCGCTGAATCTAGCTTTGTTTGTATAACTTGAACACTAATCCAGGCATTCTTTAAAGTATTCAATTGTATTTATTACTGCTTGGTAGTAACTTGATTAAAGTGTAGCTATCATTCTAAGTCTTTTGGATTAAGCACTTGGGCTCAGACCAGTTGTTTTACATTAGGATGGTCTGTGGCCTGCACTGTGGTGGCAGGACAGGTAGCTTACATCCTTCTAAGTTGGGAACTGCTGATTGAGGGCTCAGTGTCTGTTATTCTAAAAGTGTATTAGTTCTGGTTTAAGCACTTGGGCTTCGGGCTAGTTATTTTACATTAAGAAGGTTCGTGGTCTGCACTCTTGTGGGAGGAAAGGCTGGACTCTGCCCTTCTGAGCTGGGAATTTCTGGTTAAAGGCTTATATTGCCTGCATATTTGAACTGATTCTTACTAAATTGGTACACCTTGTTTGCTGTAGAATAGACTAGATCCAGGCCTGCTGAATCTAGCTTTGTTTGTATGCTTGTTTGCTTGTTATTTCCCTAAAACGCTAATTCCACCTAAAATGCGGCTTTTCAGCGCTTCTGTGGATCCCTAGTGACATCTGCATTGCTTACTGTACTTATTTCCTTGTTTCACTTAAAAGAAAGTTACTGTTTGTCATTTCTGCATTTAAGTTACCTGTAACAAATTGCATTTAAGTTACCTGGCACTTGCTCACTAAAGCAATTATATAAGTCAGCACTAAAAAATTAAAAGCACTACACCCTCACAAACTCCCCTTGAGTACCTTGTTCCCCGTTGGCCCTTTTTTTCAATTATAAAGGAATTCCAAATACTATTCTAGCATGTCCAAAGGTCAGTTGTCAATCTCCTCTCCGGTCCAGCTGGTGAATCTGGGAATCTTGAAGCAATGTTACAACTGCCTCATGTACACAGACAACCCTCTCCTCCTCCCAACAAATTAATACACATGTGAGAGATGCAACCATATAGCCAAACTGGAGGCTAAGCTCTCTCAACTCAGTACTGGTGAAACCTGTCAGGAGGAGAAGGAAGCCACATTCACTACAATTACAGTCTCACATAGACTGACCACAACAGCAAACCAAACACATAAACACACAAAAACATATTCGGAGGCTCTAAATAAAAATCTGCCTAAGCAGCAGAGACCTCCAAAGTAGACACCCAAGCAACCGCTACCCCAAAACAAAACACGTGCAGCACATAGCTCACAAAGCCAGTGTGCCGAACAGTCACAGCCCTTAAGGCTAAACAACACACCTGATAGACTTGTAATAGGTGACTCTATCGTCAGGCACACTGACGTCCTGCTCACCAGGCTGAACAAGGAGAAGGTCACGGTGAGCTGCCTGTCGGGCGCTAGGATCTGCTACATAACACAAGCACTCAGGTCACTCCAAAGCAAGTACAATTATGACTCAGTCATTGTCCATGCTGGTGTGAATGACCTGAGACGTACCTCCCTGGACTACATGAAAAGAGACATAGAGGAGCTCTCTAAGCATGTGGCCCAGGTCGGTATGATTCTGACCTTGAGTAGCATCTTACCCTCACCAAGAATGATGCCACAATATGAAGACAAGATGATCAATTTCAACAATTGGCTTAAGTATTGGTGTCATTCAAAGGGGATCCAATGCCTGTCAGCCTGGGATGACATACTCGACAAGCCACGATGCTTCGCTAGGAATGGCTTGCAACTGTCATCCCTGGGCTTTCAGATATTGGCAAAGGCTCTTGCTACCTCCATAGTGCCTTTTTTAGGCAAGGCTCAAAAGACAAACCCACCTCCATAGGTATCACAAGGAATAAGAAACTAAGAGTAATGCTACTCAACGCCAGAAGTCTAAACCTCAAGATGCATGCACTCGAAACTCTCCTTAGCATGGAGAACATTGATATCTGTGCAGTAACAGAAACCTGGTTCAAGGCTCCTCCATTATATTGGGCGACTTCAACTACCCAAACATAGACTGGGAGCATTACTCTAGCTCCAACACCCTAGCTCAAAGGTTCCTAGAATTTATAAACTCAAGTTCCTAGAATTTATAAACTCAAATGCTATGGAACAACTTGTTACCACTCCCACAAGAGGGGAAAACATACTGGACATGATCATCACCAACATGGAGACTCTATGCTCCAGACCAGAAGTGTATCCCTCACTGGTAAGATCAGACCATAAACTAATCTCACTGGATATTCACATCCCGACCCCACCCCCTGCCCAGAAAACCACAGTGAAAAACTTCTCTAAAGCAAATTTCCCACTCCTCAAAACCGAGGTGGAATCCTTAAAAGCCCCCAGGCCTGTGGAAAATACGGCCCAGACCGCAGAATCCTTTATAAACACATTCTATGAACACCTTCAGGAATGCATGGATCATGCAATCCCAAATAAAACCAAGACCCAATCCTCCAAAGGCAGACGTCCTGTCTGGTGGACCCCAGCCATAAACAAACTATACAATAGAAGGAGGAAGCTACTACATGATAGAGCAAAATCCCAAAAAGGAAAGGCATCTCTGATCAGTGTTAGCAAAAAACTATGGGCACTCATAAAATCGTCTAAGGCCAGCTTCGAGAGAAAAATTGCACAGGACACTAAGGATAATCACAAGGCTTTCTTTAGTTATGTTAGGAACCTGGGTGGGAATTCCCAGATATGCTCAGAATTAGTCCAAAATGACAAAAAATACACCAAACCCACAGACATTGCCAAGATCCTAGCTGACAGGTTCAGTGCAAACTTCTCCCTCCCCTCCCCACCAAAAGGGCAAATATCTATCCCGGCAGACTGCTGGCCCCCTGACATCTCAGATGCTCAGGTAACAGCCGCCCTCTCCAAAGCAAAAAACACAGCATCAATGGGACCAGACGGTGTCCCGGGCTGCGTCCTACATGAACTCCAAGAAGAGCTAAACCCAAACATAAAACTACTGTTCAATCTCAGCCTTACCATAGGATATGTACCCAAAGAGTGGCGTACAGCAACAGTGGTCCCTCTCCACAAAGGTGTGCCTCAATGGATCCTGGAAACTATCGCCCCATAAGCCTGACTAGCTTGGTCTGCAAAGCTATGGAAAGGATCATCATGGACCTCATAAAAAAAGATATTGGGGACCTACAGACACTGGATCCTACCCAGTTCGGCTTTGTTAAGGGCAGATCCTGCCTCTTAAACCTGGTCAATTTCTTTGAAACAGTCACCAAGGCCACTGACGAGGGGAAGGTGGCCCAAACAGCTTACCTGGACCTCGCAAAAGCCTTCAATACAATACCCCACTCGGGCATTATAGATAAGCTCACCAGCTTAAATATAAACCCCTATGTCACTAGATAGGTTGCAAACTGGCTCAAGGACAGAACCCACATGGTTAGAATTGCTGGAGCCATGTCAGACTCCAAAGCAGTTACAAGTGGCGTCCCACAAGGCTCAGTCCTGGGACCTCTCCTGTTCGGTATATATTTCTCGGAGGTACAGGCCAACATGGAAGGACTGTGGCTGACCAAGTTCGCAGATGACTGCAAACTGGGCGCAATAATCGACTCTCCAGCCGACACAAGCATCCTCCAAAAGGGCCTCATAGAAACAGACAACTGGTGCCAGAGCCATGGCCTTAAGCTAAATGCCAAAAAGTGTATAGTCATCCCCTTTGGCAAAAACAAAGTGCCCACAAATTACCACATAGGTATTAATCCATTAAGTACGGAAGAAGTAATTAGGGACCTGGGGACCCAAGTTGATAGCAATCTCTCATTTGACAACCACGTGGCCAAAGTGGTTAGAAAAACATTTTATATAGCCCACCTACTCATGAAGGGATTCACATCCAGATCAGGGGAGGTCATCGTATCTCTTTACTCATCCATCATCAGGCCCATAACTGAGTACAATGCCCCTTTTGGGATGTACCTTACCAGACACCTGCAGCAACTGGAAAGACCCCAAAAGAAACTCCAGCTCTACTCAGTGGCATACTGCCTGCTCAGAGGCGATCTGTGCCTGACGTATAAAGCCATGTCCAACCCGGAATTAATGGACATGCTGCACCTCAGAAAATCCAAATCCCATCGAGCTACGCGCTTGAGAGACTTGAACCTCAGCACTGAAATAAATAGGACATGCTGGAGGGACAGATTCATAACCCAGAGGCTCCCTTCACTCTGGAATAAAATCCCAGTCCAGGTTAGGCAGAATCCCTCATTGACTCTCTTCAAGAGGAATCCTGATGAGTGGATGGAGGATTGTAGGTTTACCCCGGGTATCACTTCTGTGTCACTGTTAGACAGAGGCACAGTATACTAACCTCGAAAAAGGGAATAGCAAAATTAATTTAAAATGGGTGGTGCAAGCCAAACACACTTTGGCTAGGCTTATAAATGCCCTAGGGCAGATAGCCTAGCATGAACCTATGAACCTATGAACCTAAAATGGTATAACCCACACAGTATATGATTCCCACACAAACACACACACTTACTTGCCAGTATTAAGATTATAATCCCTACCTATGTAGTTATTTGTACTATAGTGCTACGCAGTTATTGCATGTGCTACAGAGCTTACTGGGCTGACAACTGGCCAAAGGTGCAGATAACTGCATAGCTGAGGTAAACTATTACAGGTGTCAGAAAGTCTGCCTTTAGTTTTTCCCTTGGATGTTGCTAGTTCTTTCTCTCTCTTGCACTTCAAAAACCTAATAGCTTTGCACTTCAACAGGTTTTTGTATCAGTTGTTCTAGCACACCTGAGAGCCATCAGCAGTAGTCGTTCCTCAAGGAATTAGCTCCAGTACTTAGTAGTTATGACCACCTCTCCTCGCATGATTAAAGTGAAGTTCTCTGTGCTTTTGCCCATTAACCTGGTGCACTTAGGCATTCTGAGGCACTGTTGCAACTTCATCATGTACAGAGACAACCCTCTACTCTAAACTCCCAACACTCAGACTTGTCAGAGGTACCACTATATAACCGAATTGGAAGATATGCACTCTGCAGCAAAGATTGGACTAGCTGGTCAAGAGGAAAAGGGTCAACACCTGCACCACACCACATGAACACATACCCTTCTAGAACACCCACTATCACAGCTCTGACATACAAACAAAAAACACACACACACCTTCACAGAGGCACTCAATAGACATTTACCCAAACAGCAGAGACCACCAAGACGCGCACTCAACCACCACAACACAGCACAAACCACAGGACACATATCTCAGCTACACAGTGTGCCCCTCAACCTAAGCCTCTAAGGCTAACCACCTTGCCCAATACAGTAATCATAGGTGACTCAATAGTTAGGCACACAGATGCCCCACTCACTAGGTTGAAAATGGAGAAGGTAACAGCCAGCTGTCTATCAGGTGCCAGAATCCAACACATAACACACCTAGTCAGGTCACTCCACAACAAGTACCACTCTGTCATTGTCCATGTGTGTGTGAATGACCTGTGATGCACTTCTCTGGACTACATGAAAAGAGACATGGTGAGGCACTCAGATTATGTTGGCCAGGCAGTTATGACAGTAGCCCTGAGCAGTATACTACTGTCACTCAGAATGATACTGCAGTACAAACAACAAATTATTGACTTCAACAATTGGCTTAAGTGTCTGGAGTCATTCTCAGGGGATCCAGTATCTGTCTGCTTGAGATGAAATGACTGACAGACTGAGATGGCTTGCCAGAGATGGCCTGCATCTGTCATCCCTGGGTTTCCAGGTACTGGCTAAGTGTCTTGCCACACCTATAGTGCCATTTTAGGCGGTGTTCCAAATAAAATTACCACTGTAACAGCTATACATAGATGCAATCTGAGGGTCATGCTGCTCAACACTAGACATCTACATCTCGAGATGCAGTCACTTGAAGCACTCCTCAAAATGGAGAACACTGACATTTGTGCTGTAACAGAGATCTGGTTTACAGCAGCAGAAAGTACCCCTGCACTAACAGGCTATAACTCATTCCACACCTATCAGCCTCAAAACATGGACCACAGCACCAAAGGCAGTGGTGTCTCCATATTCATACAGGATATGCACGCCTCCAGACTGGTATCTCAGCATAATACATCTCAGATACTTCAGGTACAACTTACACTGGATAATAGTGCAAGCCAGCTCATAAGCTGCTATAGGTCTGCATCCATGTCCCTAGACTCTCAATCCACATTCATCAACATCCTGGAATCTATCATGGTCCAGTCCAACACTCTCATACTAGGAGACTTCAACTACCCCTCCATCAACTGGGAAAGTTACTCAAGCACCAATACACTGGCCCAACGCTTCCTGGAATTCATCAGTTCCATTGCCCTGGACCAATTCATTCTGACACCCAGTAGAGGAAGCAACATTCCTTGACCTGTATTGATTACTAACATATGGGACCCATTGCTTTACAACAGTAGTCAATCCCTACCTGGTCACATCCAACACAGAGTAATCACCAAGGAAGTCCACATCTCATCCACACACCCCACAAAGGTAACCACCTTGAAAAACGTCTCCAAATCTGACTTTGGACTCCTAAAAACAGTGGTGGCTAACTTCACAGCACCCATGTCAATGGACAAATACCTGCAGGACTGCCAAATCATGCACAAATGCACTGTACAAACATGTACATCGATGTATGGAGAATCTTGACACTCTCTTCCAAACACTGGAGGCCAAACTGGTGGCCCCCTGCCATTAATAACCAGTACAACAAAAGGAAGAAAATGTTACAGACAAAGATGAGAGTCCCAAGAGTGGTAAAATTCTCTTATTAGCCTCAACAACAACTTGAGATCCCTCATGAAATCATCTAAAGACAGCTATGATGGTATAACTGCAGCAGACATGGACAACAATCACAAAGCTTTTGATAGTTATATCCAGAACCTCCATGGCAATACCCAGAAGTGCTCTGAGTTAGTGTACAATGCTACCTCCTATACTGAGCCAACAGATATTGCCAACATTTTTGCTAATACATTCAGTGCCAGCTTTGCCCCTCTCTACCCCTCCAGGGGAACAATCAAAATGTCAGAAGAATACCAGACGCCCAGGATTACTGCTGCCCAGGTTAAACCTGCATTGTCCATGGGCAAGAATACAGCTTCCATGGGACCCGGTATTATCTGTGGATGTGTTCTCCATGAACTACAAAGATACCTGGTACCACATCTGTGTGCCCTGTTCAGTCACAGCCTCATCTCAAGATTTGTCCCTCCCAAAAGGCACACTACTACAGTCATCCCTCGCCATAAAGGGGAAGCGATTTCAGACCCTGGGAATTATCAGTCCATTAGCCTGACGAGTCTGATATGTGCAGCTATGGAGCGCATCATCAGGTACCTGATTGACAAACATATAGGTAATCACCTAAGTCTGGAACCACACAGTTTGGATTTATGAAATGGAGATCATGCCTGCTCAACCTAGTTGACTTCTTTGAGTCAGTCACCAGGGCTGTGTATGACAGTAAGGCACTCCATACAGCTTACATCAATCTGGCCAAGGCTCTTGATACCATTCCTTAGTCAGGTAATATTGATGAACCCACCAAACTAGGCATCAACCCCTATATCATTAGGGGGATTGCAAACTGGCTCACAGAACACACAGTGTGAAAGTAGAGAGATCCAAGTCCGACTGCCAACTAGTGAAAAGTGGAGTCCCACAGGGATCACTCCTGGGTACTTTCCTGTTCAGCATCTACTTCTCAGGAGTCCAGGCCAACACAAAAGGAACTCTGGCTGACCACGTTCACAGACAACTGCAAGCTGGGAGCCATCATTAACTCCACAAGTGATGCAGACATCCTACAGAAAGGCCTCACTGAGACCACTAACTGGTGTGGAAACCATGACTTGAAGCTTAACACCACAAAATGCATCATCAGCCCCTTTGGTAAAAACTCAGTTCCCACTAAGTACCACATCGATGGAAGCCCACTGAACATTGTAGGCATTATAAGAGTTCTGGGGACACAGGTTAACAACCTCTCCTTTAACCACCACATTGCCAGTGTGGTCAGGAAATCCTTATATGTGGCACATCTCATTACCAAGGCTTTTGTATCCAGGAAGAAAGAGGTAATCATCTCTGTGTACTCTTACGTCATTAGACCAATCATCAAGTATAATGGTCCATTTGGTATGTACCTCACTAGACACCTGCAACAGCTGGAGAGGCCACAGAAGTACCTCACAAAGAGGATCCTAGACATTAAACACATGTCCTACACAGCCAGACTCAAATGACTCCAGCTATTCTCGGTCTCATATCACCTACTTAGAGATAATCTCTGCTTGACTTGCAAAGCCATGTCTGACCCAGCTCTTTTAGAAATGCTACATCTAAAGACATCCCAATCCCTCTGCACCACACACTGCAGGGACCTCGACCACATTACCATAATCAATACAACATGCTGCAGGGACAGGTTCCTCACCCAGAGACTGCACATGCCCTGGAATAGACTTCCCATACATGTCAAGCAAAGCACCTAGATGACCCTGTTCCAGTGAAATCGTGATGAGTGGATGGGTAATAGAAAGTCCACCCCAGGAATCACTCCAGTGGCTCTACTTGATGGAGGCACTGGGAACTAACGCTGGGTGTCACAATGGCATGGCACTTCTATGGGCTAGGCTTGTAAAGGATCCAGGGCCATTGCCTAGTACACACCTATGAACCTATAAGGGCAGTGACATCAGCATGACTAATAAAGTAGGCCACTGGGTGGGAAACATATCAAAATACTTCTTCCTACAAACATACACACTTATACATACACTTATACACTCACACGGACATTTGCCAGATCTGAGAGTAGAACCCCTGCCTATCTAGTTATTAGTACTATAGTATTACACAGTTATCGCATGCGCTACAGAGCTTACTGGGCTGACAGCTGGCCAAAGGTGCTGATAAGGGGAATGACATCAGGATGACTGATAAAGTAGGCAGTGGGTGAGAAACTTGTCAAAATACCTCTTCCTACAAACATGCACACTTACACATCCACACACACATTTGCCAGCTCTGAGAGTAGAACCCCTATCTAGTTATTTGTACTATAGTGTTACAGAGTTATCGCATGCGCTACAGAGCTTACCGGGCTGACAACTGGCCAAAGGTGCTGATAAGAGGAATGACATCAGCAGGACTGATAAAGTAGGGCAAGTGGGTGGGAAACTTATCAAAATACTTCTTCTTACAAACATAAACACACACACTTATACACCCACACACACATTTGCCAGATCTGACAGTAGAAAGTACAGTTGTGTACACTTACCATAAATGTAGATGTTCGAGTGTATTGACTGTTGCAGTCATTACATTTGGGTAATCTGCTGGCAGGTTGCCCTCAGTCGGCCTGATTAACAAAGTCTTGGATCCTGCGTCATTTGCTCTCCCTTCTTCCATGACGTCAGGTCGTCAGGGGTACAAAACATGCAGTCGATGCCATTACATCAGTTTTTCTTGCCCCAGATGTCAGGAGTTCCCCCTAATGGGGAGCAAATAAACACAAAATCACAAAGCAATACCTCCAACCAAAAGCAAATACACTAAAAAGGCTTTTAAGCATAGTAAAGTTAAGGAGAGGTATAGTCAGAAAAAACAAGGGGGCTGGAGGGAGGGTAAAGTACAGTTGTGTACTCACCATAAATGTAGATGTTCGAGTATATTCACTGTTGCAGTCATTACATTTGGGTAATCTGCTGGCAGGTTGCCCTCAGTCGGCCTGATTCACAAAGTCTTGGGTCCTGCATCATTTGCTCTCCCTTCTTCCATGACGTCAGGTCGTCAGGGGTACAAAACATGCAGCCGATGCCATTACATCAGTTTTTCTTGCCCCAGATGTCAGGAGTTCCCCCTAATGGGGAGCAAATAAACACAAAATCACAAAGCAATACCTCCAACCAAAAGCAAATACACTAAAAAGACTTTTAAGCATAGTAAAGGAAAGGAGAGGTATAGTCAGAAAAAACAAGGGGGCTGGAGGGAGGGTAAAGTACAGTTGTGTACACTTACCATAAATGTAGACGTTCGAGTATATTCACTGTTGCAGTCATTACATTTGGGTAATCTGCTGGCAGGTTGCCCTCAGTCAGCCTGATTAACAAAGTCTTGGGTCCTGCATCGGTTGCTGTCCCTTCTTCCATGACGTCAGGTCATCAGGGGTATAAAACATGCAGCCAATGCCATTTTAATCAGTTTTTTTTGCCCCAGATGTCAGGAGTTCCCCCTAATGGGGAGCAAATAAACACAAAATCACAAAGCAATACCTCCAACCAAAAGCAAATACACTAAAAAGGCTTTTAAGCATAGTAAAGGAAAGGAGAGGTATAGTCAGAAAAAACAAGGGGGCTGGAGGGAGGGTAAAGTACAGTTGTGTACACTTACCATAAATGTAGACGTTCAAGTATATTCACTGTTGCAGTCATTACATTTGGGTAATCTGCTGGCAGGTTGCCCTCAGTCAGCCTGATTAACAAAGTCTTGGGTCCTGCATCGGTTGCTGTCCCTTCTTCCATGACGTCAGGTCATCAGGGGTATAAAACATGCAGCCAATGCCATTTTAATCAGTTTTTCTTGCCCCAGATGTCAGGTGCCCCTCAAATGGGGAGCAAACTATATATATATATATATATATATATATATATATATATATATATATATATATATACATGTAATTTAGAACACAAAAAATATACCTCCAAATAAAAGCTAATACAACAAGAAGGCTTTTGTGCATAGTAACAGAAAGAAGAGGTATAAAAAGAGAAGAGTAGGGGGCTGGTGGGTGGGTAACCAGGACTGCAACTGTGAATACACTCGAACATCTACATTTATGATAAGTGTATACAACAGTACTATGTTCTTCGTGTTTCACTGTTGCAGTCATTACATTTGGGTAGAATCCCAAAGCTATGGTTGGGAGGGTGGAATTGTACAGCATTAAGAGCAGCTATAAGGCCCTGCAGGACAGCAGCGGCAAAGCCTGTTCTGGATTTAGAGAAGAGAGGTAAAAGGTAATGCTTGGTGAATGTATGAACTGAGCTCCAGGTAGCAGCTTCTAGAATGTCTCTGGTAGGAACCCCTCTGAGAAAGGATGCAGAAGTAGATGCAGCCCTGATGGAATGGGATCTGATCCCCTTGGGGACAGGTTTACCATGATGCATGTGGCAGAAACGAATACAATGGCTTATCCATTTTGAAATCGTCTGCTTTGAGATAGCCTTTCCCTCTGCCCCTGCAGCAAATGCCACCAGTAGTTGCTCAGATTTTCTTAGACATTTTGTCCTGTTGAAGTAGAATCTTAGTTGTCTATGTACATCCAATGAATGCAGAATCTGCTCTCCCTTGTTCTGTGGATTTGGGAAAAAAGTTGGCAGATGAATGGTCTGTTTAAGAGCCACACTGGATACCACTTTAGGCAGAAAGGATGGAATGGTCCTGAGCGCTACCCTGTCTGGGTAGAAAATAATAAAAGGCTCCACTGCCATGAGAGCCTGTAGCTCTGAGATCCTTCTAGCTGAAGTGACTGCTAAAAGAAAAGCTGTCTTCCAAGAAAGAAATTTTATGTCTGCAGTAGCAGCTGGCTCTAAAGGAGGCAGGGTGAGGTTTTCCAACACAAAACTGAGGTCCCATGCAGGAAATGGTGCTCTCCTGGGAGGTCTTAAATTTTTGGCCCCTCTGAGATGCTGCTTTAGCAGGGGATGAGAAAAGAGGGGAGGCTCTGTGTTGTAATGAGCTGAAATCGCAAGGGCGTGGATTTTTATGGAAGAGAAAGATAGGCCCTTGTGAAGCATCTCAGTTAAATATTGCAGAATCTGAGGAATATTGGGCATTTCTGTGCTTATTCCTTGTGCCTGATTCCAGGCACAGAATATTTTCCATTTATCAGCATAAGATTTTCTAGTGCTAGGCCTTCTAGCCTCCAAAATGACATCCATCACAGGTTTGCTGAAGATGTAACTGGTGAAATTAGTTGAGTAGCCATGCTGCAAGATTCAGAATTTGGAGCTGAGAGTGTAGAATTTGAAAGTTCTGCTGAGACAGTAGATAAGGTGTCTGAGGCAGGTACCACAGAGGAAGGTGTGACATATTGCGTAGGAGGGGTACCAGTGTTGGTCGAGGCCAGTCTGGAGCAATCAGAATAATTTTTGGTTTTTCCTGTCTGACTTTTAGTAAGACCTTGGAGAGCAGAGGCAGAGGGGGAAAAGCATAGACTGATAGGCTTTTTCAGCTGAAGGATAGAGCATCCACTTTCCAAGCTTTTTTGTGATGAATTCTTGTGCAGAATTTGTCCAACTGATAGTTTTGGGGTTTGGCAAAAAAATCTATGTCTGGACTCCCCCATTTGCATGTCAACATGCTAAAGATTTGCGGATCCAGTTTCCATCTGTGTGGGTCCATAAGATTTCTGCTTAGTTCGTCTGCCAGAGTATTTTGTTTTCCTGGCAGGAATTGAGCTTGTAGATGTATTTGGTAAGTCAAGGCTGTGTTCCACAAGGCCATGGTTAGTCTGCAAAAGTGGTAGGAATGGGTACCCCCTGCTTGTTTATGTACCACATGACTGTGGTGTTGTCCGTCTTTATCAGTAATTGTCCTAGATGAAGAAAGTCCTTGAAAGCTGTCAGAGCATTCTGTACAGCTAGCATCTCTTTCTGGTTGATATGCAGGTGCATTTGATTTGGGCTCCATTCGCCCTGAATGCATCTCCCTGCCACATGCGCCCCCCAAGTATAGTCTGATGCGTCTGTAGTCAGGGTTTCGGTGGCAGGGGGTGGAATGAATGACAGTCCCTTATTTTGGTGACAGGCCTCTGCCCACCAAAGGAACTCTTGCTGCAGGCACGGAATGATAGGAATCATTGTTTCCAGGCTGTGACAATGTTGACTCCATAAGCTTTTTAGGTACCATTGAAGTTTCCTCATATGCAGTCTTGAATATGGAATTAGAAGAATGCAGGAAGCCATGAACCCCAAGGCCTGCAGAATTTGTCTTGCAGAAAACAGGGTTTTTGTGGCCACTTGTTTGAAGTAAGTCATCAACTGGATTTGCTTGTCTGGCATGAGGTAAGCCATCTGGGCAGTTGTATACAAGCTTGCACCCAGGAATGCAATTTTTTGAGAGGGTACCAGTTGTGATTTTTTTTCGTTTATGGTGTACCCTAGGCAAGTTAGAAGCCTTTTTACAAACGCCAGATGCTGTAGAAGAGTGTCCTTGTTTTCTGCCTGAATTAGACAGTCATCCAGATAAGGATACATTTGAATGTTTCTTTGTCTGCAAAATGCAATTACTGGTGCCAGGCACTTTGTGAAGACCCTGGGTGCAGTAGATAAGCCAAAGGGCAGTGCATAGAACTGATAATGCAAATAGCCTGCTTTGAAGTGGAGGCATCTTCTGCAAGATTCCCTGATTGGGATATGCAGGTAAGCCTCTTTTAAGTCTAGAGTTACCAGCCAGGCATCCTTGCCTAGCATAGGCAGTAACTGTTGTAGAGTCAGCATCTTGAATTTTGGAATGTCCAGGAAAGTATTTAGAATAGCTAAGTCCAGAATTGGACGCCATGACTTGTCTTTTCTGGGTACCAGGAAAAGTCTTGAATAAAAACCTTGTCCTTTTTCCTTTTCTGGTACTGGTTGAATAGCCCCCATATCCATGAGGGACATAACTTGCCCATTGATTTGGAGGCAGATCTGGCCATCCGTTTGGAATTGGCAACGTGTGGAAATTAAATCTGTATCCCTGGGATACTGTATTTAAAACCCACTTGTCCTGGGTAATTCAATGCCAATTTTGTACATGAAGTGCTAGTTTCCCCCCAAAGGGGCTGCCAAAAGATAAGTGCTTGGAAATGGCAGAGGAAAGTCATTGAGACTGTTTACCCTAGGGGATTGCCTTGCTACTTCCAGATTTGGAGGTGGAGGCACCCCGCTGTTTTGTTCTGTAAGTTCCTTGTGACTGAAACCTGGAGCCTTTGGAGTGCCTGGGTTTGACCTGAGCGACTCTGGTGGGTACTGGAAAGGACCAATTCTTAGTAGACCAGTGCCTACTGAATCTGGGTGGCTGCACTTGTAGGAAATCTTTTACAGTTTGCATAGATTTAGCTTTGTCTTCCATCTTTTTCAAAACTTCTTCTGCCTTATTACCGAGTAAACTGTCCTGTTGTAAAGGAGCATCCAGCAATTTTGCTTTAACATGATCCAGAAGATTTTGCTCCTTGAGCCAAGCATGCCTTCTTATCACAGATCCAGTTACAGTGGCCCTGCAAGAGGCCTCCAAGGAATCAAAACCACATAGCAAAGTATGCTTTCCAACTTGTTCAGCTGAATGCAATAAATCCTGCAACTCTTTATTTTCCACACAGTCAGAAATCAACATCATTTTCTGTTTAAGTAAGCCGATGACATGCTGCTGATATTTAAGTATATGAAATTGACAGCTTAAAGCCCTGATTGCCAGGGTTGCAGATGTGTAAACCTTCTTACACCATCTATCCAGCGCCCTGGAGTCTCTATCAGAAGGGGTAGGATTTTTAGCAGTAGATGCCTTAACACCCTTGGGACCCTGAGAAATTGTTTCAGGGTCAGCAGTCAGTCAGGAACCCTGTAATATCCGTCTGGCTTATTAGGAGCTGGAGGCAGGGAATCAGGAGCCATGCTGGATTCTGAGAAAACATCATCAACAATGTCTAGAACAGGAGGCATAGCCAAAAGCCTATGCTGAGGAAGAAGGAAATCCCTAAGCCTCTTTTTGGATTCTGAAAAATCCTGACTCCCCGATGAAAATCCCAATAAAATGATAATCCAGCAACGTGATTCCAACAAAAGCACAGAATCCCAAATGAATTTGAGGTTTTCCACCAGTTTTATTCTTATACTGTCACGAACAAATTTAAAAACAAATAAAACGGTCAGTTAAATTCTATTCTCTGTGAAGCACTTTTCGTCCGGATCATATCTGGACTTCTTCAGATAAAAGACCAACTCTAAAATGAAGTTTAAATAACCTCTTATTCATGCATTGACCAATCAAGACTCAACAAACAACTTTCAAACCACTTAAAGTCGTATTAGCTCTTTCTTAAAATTTTTTCACTAAAAGATGCAATGTATGTTTATATATATACCCCCTTCCTCTTTTAAACATGTCAGTTTTATTTGTAATATCAGTTGTCATCATCTATTAATATTTACATTATAAAAAATGAGTGTACGTCTACTTGTTAATCCTGGAGTTTATCACTATGCTAAATCGGGCTTCTTTTAAGCACCCAGTGTAGGATAATCAAGTTAACATGACCAAGCAGGTAAATCTATATTTACCAACCTGTTTTCCCAACACTATGTGTCAACTTCTCAATGGGAAGGAGAACCAGGGTTTATGTTAGGGTAGAAACCCAGTATTTTCAACCACACTGATACCTAGGGGTGTCTCTTTCGAAAAATATAAAGGATGTACCTAATATCATCTAACAGTCAAACTCGATAGTGTTGTTTATAACACTCGAGTTTTCCTAACTACCATTATCTATGATCCTTCTACTGTTTTACTGGAAAATCCAAAACTTTATAAAGGGACTAAATTCTAACTGAACTTAACTATTTCTATGTTACTTATGGTTTGTCGTTCAAACGCGACATCACCAATAAAAATAAAAATAACATACTACAGTATCTATTTGTCATAACCAAAACTACTTTACCTAAGAAGGCTCCTTAGTTTCAGTACACATGCTACTGAGCTTGTTTCATTCAATCCTGGCTACATACATGCTCGTAAACACAGTTGCCAGCTTAGTTCACTCTTTTCTAATAATAACTTAACATAACTGTCGTTCAAGTATTTTCCACCTGTGTTTTTGTTACCTATTTTGCATATGATCTTAAAGTTAAATGTGTGCCCAGCATATTGATCAGAATGCCTAGCCAAGGCATTGTCGTTGTTCCTCTTATTGATCGCATATATATGTTCATATATTCTATCTCTTAAAAGTCGGTCGGTTTTACCGACATAAAATAATGGGCATTGTTGGCATTGAGCCAAGTAAACTATTGATCGTGTATTACAATTATACACATCATGGATTGGAAATGTTTTGTTCCTGACTGTAAAGGTATTAGAACTGTCTATAAAACAACAGTATTTACATGCTCCACATTTGTGTGTACCCGTATTGTTTTTCCTAGTTTTACATTGGGTTTCTAACAGGTTCTTCATATTAAAATCTCTTCTAAACGTAATAGTTGGATATTCACCAATCTTCTTAAAGCTATCCTTGTCTAGTGATAAACAATACCAAAATTTCCTCACAGTTTTCTGAATATCTAGTGCCACCGGACAGTAGGTAAAGGTCAATGCAAGTGAAAAGTTTTTATTCCTATTTAAATTATCCGGTTCTATACCCTCTTCTTCTCTTAACCTAAACTGTCCGTGCCATTGAATGTTATTAGTTGTTTTATCATCTAGTATATCATCTCCTGTTGTTGTACTTTTATTCAAAATAGGTTTGTAAGTACCATTTCTTCTTTTTGTTTTCACTTCATAAAAAATATCTGCTAGAAACTGTCCGGGGTAACCACTGTGTGTGAACATTTCAAACAGTAATGTGCATTCCTCTTCAAAATCCTTATCCATAGTTACCATCCTAGCCGCACGTACAAGCTGACCTTTCACCACAGATTCCTTTTGGTGGTGTGGATGTGAACTAGTAAAATGTAAAAACATACTTGAATAGATACTTTTCCTGTAGATTCTTGCTGTATATCTGCCTTCTTGTGTATTTTTACTAAGTTCAACATCTAAAAAGTTAATCTTGTGTTCCTGGAAGTTTTTAGTGAATTTTAGAAAGGAACTAGTTGAGTTGAGGAAGGAGACTAAGTCTTCCGCTAAGGTGCTGTCACCTTTAAAAATGATAAAGATGTCATCTAAAAATCTTTTATAAAGGAAGATTTTTTCTTCCCACTGACTTTTCAGAATGAAAGTTGTTTCCCAGTAGGCCATAACCAAGTTTGCAAAACTGGCACCTACTGGGGTACCCATTGCTATTCCGATATTCTTCTGTAAGAATAGTCTGTTGTCAAATGAAACATAGTTGTTTTTCAAAATAATATCTAACAATTGTTCCACTAGTAAACTTTCATTCTCTGTTGCCCCCTTACTTTTTATAAAATCGACCACCCATTCTGTACACAACTCTTGTGGTATACACGAATACAAGTCACATACATCGACTGTGAGAAAGTGATATTTGCTGTTAAACGTTAATGACTCAATTTCTTCCAAAAAGGGCCAAGAGTCTTTACATATCTGTGTTTCCTTTTCCACATATTTTTTCAAAATTGAGTCTACTACTTTCGCACAGGGGTATGTAATTGACTGTCTGGCATCCACTAAAGCTCTAAATGGTGGGTCAGACAGACTTTTATGGATTTTAGGTATACCAAAAAGTTGTGGGATTTTAGGGGGTAACATTGTCAAATAATGATTCAAGTGGATATCAGTTAAACCATCTATAAATAAATCACTAATGTACATCCTAATCCTGTTGTATGCCTTATTCAGCTGGTTTAAGCTCACCTCCTCATACGTTTCCTTTTCCAATAATGATGTTATTTTCTTTGTATATTCTTCATTATACATAACTACTAGACCCTCACCTTTGTCAGGTTTCATAAACCTGATTGGGAGGCTCCTAAACAGTGTTAGTAGTTGTCTTTCTTCCAGTGTAATATTTTCAGTATGCCTAAATTTGTTATAGTTTTGTACCACCTGTCTGAATTCTTGTTCACACAAGTACTCAAACATACTAATAGTCGAATTACATGGAGGGTTAAAGGTGCTAGTCACCCTTAATTCACTATTACTGTATGATGAGTTTCCCATTAAAACAGTTAAATTCAACTTGCGAATAAAAAGTTTAAAATCAATAAGAAGTTCAGCAAGTTACACCTATTAGTTGGAACAAATGTAAAGCCCTTTGCAAACAGTTCAACTAAAGTCTTGTCTATGTGGCATTCAGTATAATTAAAGATTTTAAAGTCTCCATCATTGTTTGTTATAACTTTATATAATGTAAGTCCTAGTTTTTGTTGTTGCTGCGAGTACTGTATCTCTTCTTGGGGGAATGCTGTGAATTCGACTTCCAATTGTTCCCCCTCCCCCCTCCATAGTTTTTTTGGTTTTCTTGAAACTGTTGTGGGTGCCACTGGTTTTGGTCATAAGGATACGATTGGCATGGACCCTGATGTTGATGTTCCATGCCTCCTTCATCGTTTTGCATGTCATTTGAACATTCATTTATAAAGTCCATACTGTTGGGTCCTTCCTCATTTCTTGGAGTACCCATTCTCACATTTGACGCTACCCGTTGTTCCTGTCTATAATCAGAGGGTACATCCCTCCTATTCCTGTTTGCATAGTTCTGTGAGCTCGGTGGTTTCGGGTACGCGTAACCTTCTGCGTAAGCTTTCAAATCCCTCTAAAAAAAAATTTGTTGATGTCGCATTTGAACGACAAACCATAAGTAACATAGAAATAGTTAAGTACAGTTAGCATTTAGTCCCTTTATAAAGTTTTGGATTTTCCAGTAAAATAGTAGAAGGATCATAGATAATAGTAGTTAGGAAAACTCGAGTGTTATAAACAACAATATCGAGTTTTACTGTTAGGTGATATTAGGTACATTCTTTATATTTTTCGAAAGAGACACCCCTAGGTATCAGTGTGGTTGAAAATACTGGGTTTTTACCCTAACATAAACCCTGGTTGTCCTTCCCGTTGAGAAGTTGACACATAGTGTTGGGAAAACAGGTTGGTAAATATAGATTTACCTGCTTGGTCATGTTAACTTGATTATCCTACACTGGGTGCTTAAAAGAAGCCCGATTTAGCACAGTGATAAACTCCAGGATTAACAAGTAGACGTACACTCATTTTTTATAATGTAAATATTAATAGATGATGACAACTGATATTACAAATAAAACTGACATGTTTAAAAGGGGAAGGGGGGTATATATATAAACATACATTGTATCTTTTAGTGAAAAAATTTTAAGAAAGAGCTAATATGACTTTAAGTGGTTTGAAAGTCGTTTGTTGAGTCTTGATTGGTCAATGCATGAATAAGAGGTTATTTAAACTTCGTTTTAGAGTTGGTCTTTTGTCTGAAGAAGTCCGGATATGATCCGGACGAAAAGCGCTTTACAGAGAATAGAATTTAACTGACCGTTTTACTGTTTTTAAATTTGTTCGTGACAGTATAAGAATAAAACTGGTGGAAAACCTCAAATTTGTTTGGGATTCTGTGCTCTCCCCATGGAAATGTTCTCTTAAGGCATGCAAAGTTTCTCCAAAAGAAAAATCCTCAGGAGGAGAAGCAAAGGGATGGATTCTTCTGCATCAGAGACCTCATAAGGTGGAACAGATAATTCCTGATCAGAAGAGGAATCAGAAGAAATGGAAACCTGATCTGAAGATTCATAATCAGTGCCTTGCCTAGGCCTCTTAGCAGGAGGGGGTTGGAAGCCCCTGATCAAGGTAACTAAATCCTCAGCCATTTTGATCATTTGCTTTTTAGGCATAGGGGCCTAAGCACGTGGCCCATATGTCGGTTTTTTTAGACATAGAAGTTGGTTTTGGCCTTGTTTTTGAGGATGGCGTCGGTTTAATATACAAATCTTTAGACCTGAAAACACCCCCAGAAGCCAGTGCCTGCTCAGCGGCTCTGGACCCATCTAAGGGAGAGACATCCGTGGGTTCAATACTTGAAGTATCTTGTGGCATGCCGGATTCCGAATGGGTCTCGGTAGAGGCCTGGGACTCAAATGTAGCAGGTATTAGGGGCTGCAAAAGCACCTCACTGAGGACCGGCAAACCAGCGACTGGCTTAGGAGAAGCTTTGTTTTTGGTTTTGGACCTCGACGGCCTGTCTCTGTCTTTTTCTTTGAGTTTTTTGTAAATTCCAGTAGCCGGATTGATAACCGACTACATTTCTGGATAGTTAAATCTTGAGCCAAAATATTTAGATACAAAAATATACCGACACTTAATAGTGCGTTGGTTAAATTTAGCACAAAACCGACAGCAAGGCAAGTTGTGATCAGGGCCTAGGCAAGGAATACAGTAAAAATGAAAATCCTTATGAGGTATTTGCTTCCCACAAATAATACAATTATTAACTTTTACTGACATCGGTAAGGAGCAAGAAAAAGTTTCCCCAACGGGGTACTTAGCTTTAGGTTGAAGACGTCCATTCTGAAACTTGAAAGCGAAAATTTCAGGAGTCAACCGACCAGCACTTGCGAACTGCTTCTACTTCGGGCACCGCGCGGAAAGAAAGACTGGGTAAAATAGCGTCGGCTGCATGTTTTTTACCCCTAATGACCTGACGTCATGGAATGAGGGACAGCAACCGATGCAGGACCCAAGACTTTGTTAATCAGGCCGACTGAGAGCAACCTTCCAGCAGATTACCCAAATGTAATGACTGCAACAGTGAAACACAAAGAACATCCAGGACTGCAACAGTGAATACACTCGAACGTACAGCTTTGTACCTACCATAAATGTAGATGTTCGAGTGTATACACTGCTGCAGTCATTACTCTTGGGGTTATCCTGCCGTCAGGCAGTTCCCCAGTCAGCCTGAGTTCCAAAGTCTTGGTCCAGTGTCGGTTGCTGTCGCCTCCTCCCTGACTTCAGTACAACAGGGGTATATAAGATGCAACTGACACCATTTTCTTCAGTTTTTCTTGCCCTAGATGTCAGGTGCCCCCAGAAAGGTAGGCTATTCCAATTGCTAATAAAACATACATAAGAAAAGCAATCAACAACTTTCAGATACCAGCAAATACTCCCCATAGTAGTAAAGGGTAGAACACATAGGTACGTACCAGCAAGTAAGAGGGGAAGGAGGGAGGGTAACCTGGACTGCAGCAGTGTATACACTCGAACATCTACATTTATGGTAGGTACAAAACTGTACTATGTACTATAAGGCATTAGGGGTGGCTATAAGGCCCTGCAGCACTGCAGTGGCGAAGCCAGCTCTGGATTTAGAGTATAGAGGCAGATGGTAGTGCTTGGTGAAGGTATGTACAGAACTCCAAGTTGCTGCTTCCAAAATGTCCTTGGTAGGTACTCCCCTGAGGTAGGCAGCTGAAGTGGCTGTTGCCCTGGTGGAGTGAGATATAATGCTGTTAGGTACAGGTTTCTCATGGTATGTATAGCAGAAACGTATACAGTGTCCTACCCATTTTGAAATAGTCTGTTTTGAAATGGCTTTTCCCTGTGCTCCTGCAGCATATGCTACCAATAATTGCTCAGATTTTCTGAAAGCTTTGGTTTTGTCCAAATAGAAGCGTAACTGCCTGTGTATGTCCAAAGAATGCAGTAGTCTCTCCCCTTTATTCTGTGGATTTGGATAAAAAGTTGGCAAGTAAATAGTTTGGTTTAGAACCATACTTGATACCACCTTAGGCATAAACGTAGGGTTAGTTCTTAAAGACATCCTGTCTTGGTGGAAAATGATGACAAGTTCCACTGCCATTAGTGCCTGTAATTCTGAAACTCTTCGTGCTGATGTTATTGCCAGGAGTAGAGCAGTTTTCCAGGAGATATATTTTAAATCTGCTGTGTTAGCTGGCTCAAAAGGAGGTAAAGTTAATTTTTCCAACACGAAGCTGAGGTCCCAAGTTGGAGTAGGTGCTCTACGGGGCGGTCTTATGTTTTTAGCCCCTCTGAGGTACGATTTTAGCAAAGGATTAGAGAAAATTGGTGGATCTGTGTTGTAATGAGCAGAGATAGCAGAGGCGTGGATCTTGATGGATGAAAAGGAGAGGCCTTTGTCCAGCATCTCAGTTAAATATTGTAGTATCTGAGGAATATTTGGGAAATGATGGTCAAGGCTGTGTGCCTGGTTCCAGGAACAGAAGCTCTTCCATTTATCTGAATATGCTTTCCTGGTACTAGGCCTTCTGGCCTCCAGAATGACATCCATAACAGCTTTGGAGAGAGGCATTGCTTGCTTGACTAGGTAATCTTCCATGCCGCCAGGTTTAAAGTCTTTAGCTGGCTGTGAAGCATCTGATTGTTGTGCTGAGTCATCATATGGGGGTTTTGAGGCAAAATCCAGGGTGGTCCTTATTCTAAGCTCTTCAAGATGGGGTACCAGTGCTGGCGTGGTCAGTCTCGTGCAATCAGGATCATCTTTGGCTCTTCCTGCCTGGCTTTGATGAGTACCTTTGGAAGGAGAGGCAGTGGTGGGAAAGCTTATACTTGTAGATTTTTCCAGCTGAATGACAGGGCATCCACTTTTCATGCTTGTGGATGGCAAGTCCTTGTGTAGAATTTCTGTAGCTGGCAGTTCACAGGGGATGCAAACAGATATTTGTCCAGGCTCCACCATTTCTGTGTTATCATTCTGAATATTTGTGGATTCAATTCCCATTCATAGGGATCCATGATGTTTCTGCTTAAGTTGTCTGCCAGTGTGTTTTTCTCTCCTGGCAGGAATTGTGCTTGCAGATGAACTTGGAAGTTTAGAGCTGTGTTCCACAAGGTCATGGTTTGTCTGCAGAGGGGATAAGAGTGAGTGCCCCCTTGCTTGTTTATGTACCACATGACTGTGGTGTTGTCTGTCTTTAATAGTAGTTGTTCTGGATGTAGCAGGTCCTTGAAGGCTATTAGGGCATTTTGTACAGCTAGCATCTCTTTTTGATTGATGTGAAGATGCCTTTGTTCTGCAGACCACTTGCCCTGAATACATTTTCCTGCCATGTGTGCTCCCAAGGCGTAATCCGATGCATCTGTTGTCAGTGTTTGCCTGGCTGTAGGTTGAGTAAAAGGCTGTCCCTTGTTGAGGTGACAAGCTTGAGCCCACCATCGAAACTCCTGTTGCAGGCAAGGAATTAGTGGTATAACTGCTTCCAAACTTTGACAGTGTTGAGACCAGACACTCTTTAGGTACCATTGTAGTTTCCTCATATGCAGCCTTGCATATGGAATTAGTAGTATGCAAGATGCCATGTAACCCAAGGCCTGCAGAATTTTTCTTGCAGGGAGTTGGGTTCTTGTTGCCATCAACTGAAAATATTGAGTCAGATGTCCTTGCTTGTCTGGCGTGAGATAAGCCATATGGGCCGTTGTATTCAAGCTGGCACCCAGGAATATTACCTCTTGTGAGGGCACTAGTTTTGATTTCTTTTCGTTTACTGTGTACCCTAGGCAACTTAATAACTGTTTTACAAATGCCAGATGCTTTAGAAGAATGTCCTTGCTCTCTGCTTGAATCAGGCAGTCATCCAGGTACGGATAAATTTGAATTCCTTTCTGTCTGCAAAATGCAATTACTGGTGCCAATCACTTTGTGAAGCAATGGGCGCAGTAGATAAGCCAAGGGGCAGTGCAGAGAATTGATAGTGCATTGAACCAGCTATGAATCTGAGATATCTTCTGCAGTTTTATCTGATAGGGACATGCAGGTATGCCTCCTTGAGGTCCAAGGTTACGAGCCAAGCTTTCTTGCCCAGCATGGGAAGAAGCTGCTGCAGTGTCAACATTTTGAATTTCGGAACATCCAGGTAAGTGTTTAGGGAAGAAAGATCCAGAATGGGCCTCCAGGCTTTGTCCTTTCTGGGAACCAGAAAGAGTCTTGAGTAAAATCCTTGCCCTTGTTCCGGTGGTGGTACCTTTTGAATAGCTCTCATGTCCATGAGTGCTGTAATTTGTTTTTGAGCCTCTGCCCATTGATTTGGTGGCAGGTTTGACATTCCTTTTAACCTTGGCAGAGTGTGAAAGTGGAACCTGTAACCTTGAGATACAATGTTGAGAACCCATTTGTCTTTGGTGATCATATGCCAATTGTGATAGAAAAGTGCCAGTTTTCCTCCCAAGGGGGCTGCCAAGAGAGAGCTGTTTGGCAGCTGTAGTGGGAAGTCATTGGGGCTGTTTTTATAAGGTTGTGGCCTGTCTTCCCCTTCTTTCTGGCCTGATGCACCCCATTGTCGAGGCCTGTAACAGCCTTGTGGCTGACCTCTACCTCTTGGACGTCTGTATCTGCCCCTTTGAGGTCTGTCTGAAACTGGAAAGGACCAATTCTTTGTTGGCCAATTTCTGCTAAATCGAGGAGGCTGAACCTGTAAGAAATCCTTCACCGTTTGCATAGATTTTGCCTTATCCTCCATTTTCTTTAATACCTCTTCTGCCTTAACTGCAAATAACATATCCTGCTGCAAAGGGGCATCCAATAGCTTTGCTTTAACATGATCTGGTAACATATGTTCTTTTAACCAAGCATGTCTTCTAATGACAGAACCTGTAACAGCTGCTCTACAGGAGGCCTCTAAAGAATCAAAACCACATTGCAAAGTGTGCTTTCCCACTTGTTCAGCTGCATGCAATAAATCCTGCATTTCCTTTAAATTAGGAGGATCTGAATCTGGTAGCATTTTTTGTTTCAACTGAGACATCAAAAATTGCTGATATTTTAACATGTGAAACTGGCAATTTAAGGCCCTCATTGCTAAAGTCGCAAACGCATATACTTTCTTCCCCCATCCGTCTAATGCTCTGGAATCTCTGTCAGAGGGGATTGGATTCTTTGCTGATGAGACCTTAACCCTTTTGGGTCCCTGAGAAATAGTTTCAGGGTCAGCAACAGGGCTTTTCATAAAGAAATTTGTGCGAATCAGGGACTCTGTAGTGTCTGTCAGGCTTAACTGGGGCGGGAGGTAAAGAATCAGGATTTAAGCTGGATTCAGTATACACATCATCCACAATATCTAACACAGGCGGAATAGCAAGGTATCTGTGTTGAGGTAATAACAGGAAGTCTCTGAGCCTTTTCTTGGATTCTGAGTAATCCTGGCCTTCCCAATGGAAATGCTCCCTCATGGTATGTAAGGTTTCCCCAAAGGAGTAGTCCATAGATGGAGAGGCTGATGGAATTGATTCCTCAGCATAAGAATCCTCTTAAGGGGGAAAGGAGTATCCTAGGTCTGAGGATGAGTCTGAAGAGATGGATACCTGGTCAGATGAGTCATAGTCTGCATCCTGTCTAGGCCTTTTTTCAGGAGGGGGGTGGGAACCCCTGATCAGAGTGATTAGGTCTTCGGCCATTTTGAGCATTTGTTTCTTAGGCATGGTGCCTGTCCTGGAGAATGCTATATTTGTTTCTTTGCTTTTAGAGTAGGTTTAGACTTAGCAGAAGATTTAATGCTTAACTGAGTAGGTCTGAAAATACCCTCTGAAGCTGCGGGTTGTTCAGCTACTCCGGATCCCTCTGAAAGGGTAGTTTTGGTAGTCTGAATAACTTGTGCATCCGAAGGCCCAGCCATCTCCACGTGGGAGTCAAAGGCGGCCTGTGGTTCTAATTTTTGCTGAAAACCGGAGAACCGGCAACTGGCCTAGAAGAGGCTTCTTCGACAGTTTTGGGCCTTGGATGCCCAACCTTGTCTTTGCACTTTTTATGTATTCTGGTCGTCGGAAGTTCTGACGGCATGGTATAATTGAATTTTCTGCCAAAATAATGTCGAGCAAAATCAAACCAACATTTAACAGTGCGCTTGTTAAACCTAGCACAAAACCGGCAACCAGTGACGCCGTGGTCTGGGCCTAGGCATGGGATACAATAAGAATGGAAATCCTTATGAGGTATTTGCTTCCCACAAGAAATACACTTATTAACTTTTACTGACATTGGTCTGAGGCAAGAAAAAGTTTCCCCAACGGGGTACTTAGCTTTGTAGAAGACTTCGGTTCTGGATTCAGAATGAAAATCTCAGGAGTCGGCCGACCGGCACTTGCGAACTGCTTTTGCTTCGGGCACCGCGCGGCAAAAAAGACTGAAGAAAATGGTGCTGGCTGCATCTTATATACCTCTGTTGCACTGACGTCAGGGAGGAGGCGACAGCAACTGACGCCGGACCAAGACTTTGGAACTCAGGCCGATTGGGGAACCACCTGATGGCAGGATAACCCAAATGGGGAACCGCCTGACGGCAGGATAACCCCAAGTGTAATAACGGCAGCAGTGTAACACGATGAACATCATCTACATTTATGGTAAGTGTACACAACTGTACTATGTTCTTCGTGTTTCACTGTTGCAGTCATTACATTTGGGTAGATTCCCAAAGCTATGGTTGGGAGTAGGAGTTTATACAGCATTAGGGCCAGCTATAAAGCCCTGCAAGACAGCAGTGGCAAAGCCAGCTCTGGATTTAGAGAAAATTGGTAAATGATAGTGCTTGGTGAAAGTATGTACAGAACTCCAGGTAGCAGCTTCTAGGATATCCCTGGTAGGAACACCTCTAAGAAAGACTGCAAAAGTAGATGCAGCCCAGGTGGAGTGAGATCTGATCCCCTGGGGGATAGGTTTTCCATGGTGCTTATAGCAGAAATGAATGCAATGCCTTATCCATTCACAAATGGTTTGTTTTGAAATAGCCTTCCCCTCTGCCCCTGCAGCAAATGCTACCAGCAATTGTTCTGATTTTCTTTGAGATTTAGTCCTGTCCAAGTAGAATCTTAATTGTCTGTGCACATCCAAGAAATGCAGAATCTGTTCCCCTTTGTTCTGTGGATTGGGGAAGAAGGTTGACAAATTAATGGACTGATTAAGAGCCACACTGGAAACCACCTTGGGCATGAAGGATGGATTGGTCCTGAGAGATACCCTGTCCGCATGAAAGATGATGAAAGGCTCCACTGCCATAAGGGCCTGTAATTCAGATATCCTTCTAGCTGAAGTGATTGCTAAAAGGAAGGCTGTTTTCCAAGAAAGAAATTTTAAGTCTGCAGTAGCAGCTGACTCGAAAGGAGGTAGAGTGAGTTTCTCCAAAATAAAGTTAAGGTCCTAGGCAGGGGTAGGAGTTCTCCTGGGTGGTCTCAAGTTTTTTGCCCCTCTGAGATAGTGCTTGAGCAGAGGATGAGAGAAGAGGGGTGGTTCTGTGTTATAGTGAGCTGAAATAGCTGAGGCGTGGATTTTAATGGAGGAAAAAGACAGGCCCTTGTGAAGCATCTCAGTTACGTATTTCAAAATCTGAGGTAAATTGGGCGCTGCTGTGCTCATCCCTAAATATTGGTTCCAGGCACAGAATCTGTTCCATTTGTCAGCATAAGATTTTCTAGTACTAGGTCTCCTTGCCTCCAAGATGACATCCATCACAGGTTTGCTAAGGGATGATAAGGGTGAATTTAAGTGATCAGCCAGGCTGTAAGATTCAATGTTGGAAGCTGAGGGAACAGAATTTGGTTCTCCTGCTGAGACAGCAGGGAAGGGGTCTGAGGCAGGTGCATTTGCGACACACTGCACAGGATGGGGTACCAGTGTTGGCATGGCCAGTCTGGAGCAATCAGAATCATCCTTGGTTTGTCCTGTTTGACTTTTAGTAGAACTTTGGAGAGCAGAGGTAAAGGGGGAAAGGCATAGACTGATAGGTTTTCCCAGCTGAAGGACAGAGCATCCACTTTCCAGGCTTGTTTGTGGGGAGTCCTTGTGCAAAACGTGTCCAACTGGTAGTTATGGGGGGAGGCAACTAGATCCATGTCTGGGCTCCCCCATTCGCTTGTCAACATGTTGAAAATCCGTGGTTCCAGTTTCCACTCATGTGGGTCCATGAGGTTTCTGATTAGTCTGTCTGCCAGTGTATTCAATTTTCCTGGCAGGAATTGAGCTTGTAGATGCACTTGGTAGCTCAAGGCTGTGTTCCACAATGCCATAGCTAGTCTGCAGAGGGGGTAGGAATGTGCACCCCGCTGCTTGTTTATGTACCACATAACTGTGGTGTTGTCCATCTTTACCATTAGTTGTCCTGGAAGAATGTAGTCCTTGAAGGCCGTCAGAGCATTCTGTACAGCTAACATTTCTTTTTGATTGATATGTAGGTGCATTTGATTTGGGTTCCATTTGCCCTGAATGCACTTCCCTGCCAGTTGAGCCCCCCATGCATAGTCTGATGCATCTGTAGTTAGGGTTTGGGCAGCAGGGGGTAGTGAGAATGGTAGTCCCTTGTTTTGGTGGCAGGCTTCTGCCCACCATAGGAACTCTAGACATAGGCAAGGTATGACAAGAATCATTGTTTCCAGGCTGTGACAATGTTGACTCCATAGACTTTTTAGATACCACTGTAGTTTCCTCATTTGCAGTCTTGCAAATGGAATTAAAAGAACGCAGGAGGCCATGAACCCCACGGCTTGCAGTATTTGTCTTGCAGATAGCAGGGTTTTTGTGGCCACTTGTTTGAAGTAAGTTACCAAATGAATTTGCTTCTCTGCCGTGAGGAAAGCCATCTGGGCAGTTGTATTCAAGCTTGCACCCAGGAATGTAATCTGTTGACAGGGTACTAGTTGTGATTTCTTTTCATTTATGGTGTACCCCAGACAAGTCAGAACCCTTTTTACAAACACCAGATGATTTAGAAGGATGCCCTGGTTTTCTGCCTGAATTAGACAATTGTCCAGGTATGGGTATATTTGAATATTTCTTTGCCTGCAAAATGCAATAACTGGAGCCAGGCACTTTGTGAATACCCTGGGTGCAGTAGACAAGCCAAAGGGCAGTGCAGAGAACTGATAATGCAAGTAGCCTGCTTTGAAGCGTAGGTATCTTCTGCAAAATTCCCTGATTGGGATGTGCAGGTATGCTTCTGCTAAATCTAGAGTTGCAAACCAGGTGTCTTTGCTTAGCATAGGAAGTAACTGGTGAAGAGTCAGCATCTTGAATTTTGGAATCTCCAGAAAGGTGTTTAGAGTAGACAGGTCCAGGATTGGACGCCATGATTTGTCTTTTCTGGGTACCAGAAAAAGCCTGGAATAGAAACCTTGTCCCTTTTCCTCTTCTGGTACCAGTGGAATAGCCCCCATGCTTAAGAGGGAAAGTACTTGTTTTTGAGCCTCTGCCCACTGATTTAGGGGCAGGTCTGGCCACCCGTTTGGTGTTGGCAACGTGTGGAAATGAAGTCTGTATCCCTGGGACACCATATTTAAAACCCATTTGTCCTGGGTTATGAGTTCCCAGTTCTTTGCATGAAGAGCAATCTTTCCCCCCAAAGGGGTGGTTAAAAGATAAGTGCTTGGTAATTTTAAAAGGAAGTCACTGAGACTGTTTATTATAGGGGGTGTCTTGTTATTTCCAGATTTGGAAGTGGAGGCCCCCCACTGCTTAGTTCTGAGAGTCCCCTGGGACTGAAACCTGAGGTTTTTGCTGTGCTTGAGATTGGCTTGAGAGGATCTGGCAGGGTCTGGAAAGGGCCAATTCTTAGTAGGCCAGTGCCTACTAAATCTTGGAGGTTGCACTTGTAAGAAATCTTTAACAGTTTGCATAGATTTAGCTTTATCTTCCATCTTTTTTAGAACTTCTTCAGCCTTATTGCCAAACAGGCGGTCCTGATTTAAAGGAGCATCCAACAATTTAGCTTTAACATGATCAGGCAAAGATTGCTCCTTAAGCCAAGCATGCCTTCCAAGCACAGACCCACTAACAGCAGCCCTGCAGGAGGCCTCTAAAGAATCAAAACCACATTGCAAAGTATGTTTTCCAACTTGTCTGGCAGAATGCATTAAATCCTGTAAATCTTTATTTTCCACACAGTCAGGAATCAACATAATTTTCTGTTTAAGCAGTCCAATAATATACTGTTGATATTTTCACATATGAAATTGGCAGTTTAAAGATCTGACTGCCAAGGTTGCAGAAGTATAAACCTTTTTACCCCATCTATCCAGCACCCTGGAGTCTCTATCAGAAAGCGTAGGATTTTTAGCAGTAGAAGCCTTAATGCACTTGGATCCCTGAGAAATGGTTTCTGGATCTGCAACAGGATTTTTGAAAAGGAACTTGTGGTACTCAGGAACCCTGTAATATCTGTCAGGTTTACTAGGAGCCGGAGGCAGGGAATCAGGGCCAAACTGGATTCTGAGAACACATCATCAACAATGTTTAGTACAGGAGGTACAGCCAAAGGCCTATGCTGAGGTAGAAGAAGGAAATCCCTAAGCCTCTTTTTTGAATCCGGAAATTCCTGTCTTTCCCAGTGGAAATGCTCCCTTAAAGTATGTAAAGTTTCCCCAAAAGAAAATTCCTCAGGAGGGGAAGCAGAGGGAATGGAATCCTCTGCATCAGAATCCTCATAAGTAGGTATGGACAAATCCAGGTCATTTGAAGAGTCAGAAGAAACAGAATCCTGATCAGAAGATTCATAATCAAGCTCAGCCCTAGGCCTCTTGGGGGGGGGGGGGGGTTGACTACCCCTGATTAGAGTAATTAGATCTTCAGCCATTTTTATCATTTGTTTTTTAGGCATAAGGGCCTGAACAAGTGGCCTGGGCGTCAGTTTTTTTAGATATGGATCGAGATTTAGGCCTTAGTAATGAAAGCGGTGTTGATTTAATATGTAGGTCTGTAGGCCTGACTACACCCTCAGAAGCCAAAGCCTGCACAGGGGCTCCGGACCCATCCAAGGTAGAGACATCCGTGGGTTCCATAGGTGAAGCATCTTGCGGCATACTGGACTCCGAATGGGTCTCAGTAGAGGCCTGCGAATAAGAAGTAGTGGGTATCAGGGGCTGCGAAAGCACCTCACTGAGTACTGGCGAACTGGCAACTGGCTTAGGAGAAGCGTTGTTGGCAGTTTTGGACCTCGGCGGCCTGTCTCTGTCTTTATCTTTGCGTTTTTTTTGGAATCCCGGTAGTTGCATGGCTAACCAATGACATTTATGGGTAATTAAACCGAGAACCGAAATATTTAGAGGCAAAAATGTACCGACAACGGATAGTGTGCTGATTAAATAAAGCACAAAACTGACAGCAAGGTACGTCGTGGTAAGGGCCTAGGCAAGGAATACAGTACGAATGAAAATCTTTATGAAGTATTTGCTTTCCACAAGTAATACAATTATTAACTTTTACTGACATCGGTAAGGAGCAAGAAAAAGTTTCCCAAATGGGGTACTTAGCTTTAAGTTGAAGACTTCGTTTCTGAAACTCGAAAATGAAAATTTCAGGAGTCGGCCGACCGACACTTGCAAACTGCTACTGCTTCGGGCACCGCACGGCAAGAAAGACTGATGTAATGGCATCGGCTGCATGTTTTATACCCCTGACGACCTGACGTCATGGAAGAAGGGACAGCAACTGATGCAGGACCCAAGACTTTGTTAATCAGGCTGACTGAGGGCAACATGCCAGCAGATTACCCAAATGTAATGACTGCAACAGTGAAACACGAAGAACATCCACTGCCTATCTAGTTATTTGTACTATACTGTTATACAGTTATCGCATGTGCTACACAGCTTACTGGGCTGACAACTAGCCAAAGGTGCTAATAAGGGGAATGACATCAGCAGGACTGATAAAATAGGGCAGTGGGTGGGAGACTTATCAAATTAGTTCTTCTTACAAACATACACACACACACACACACACACACACACACACACACACACACACACACACACACACACTCTTTTGCCAGATCTGAGAGTAGAACCCCTGTCTAGCTAGTGATTTGTACTATAGTGTTATTATCACAGGCATTACAGAGCTTACTGGGCTGACAACTGGCCAAAGGTGCCAGTAAGGGGAATGACATCAGCAGGACTGACAAAGTGGGGCACTGGGAAGTGTTGTGGGTGGGAATGGCCTAAAACTATTTCACCTACAAACACACACTCCCTTCCTCTCACATAAACAACTATCACACACACACAGTTGGCAGGATTGAGATTAGTGCCCCTACCTATCTAGTTATTGGTGCTATAGTGTTAAGCAGTTATCTCACATGCTACAGGGCTTAATGGTACTTTTAAGGTGAATGACAGCAGTAGATCTTGTGAAGTAGGGCAATGTGAAGTGTACTGAGTGGGAAGATTCTCCTAATACTTAGACCTATAGAGACACATGCATACACACACACACACACACACACACACACACACACACACACACACACACACACACACACACACACACACACACACACACACACACACACACACACACACAGGCAGGTGATGTAATATTATAAAAACAACCTCAGTACTGTTAGGGCTCACAGGACATCACTGTATGCCAATCATGGTATCCATGTGTGTGACTCACTCTGTGTCCCCCTGTGTAACTCTCTCTCTATCACTGTCTGTCTCTCACTTCCCCACATGTATGTGTGTGTATGCTTAACATATGTTATCTGTTGTGTGTGTGTGTGTGTGTGTGTGTGTGTGTGTGTGTGTGTGTGTGTGTGTGTGTGTGCATCTCATGCAATAGATGCAGATATATAACATATGGGCCACCTATAGCTAGCTGAGGGTAATCCTCTCTGATGTGTGTGTGTGTGTGTGGGGACAGTTGAGGTGTACATAAGTGCATGTATGCACAGACATATATACACAATACAGTCATATATTCTGATGTAGGTTTCAACATGTTCTGTGATTCTCCAAGTGTAGGAGCATGCCCAGTGTGACCTTCTATAGTCAGAGTGAGACTCCATTCCAGAGATAGGTGTACTCCAGTCTAGGGTTGTGTGTGCTACAGCCATACCTCTCAGGAGTACACAGGTCTTTCCTCAGGATATTTGTTTTGTTTAGCAGACATTTTCTGACATATATGTAGTCTGAAACTGCAATGTATTGTGTCATTTCCTAGTGCCAGACATTCTCAGATCATCACAGTGCTTTACTAGAGGAATTCTAGTTGTATGATGCATACACCAATATTATGAGGGCAGCTATGTAAATTCTTGCCCAACAAGGCCATTTGTGAGGTGTGGCTACAGCCAGTTTAGTAATAACTTGGTTGTGTAAACAGTCCAGTAATCTGGTGATATACTGTATGGGGATCTCCTGCTTGCGTGGTATCTTTCTCACCTGAGTTGTCATATCCTTGTATGGGCATACCTCTCACCTGTACATTTTTTGGCAGGTTGTCCAGGTGTTTGGCTAGAGGTTTCATCCTTTCTACATAAACTTGTGTTGTTATGGCAAGTCAGTTACATATAATTGAAGAGTGATGTTACAAAATAATGATAGACATTACTGTTTCAGACTACATAACCTTTAGACAATTCCCGCTACTGCAAACCCCTCACCCTACCAACTTTCTCAGTATGTAAGGGCAATATTTACAACACATGCCTATCATTGTGCCTTTGTTCTACTTTTATTTCAGCCCTTGTCCAGACATCTTGCTGTCAGAGGTTGGGAGTTATGAGTGTGGGTTCAGAGTGCATTCAATTGTGCAGGCATGTCCATTATATGTAAAAGCAAACATAAGAAAAAAGGATCATTGAAAATGACCACTGGCAAAAGTACCCAAAAGCATTTATATTCAAAAAAGCCTTGGCACCTCTGCTACACATCCTTCAAGATGTCACTAATAAGTGTAGGATATTCTACATACCACTGTGATGTCCAGGTATGTCAGTGGCAGAGCAGTGGGTGTCAATGACATGCATAACAGTTGGCATGGCAGTTATCTGCACATGGCCCCGTCAAAGGCAGCACTGTACCTAGGGCACAACAGGACGACTGCCAGGAGAACGTGCTGGCCAGATCCAGACAGTATTAACCACACATGCACATAGCTCATTGACCCCTGCATATTGTGGACAGGCAACATGTTTTCTTGTGTATTGGTATAGCCCTGCCAATGAGTGCTATGCTGCTATTTTCCTGCAAACATGCATGTTACTGCATTTGTGTGGGTACATGGTGGGGGGCACACCTGCCAGTTGTACACATTTGCACAGACTGTGCTGATATTTGCTTTACATTTTGGTTCCATTTACCATACTATTGTACCCTCTACATTTTGGTTCCATTTACCATACTACTGTACACTACCTCGGGGACTAGGCATATCAATAAAGAGCCCAGGTCAGATTGTACTGGCATACATTTCTGTTTCAGACTTCTTACCCTTCATAGCCTTACTGCAACTGTGGGTCCTGCTGTTCTATCACTGTGTGAGTCTTTAGGGGGATAATTCAACATTGCCGCCATTTGTGTGCCTTTACCAGACATTTCTCTGTGGCTTTCTACAGCTGACTTGCTGTGTGGGTGTGAGGAGTGGTTATTGGACCCCCATGCTGACATCTATGCCTGTAACTTATGACCCCCAGTTAGTTGTCCCCACACATATAATGCAGTGGGATTTTCCACCTTGGGTACTACTGCATAGTGTGTGGAGGCCAGTCTTGGCCAGACATTTCCTGGTGTCCCACATAGCTGTCAGTTGTGTGCTTCTATCCCAGTAGGCCACCCCATTCCCTTGCATGCATGCAGCATTACCATAGATATGCTAGGAATAAATACAGTTTTGTACACTTACCATAAATGTAAATATTCGAGTGTATTCACTGTTGCAGTCATCACACTTGGGTTATCTGCCTGCAGGTAGCCTTCAGTCGGCCCGAATACCAGAGTCTTGGGATTTCTGCGTCGGATACTGTCGCCTCTTCCATGATGTCAGGTCGTCAGGGGTATAAAACATGCAGCCGACATCATTACATCAGTTTTTCTTGCCCCAGATGTCAGGAGCCTCCAAAACAGGAAGCAATTACATGGTGTGGAACACCTCCAGAAAAAAGTAAATACCACTGCCATAAGATATGGCTAAAAAAGAAGATAGGTAGAAAGTATAGAAAAGTCAGGGGGCTGGAGGGAGGGTAACCAGGACTACAACAGGGAATACACTCAAACATCTATATTTATAGTAAGTGTACACAACTGTACTATGTTCTTTGTGTTTCACTGCTGCAGTCATCACACTTGGGTTGATTCCCAAAGCTGAGGAAGGGTGGAGGCAGTCAAGAAGTATTAGGGCTGGCTAGCAGGCCTTGTATGACTGCTGTGGCAAATCCAGCTCTGGATTTAGAAAAGATAGGTAAGTGGTAATGCTTGCTGAAGGTGTGTACAGAACTCCAGGTTGCATCTTCCAGGATGTCCCTGGTAGGAACTCCCCTGAGAAATGCTGTAGAGGTTGAGTTAGCCCTAGTGGAATGAGTTCTGATCCCATCGGGTAGGTTTTCCATGGTGTTTGTAGCAGAAATGGATGCAGTGTGCTATCCATTTGGAAATGGTTTGCTTTGAAATGGCCTTGCCCTCTGCCCCTGTAGCAAAGCTGACTAGCAGCTGGTAATCCTGTCAAGGTAGAACCTGAGCTGTCTGTGCACGTCCAAGGAGTGTGGGATCCTTTCCCCTTTATTCTGAGGATTAGGAAAAAAGGTTGGTAAATGGATGGATTGGTTTAAAGCCACACTGGATACCACCTTGGGCATAAATGATGGGTTAGTCCTGAGGGAAACCCTACCTGCATGGAAGATAATGAAGGGTTCCATGGCCATAAGTACCTGTAACATAGACACTTTTCTTGCTGAAGTGATGGCTAGAAGTAAGGCTGTTTTCCAAGAGAGGAATTTTAACTCTGCTGCAGCAGCAGACTCAAAAGGGAGAAGCGTGAGCTTCTCTAGTACAAAGTTAAGGCCCCAGGCAGGAGTGGGAGCTCTCCTCGGGGGTCTTATATTGTTAGCTCCTCTCAGGAACAGTTTGATCAGAGGGTGACAGAAGAGGGGTGGCTCAGTATTGTAATGAGCTGAGATGGCAGATGCATGACTCTTAACTGATGAGAAGGACAGGCCTTTGAGGAGCAGCTCTGCTAGATAATTTAAGATTTGAGGTAAGGGGGCATGGCTGTGTCCTTTCCTTGAGACTGCCTCCAAGAACAGTATCTTTTCCACTTTTCTGAATAGGATTTCCTAATACTAGGCTTCCTGGCCTCAAGGATGACATCAAGCACCTGTTTCCTGAGGGTTGCTGGTGATGTATTTAGGGAATAAGCCAGGCTGCCATTTTCAGGGTTTGCAGCTGAGGATGCAAAATTTGCCCCTCCTGCTGGGACAGCAGAGAGGGGATCTGAAGTAGGTGCCAGGGTGCCACTGCTGTCAGACTGCGTAGGATTGGGTACCATTACTAGCATGGCCAGTCTGGTGCAATAAGGATTGTCCTTGGCCTGTCCTGTTTGATCTTGAGTAGTACTTTTGAGAGGAGGGGCAAAGGGGGAAAGGCATAGCTTGAGAGGTTTTTCCATGTAAAGGATAGGGCATCCACTTTCCATGCTTGGCTGTGGGGAGTTCTGGTGCAAGGTTTGCTCAATTGATGGTTTTGGGGGGAAGCAAAGAGGTCCACCTCTGGTGTTCCCCACCTGTGGATTAGAAGTTTGAATGAGTTGGGTTCCAGTTTCCACTACTGTGGGTCCATAAGATTTCTGCTTAAGTCGTCTGCCAGTGAATGTTGCTTGCCTGGCAGGAACTGAGCTTGCAGGTGCACTTGATTGCTCAAGGCTGTGTTCCACAAAGCCACGGCTAACCTGCAAAGTGGGTAGGAATGAGTCCCCCCCCGCTTGTTTATGTACCACATAACTGTGGTGTTGTCTGTCTTTATCAAGAGTTGTCCTGGAAGGATAACGTATTTGAAAGCTGTCAGTGCATTCTTGTTCAGCTAACATTTCTTTTTGATTGATATGCAGGTGAATTTGTCCTGGGCTCCATTTGCCTTGAATGCATTTGCCTGCCATGTGAGTCCCCCATGCATAGTCTGCTGCATATGCTGTCAGGGTTTGGGCGGCAGTGGGTTGAGTGATAAGAGAGTCCCTTGTTGTGGTTGAAAGCCTCTGCCCACCAAAGGAACTTTGTCCTTAGGCAAGGAATGATAGGAATCATTGTTTCCAGGTCTTGAGATTGTTGACACCAGAGACTTTTTAAGTACTATTGAAGTTTCCTCATATGCAGTCTTGCATATGGAATTAGGGGAATGCATGAGGTCATGAACCCTAGGGCTTGCAGTATTTTTCTTGCAGACAGCTGGGTTTCGGTGGCCAGTAGTTTGAAGTAATTTGTCAAATAAACCTGCTTTTTTGGAGTGATGAATGCCATCTGAGAAATTGTGTTCAAGCTTGCTACCAGGAATACAATCTTTTGGCTGGGTACCAGATATGATTTCTTTTCACTGATGGTATACCCCAGAGAGGTTAGGAGTCTCTTTACAAATGTCAGATGCTGAAGTAGCAATTCCTGACTGTCTGCCTGAATCAGGCAATCGTCCAAGTATGGGTAAGTTTGAATATTTCTCTGCCTGCAGTATGCAATGGCTGGAGACAGGCACTTTGTGAATACCCTGGGCACAGTAAATAAGCCAAAGGGAAGTGCAGAGAACTGACAGTGCACAGAACCTGCCTGAAACGTAGATATTTCCTGCAAGATTCCCTTATGGGGATGTGCAGATAAGCGTCTTTTAAGTGTGGGGTGACTAGCCAGGAGTCCTTGGCTAGCATAGGAAGCAACTGCTGGAGTGTAAGCATTTTGAATTTTGGTACCTACAGGAAGGTGTTGAGAACTGACAGATCCAGGATAGGGCGCCAAGAGTTCTCTTTTCTGAGCACCAGGAACAGTCTGGAGTAGAAACCCTGTCCCCTTTGCTCTGTTGGAACAGGTTGAATACCCCTGATACTGAGGAGAGAAAGTACTTGCTTTTGGGCCTCTGCCCACTGGTTTGGGGGAAGGTCTGGCAACCCGCTTGGAGTTGTCAGTGAGTGGAAGTAGAATCTGTATCCCTGGAATACAACGTTTAAGACCCAGTGGTCCTGGGTAATGTACTCCCAGTTTTTTGCATGCAGGGCGAGTTTATCCTCCTAGGGGTGCAAGTGCTTGGGCATGGCTGGGAAGGATGAAAGACAAGTCATTGTGAACTTTTTCCATATGGGGGTGGCTTACCACTCCCTGTTTTTGAGGTGGGAGCACTCCATTGTTTAGATCTGTGCATATCATGACAGTGTAGTCTTTGTGGTCTGTTGCCCCTGGGTTTGGACTGAGAAGGTTTGGGAGGGACTGGAAAGGACCAGTTTTTAGAAGGCCAATGCCTACTGAATCTAGGTGGCTGCACCTGTAAGAAATCTTTAACCGTTTGCATAGATTTAGCTTTTTCCTCCATCTTTTTAAGAACTTCTTCTGCTTTTGTGCCAAACAAACATTCATGGTTTAATGGAGCATCTAGTATTTTTGCTTTGACCTGGTCTGGCAAGATTTGTTCCTTTAGCCAAGCATGCCTTCTCAGAACAGATCCAGTGACAGCAGCCCTGCAAGATGCTTCTAATGCATCAAAACCACACTGCAAAGTATGTTTACCAACTTGGTTTGCAGAATGCATTAACTCTTGTAAATCTTTATTTTCTGCACAATCAGGAATCAACAACATTTTTTGTTTAATTAGATCTATAATATGCTGCTGGTAATTCAGCATGTGAAACTGGCAAATTAAAACCCTAAAGGCAAGAATTGCAGAGAGATATACCTTCTTACCCCATTTGTCCAAAGCCCTAGAATCCCTGTCCGAAGGGGGTAGGGATTTTGGCTGTAGTAGCCTTAATACCTTTAGGTCCCTGGGAAATGGTCTCTGGATCCACAGTGGGATTTTTAAAGAGAAGTTTGTGAGAGTCAGGTACTCTGTAGTACCTGTCAGGCTTTCTGGGAGCTGGTGGTAAAGTATCAGGGGTAAGACTGGATTCCATAAAGACGTCATCTACAATATCCAGGACAGGGGGTATAGCTAGAGGCCTGTGCTGAGGCAAGTCTAAAAATTCTCTGAGTCTCTTTTTGGACTGTGGGTAGTCCTGGCATTCCCAGCGGAAATGCTCTCTTAGGGTATGCAAGGTTTCACTGAAAGAAAAGTCCTCTGCAGGGGAGGCAGAGGGTATGGAATGCTCTGCATCTGAATCCTCATAGGTAGATAAGGGTATGTCCTGGTAATCAGAGGGGTCACAGTCATCAGACTCATGGTCTGTAGAATCAGAAGGGAAATCTATTATTTGTCTTTTAGAGGGGGAAGGTTGGCTTCCCCTTATTAAAGTAACAAGGACTTCAGCCATTCTAAGCATTTGTTTCTGTGGCATGGGAGCTTGAGAATGCACTTTGGTCATCGGTTTCCTAGGCATAGTGTGAACTCTAGGCCTGAGAAACTAGGTAGTTTTAGTCAGAAACGAAGTAGTCAGTTTAATGCGAACATTGGAAGGTCTGAAAACATCCTCAGAAACCAGTGCCTGCACAGCGGCTCTGGACCCATCCAAGGTAGAGACATCTGCAGGTTCCACAATCAAAGAAGCATCTTGCAACATACCAGACTCCAAATGGGTCTCGGTAGAGGCCTGCGAATCTGTAGAAACAGGTATCAGGGGCTGCACAAGCACCTCACTTAGTACTGGCGGACTGGCAGCTAGCTTAACGGAAGCATCGTTGGCAGTTTTGGACCTATGCGATCTGTCTCTGTCTTTATCCTTACTTTTTTGGAAGATTGGTAGTCAGATGGCTTATTGAAGCCATTTTGGAATACGGAGAATGAGAGCGAAAGAATTTAGTGACAAAGACAGCCCGATGATGAATAGTACAGGGGTTGAACAAGGCACAAAACCAATAGCGAGCTACGTCGTGGTCTGGGCCTAAACAGGTGACACAGTAAGAAAGAAAATCTCTGTGAGGTATTTACTTTCCGCAGGCAAGACAATTGTTAACTTTTTCTGACATCGGTTAGAGCAAGTAAAAAGGATCCCCAATGGGGTACTTTGCTTTAGAAGACTTCAGGTTTGAAACTCGACAAATTTCAGGTAGCTAGCGGCCGACCAGCACTTGCGAACTGCTTCTGCTTCAGGCTCCCGCACGGCAAGAAAAGCTGATGTAATGCCGTCAGCTGCATGTTTTATACCCCTGATGACCTGACGTCATGGAAGAGGTGACAGCATCTGACACTAAAATCCCAAGACTCTGGTATTCAGGCCGACTGATGGCTACCTGCAGGCAGACAACCCAAGTGTGAGGACTGCAACAGTGAAACACGAAGAACATCATACTAATCCATTAATTTATTGTTAAGAAGACTGACCTACCTTGTGCTTGCTGCAGTGGTGAGGACAGTGCTTGAGGGCCACTTATGTTGGATGCACACAGTACACTGCCTGTACACGGTAAGTTACAGGTAATGTGATGTGTGTGTCATCCATTTTAATGTGTGTGCGAGGCAGAGAGAGGTGTCAGTCCCTGGGGTCCCTAAAGTGTCAGTGTGTGTGCTATGCATTACCTCTTTGCCACGGCCTGAGCATACTGGGCACGCCTCCATTTGCCTACAGGAGCAGACTCAGGGGCCTCCTCCTGTGAGTCTCTCTGTGCCTGTATAGACCTTTGCAATGGTGGTGGGCTGTGTGGCCCCTCCTCATGCTGTTCCTGCTGCAGCTGTTTCAGCAGGATCATATTGTGTAGCATGGCATATACTATGAACATGTGTGCACATGTGGCTGGAGAGTACTGCAAGGCTCCACCAGATATGTCAAAGCAGCAGAACCGTGACTTGAGCATCCCAAACACATGCTGTACAATGATCCTGGTTTGTGCATGTGGCTCATTATGGCATCCTTGTGTGGGTGTGTGCGCATTTCTGATAGGTGTCATCATCCACGGCTCCAGTGCCTAGCCAGCATCCCCCACCAGATGGCCATAAGGGATGCCCCCACTAGCAAATGCCTGGTACAGCTGTGATGAATGTCAGATGTGGGAGTCATGATAGCTTCCAGGGCTGCCAGCACATACATTCATGTTAATGCCCTGGGCATTGCTCATGACCTGGCAGTTGATGGAGGGGAATCCTTTGCGGTTTATGTAGACCCTACTCTGTTCACCGGGTGGTGCTTTGATGTGGATGTGAGTGCAGTCTGTGGCACCCAGTACCTCTGGGTATTCTGCTACACGATGGAAGAGAAGCATATTGCGGGTCCTCTCCTCACAGGTGTTGGGGAAGTAAATGTGATCACTGGCATGTGGTAGCATGCCATCCAGGAACTGGTGGAGTACACTGGATGCAGATGCCTGTGAGACCCCCCCCCCATGATGTCCCCAGTAGATCTTTGGAAAGTACCTATAGCTAGAATTCTTAAGGCTACACATACTCTGGTATCCACCGGGATGGGTTCCCCTTTGTTGGTTCTAGTCTGAGTTGAGGCCGGCACAGCTTGGTAATTTGCTGAAGTATATTTGTCCACCCTGTAGTGCTCTACTATCTCCAGATCATGTAGCCGCTGGTAAGTTGCCCTGGGTCTGAACACTCTTCTCCTCCTTGGTCTGTGGCAGTTGTCAGCATTATCCTCCTCACTGCCGACAGCCTCTAGCACATACCGATTGATCAAAGCGATGACAGCTCCTAACATTTTTCCAGTTAAAATTCCCCCGCATGTGTACATCAATGCTGCAGAGTTTGTGGGAAAAAACAGACTGCAAGGTATTTCCATACTTTATACTGCTGTGTTGCAGACGCTGTCTGTATGATTGGCTGACTATGATGCATTCCACCTGCCAGCTACGTTATTTGTACTTGATTGCTTTAATTCTGCTATGTTTCCTTTTTTTTTTCTTTTTCCCCTTCCCATTTCCTCCCCTTTTAAGCCATGAGGCTCGCCGCACAAACCCAGTGCCCAAATGTAAATAGCCCTGCTATTTTAATTTTTTTGTTGTTTGTTTTAGACTGGGTGTGTACTGCACAAACCCATTTAGCTTATGTAAACAGTAAGAAATGGCCCTCCCCTGGACGCAAACACACTCCTCAGTTCATGGAATAAGACAATACAGTCTCAGACACAAATCCTTGCTTAGTTGTGCTTACCTAAGCTTATCTCTGCGTCTTAGGGCTCCAGTGTGCTTACAACATGCCTTACACACCCCCTTTTCATGTCTGTTGCTCCTCCTAGTTACACCATCATGCTAGAGCACCTACACAGTTAGGTGCAGTTTGGGACTTAAAAGATTTTTGTGATTCAGTTACTGCACTTCTTTCCCCTTGACAACCACTGTTCCCTGGTATTGTTTTCATTCTGCATGCCATAGACTATAATGGCAAAATGCAGACTTCCCACCTTTTGTTTTCCGCCCGATCCCACTTGCTGAATCGTTAACTCACCTCATTTGCATAGTTTTCACCAGCAAATGAGGTAATTGGCATTCTGCAGCCATATCCATGCAGGAACAGTGTAGGTACACTCGTGCATGTCAGATCAGCTGTTTGCTGGATTGCTAGGCAGCCATATTCCATGCAGGAATGGCTACACTGTTCCTGCACGGAACAAAATGGCTTCATGAATCCCGGAGAATAATTCTTCCTCTGTGTAGATCTATGAAAAGTCATATGCATAACTGCACACTACAAAGCATTATGCCACCATATTGAATCAGAAAAACACTCTGAAGGGCTCAGCTCACATCCTCACCTATCACTTGATTAAATCACTCTTTCTTCCAAACACTTCCTGTTTAGAATTTGTTATGCTACATTGTACTTGCTAATCTCATGAAAGCTAGTACATTATCTGCCCTTTGATTATATTATCCTAAAGTTATAAACTATTATATTGACTCTTTTTATTTGTTAATGTTTAAGCCTACAGCATACCTTTTTACTGATGCTTCTATTGGTAGGTAAGTACTAGGCTAGCTGCCCTTGTGGACTGTTTCAAGCCTAGCCAATTTTCCCTTGGTGAGAATCAAACCCTGTACCTCTTGTTTGTAAGATAAACATATTAATGATTATGCCAAACCCCAACTTCTACTCTGAAATTTCTGCAAACAACTCACAAATTAAATAAAAGATTACAAAGATGTTGGCAGATGGGAATCAAGTACTGTATTTGACTAATCAGTAATGTATTTAACTAAATGGATGCCTCGGAATTGTGGCAATTCATTTTGTAGACCAAAGTTAAGAAGTCATTTCCTACTTGGAAGACTTGCATATCCACATAGTTTGCAGAATTTACAAAACACTGCAATACTTACTTCTTACTTCACCTAATTCTGATATATAATGACATATCATGTGCAATGCCTAGCAAGATGCATCTGTTTTGTTTCTTTAATTTCTGGGTACTTTTCTCATGTTGAAAAGATAATCTGAACTGCTGATTATGTGCCATTGAGTCCTTCTTGTTATGGCTGATTACTTTGTCTCTTGCGTAATAGGTTCAGCTTTTGTCTGATTGAAAATGTGCTGTCTGAGCAGTATATTTTTATATTCTTGAATTTCACTGCTTGGTGGGGGGGGGGGGGCAGAGCTACAGTAGAATCCTAGGAAATCGTCATTCTGAGCAACAAAGTGAATGCAAGGTGCTAGACACTGCAGAGACTGACAGCTACTATTTTTCTTCATGTGTTTTCTTGTGCCTTAGCTGGGCCTCTCAGCATACATACATACATACATACACACTCTGAACTTTACTTGTTTTTCCAGCTTCACTTCGACTGTATAATACAACAGACTGTCACTAATCTCTTCCATGTGAACTGCTTTAATAGGAAATACTTAAAAAAACAACTAAATATGCAATAGGAGAACTCAAGCTAGATAATGCTACAAATCTCTAGGACTGGGAGAGCTAAGAAATGCAAAAAATGCATAGATTATTTGGGAAATAGAAAAGTACAGTTGTGTACACCTACCATAAATGTAGATGTTGGAGTGTCTTCACTGTTGCAGTCATAACTGTAGGGTGCTCCTGCCGGCAGGCAGCCCGAGGTCGGCCAGAATCCCAAAGTCTGGGTCCGGCGTCGGCTGTACAAGCTAGTACCCTGACGTCAGTACGCTCTGGTACATAGCCCTCAGCCGACGCCATCTTCTCCAGCCTTTCTTGCCCTAGATGTCAGAAGTCCCCAATAAATCATAAATGAATTCCACTAGGAAACACAAATACACCACAAAAAAGAGAAAAAGAGGGGATAGGAGGGAGGAAACCGACTGCAACAGTGAAGACACTCGAACATCTACATTTATGGTAGGTGTACACAACTGTACTATGTTCATCGTGTTTCACTGTTGCAGTCATAACTGTAGGGTGGAATCCCAAAGCAGTGAAAAAGGGGAGGTTTAGACAGAAGAAGGGGCAGCAAGAAGACCCTGCAAAACAGCAGAGGCAAAGCCTGCCCTGGTCTTAGAATACAAAGGGAGATTGTAGTGCTTGGAAAAAGTATGCACAGAACTCCAAGTGGGAGCTTCCAAGATATCCTTGGTAGGAACTTCCCTGAGAAAAGCTGTAGAAGTAGCAGCTGCTCTAGTAGAATGACTTCTCACAGTACCTGGAAATTGTTTCCCATGATGAGTGTAACAAAATCTTATTCCATAAGAAATCCATTTGGAAATAGTTTGTTTGGAAATAGCCTTTCCAAGAGAACTGGAGGCAAAAGAAACAAACAATTGGTTTAGATTTTCTGAACTCTTTAGTCTTGTCCAAATAAAATCGTAACTGTCTGTGCACGTCCAAGGAATGCAAAATCCATTCCCCTTTATTCTGAGGATTAGGAAGGAAGGTAGGAAGGTGAATTGTTTGATTCAAAGCCACTTTCGAAATCACCTTAGGCATGAAAGTAGGATTGGTCCTCAAGGATACTCTGTCCTGGTGGAAAATAAGGTATGGTTCCACAGCCATGAGAGCTTGCAACTCTGAGACCCTTCTGTCAGAAGTCAAAGCTAACAAAAGAACTGTCTTCCAAGATAAAAACTTAATATCTGAAGATGCAGCAGGCTCAAAAGGAGGCAAAGTAAGTTTTTCTAAAACATAATTAAGATCCCAAGCAGGAACAGGAGGGGTTCTAGGAGGCCTTAAATTCTTAGCCCCTCTCAAGAATTGTCTCACCAAAGGTTGAGAAAAACAGGGGATCAGTATTGAAATGAGCAGAAATAGCAGAAGCATGAATCTTAATGGAAGAAAAGGAAAGTCCATTCGACAAAAGATCCGAAAGGTAAAGCAAAATAGAAGAGAGATCAGGTACCAGAGGGTCCAAGCCTCGGTCCTGCATCCAAATGCAAAATCTCTTCCATTTAGAGGCATAGGATTTCCTAGTGCTAGGTCGTCTAGCTTCCAAAAGAACATCCAAAACTTGTTTGGGAAGGCTAGAAGAGATCAAATTCCTTTGAAGAGCCAAGCTGCCAGACAAAGGGTCTTGAGATTGGAATGTATCAACTGACCCTGATGCTGGGACAGAAGAGAAGGGTTCAGAGGGAGAATCCAAGGAGGCACCAAGAACAGGTGCTTTAAAGTTGGATACCAAAACTGTCGAGGCCAATTTGGAGCAATCAAGATGAGGAACTTGGGCTTGTCCTGTTTTATCTTTAGTAAAATCCGAGGAAGAAGAGGAAGAGGAGGGAAGGCATATCCCGAAAGGTTTCTCCAGCTGAAGGACAGGGCATCCACTTTCCAAGCTGTTTTGTGGAATGACCTGGTGCAAAAGAGAGGCAGCTGATGATTGAGATGGGATGCAAACAGATCTATCTGGGGGCATCCCCAAACTGCAGTAATCCGGTTGAATAAGTTGGTGTCTAGCATCCATTCGTGAGGATCTAAAATGTTCCTGCTCAGGCTGTCCGCTAAGAGATTCTGTTCTCCTGGTATGAATTGGGCCTGGAGATTTAGATTCAGATTTAGAGCTGTGTCCCATAAAGCCATAGCTAATCTGCAAAGGGGGTACGAATGAGAACCCCCCTGCTCGTTTATGTACCACATGACTGTGGTGTTGTCTGTGCAAATCAAAAGAGGTCCTGGATGCAAAAGGTTCTTGAAGGCTAGAAGAGCATTTTGAACTGCCAACATTTCCTTCAGATTGATGTGCCAGTGAAGATGATCCTTTGTCCAGGTTCCCTGCTGGCAATTGCCTAGAAAATGTGCTCCCCAAGCATAATCCGAGGCGTCCGTGGTTATGATTTGAGAAGGTTGAGGAAGACGGAAAGGCTTTCCTTCGTTTAACGCACACACCCTGGACCACCAAAGGAACTCTTTCTGGAGGCAGGGGATCAGGGGAATCAGAGTGTCCAGATCGTGGTAATGCTGCGACCATACACTTTTCAGATACCATTGAAGCTTTCTCATATGAAGCCTTGCATTTGGAATCAACAGAATGCAGGAAGCCATGTAGCCCAGTGCCTGCAGGAATTTCCTTGCAGTGAGCTGAGGTAGAGTTGCCAAAGTTTTGAAAATTGAAGCCAGCTGTATTTGCTTTTCTGTAGTGAGGAAGGCCCTTTGTAAGGTTGTATTTAAGAGGGCTCCCAGAAATATCATTTGTTGAGAAGGGATCAAATGTGACTTTTTTGTGTTCACTGAAAATCCCAGAAGGAGGAGAAGACATTGAACAAAATCCAGATGTTGGAATAAAAGATCCTTGCTCTCTGCCTGAATAAGGCAGTCGTCCAAATGGCGGTAAATCTGAATCCCCTGGAGTCTGCAATAAGCCACTACTGGTGCCAGGCACTTGGTAAAGACTCTGGGTGCAGTAGATAAACCAAAGGGCAGTACAGAGAATTGAAAGTGTCTCGAACCTGCCTTGAACCTGAGGAATTTCCTGCGTTCCTGCCTGATGGGAATGTGTAAATAAGCTTCCTTTAGATCCAATGTCACCATCCAGGCATCCTGAGAGAGCATTGGAATCAGCTGCTACAGAGTAAGCATCTTGAATTTTGGAATTTCCAAAAAGGTGTTTAACACAGAAAGGTCCAGAATAGGTCTCCATGAGCTTTGCTTTCTTGGAACCAGAAACAGTCTTGAATAAAACCCTTTTCCCATCTCTGAGAGTGGAACAGGCTCTATGGCTCTCATGGCCAGAAGAGCATCCACTTGATTTAAGGCCTCTGACCATTGATGTTTTGGCAGATCTGGCCAACCGAAAGCCCTTGGCAAGGTATGAAAGTGGAATTTGTAGCCTTTTAAAATCACGTCCAATACCCATTTGTCCTGGGTAATATGAGTCCAATTTTTGTAAAAAAGAGAAAGTTTTCCTCCAAGAGGGGCATCCAGGTAAAGAGGTCCTGTAGCCCAACCGAGAGAGTCATTGAGTTTGCTTCCTTTGAGATTGGGATCTGTCTTCTCCCCTTCTAGGTGAAGAAGCAGTCCATTGTCTCGATCTGTAGGAGGCCTGAGCTTGTCCACAACCTCTGGAGCGTCTATATCTTCCCCTTTGAGGCCTGTCAGACGTGGGAAAGGACCAATTTTTGGAGGGCCAATTCCTGGAAAATCTAGGAGGCTGAACCTGCAAGAAATCTTTCACAGTTTGCATAGATTTTGCCTTTTCTTCCATCTTTTTAATTACCTCCTCAGCCTTAGATCCAAAAAGAACATCATGCTGAACAGGGGCATCCAATAATTTAGCCTTAACCTGTTCAGGTAAACTTTGCTCACAAAGCCAAGCATGTCTCCTGATAACAGTACCAGAGGCTGCGGCCCTGCAAGAAGCATCCAAAGCATCAAAACCACAATGCAAGCTATGTTTGTTCAGTTGCATGCAATACATCCTGTAGTTCCTTATCTTCTGCACATGCAGGAAGGGAGGCAAGCTTTTGCTTTAAAACAGACAAAAGAAATTGCTGATACTTAAACATATGAAACTGGCAATTTAAAGCCCTAACAGAAAGGGTAGCAGAAGTATATACCTTTTACCCCACCTGTCTAAGGCACGAGAATCCTTCTCAGAGGAATAGGATTCTTAGAAGCCCTCAAAAATAAAAATTAATTTTTAAATTCGCGGACTTAGCCCATAGGGGAAGGAGCAGCAGGGACTTTTTAATTTACAATGTTTATTTGTGTGTGCTTGTGCTATGGTGCTTGTGCTTTTGGTGCTTGTGCTTTACTGCTTATGGTGGTGTGGTATATTTGATGGTGTAGTAGTCACAGCTGCAGGTTCTTGGTGGCTGGGGTTCCTTCTGTATCTTCCTGTCCTCCCATGTTACAAAGACATGTCTGCATTATTTCTTCCTGGGCTGTTTATTTGTTCCAAGTCAGACTGTCCTGATTAAAAATGTTAAATAAAATTGTTTCAGACTGGTTTCTGAATGTTTAATTCCTTGTGTATTTGATGGTGCAGTGGTAGTGTTGTTGTTGTGTGGATTTGCTCTGGTGCCCTGCCATTTTACATTTTAATCCCTGCTGAAAATTGGTTTTGTTCTGTCCAATTGACAGGCATTTGAATTTCAGACTTCAGGTTTCTGCATAATTGATGGTCATCTCCTCTTTACTTGACAGGCATTTGAATTTCAGACTTGTTTAATTCCTTGCATAATTGATGTGGTTTGATTCTTGTGTCTGCATCTCCTCCTGTATTTGTGTGGATTTGCTCTGGTGCCCTGCCATTTGCTGAAAATTGTAATTCCTTGCATAATTGATGGTGTGGTGGTAGTATTGTTGCCTCACAGCTATAGGTTTTCTGGTTTGATTCTTGTGGCTTCTGTGTGAGTCTGCATCTCCTCCATGTTTGCTCTGGTGCCCTGCCATTTTACAAAGACGTGTCTGCAGTTTTAATCCCTGCTGAATGACAGGCAGACTTCAGCTTTCTGAATGTTTAACTCCTTGCAGAATTGATGGTTAGGTTTTCTGGTTTGATTCTTGGTTGGGTGGCTTCTGTGTGGAGTGTGCATCTCCTGCCTGTGTTTGTGTGGATTGCTCTGGTGCTCTGCCATTTTCATGTTCGAATACATAGTAGCACAACCTTTTTTTTTTTTTTTTTTTTTTTTTGAAGTTTATAAGATGAATATTTTAAATTTTTTTGGGACTGTATTTGTGCTAAGGTTGACAGCTATGGCAAGAACTGAATTCACTGAAGAGGTTTACAGCTATGGTGAGAACTGAATTCACTAAATGATATTTACAAAGCAGCTGATGTTTTTGCTCAGGGACCTTGGCAGTAAAATATATGGTGGCTTTTGATGCAGAAGGTTGTGGGTTCTACTCCCACAAGGGGTAGATGCTGCCACTCTCGAGAATCTCCTTGGTGAAGATACTAACTATGAGTTAGATTATCAGTTTACCATCCATTTCCTTTTGCAATATTATTACTAGCTTATCATTTTTTTAATGTAATATAGACAATTTATTCCGCAACAGACACTTTATTTTTCGATGAAACCATGAAATATAAAGGTGATTGCTAGCAGCAACCACTTCATTAGTTACAGATTTCTTTAATGTGGAATTATTTAGATGACTGACTTCAGAGATTGTGCATATTTACTGATAATGGACTGTAGAATTGTGCATATTTACTGATAAAGGTGGACTGTAGAATTGTGCATATTTACTGATAAAGGTGGACTGTGGAATTGTGCATATTTACTGATAATGGTGGACTGTGGAATTGTGCATATTTGCTGATAATGGTGGACTGTGGAATTGTGCATATTTACTAATAATGGTGGACTGTGGAATTGTGTATATTTACTAATAATGGTGGACTGTGGAAGTCTGAGTAGACTTTTTATGATAAATGTTCTCAACTGGGCAGTTTTGCCATTATGGGTGCATATGGTTTGTTTCATTGCTTACTGGAAAAATGTTCAAAACAAATTTAAAACATCCTGTAACAAGTGTACTGTATTGTACAAGGAATATAATTTTAGTACAATGAGGAAGGTGTATCAAAGAGCACATGTATGTTTCATATGCAAGGAGCCTATGATTGAAAACAGCCCAAAATTAATCTTTATCTGCCACTGGCAAAATGTATTTTCTTTGAATGTGGGTTTCAATGCTGTTTCAATGAATGTGAGTTTCAAGGGCAGAGAAGTTTTAATGCTAAGTTTTCATTGTGAGACTGCATTGCTTTGTTTAACAGATGACTTAGTGTTTGTGCTGTAAAATACAAAATAAAACTTTCAAATGAAGTCCAACTCATCATAGAAGTAAAGCAGTATGCACATTAGTGTTTATGGTTAATGGAGTGAAATAGCCAAGTATAATGGTTCATTGGAATGGCTGCAGAGGCTCCATTCAACCATTGTTTTGTCAGAAGGGCAGCAAACTCAGACAGGCCCAGCTGAACTATACCTACCAACTGTCCAGATTTTCAAAGAATGAATAGATTTTTGCTTCTTATTTTTGGTTTGTTCATAAAATTTGTAGTTTTAATTCCTAAATGATTTGCCAGAAGTCACTCTAAGTTTCAGACTTCATAACCTTCAGAAAAATGCATGTTAAAGTAAGAGCTGTTGTATCAACTGTCTCAATTTATACAAGAGCAATTTTAGTACTGTTTATATGTGCCCCCAATATATTTGGCCTTGTTCTGATTTACTGCATTAACAGGTTGAGAGGTACATGCAAATAAATTGCTTTATAGAATTAGGCATAGCCAACCTCTCAACTGTCCCCAATTTTGGCTCAAAATGTTGCTCTTCCCCTTATAATCCCTCCATAAAATAGCAATTTTGGAAGAAAACATGGAGGGTTTACAATTAAGAAATAACTGTAATAATCAAAGTTATAGATGACTTGAAATGCATGTAGATTCTTTTATATTTTGTCAGCTGCTCAAGGTAGCAGTACTAATATTAAAGTGTCCCTTCTTTGACAGGTAGCAGCTGTATTGTGTGTCTATTTTATATTTTTGCATCACGTTTTGTCCATTTTTCATAAAATTGTGTTTTTTGGCAAATTAGTGACATCACTAAAGACTGAATTTAGAAAATGACAGACATTTGAGTTTCAGATTTTATACCCTTCAGAAAATTCATACTAATGCAAGACCTATTCTATTATCTTTCTAAGTTTATTAGAGCAATATTTAAAAATTGTCCTTATTGTTGGGCCTTTGTCCCACTTCTGTGTATGGCTTTGTCCAGATTTCTTGCTCTTGAGGTTGAGAGGTATGACAAATGTGTCAGGGCCATCACAGTCAGCCAGTGAGATTTCAAATTGTGACATGCTTGTTGCACCCCACTCCCCCATGTACTGACTCTGGATGTGTCCAAGCAAGGCAAGGAGTAGTTGTATCTACCTTGGATGGGGAGGACACACTGCATAAGTACTACAGTGGCTTTTCATCTGTCCTTGATTTTGCAGAATGGTCTGGTTTCTGTCATATTTTGTACTGTTGATTTATGCTTATTACTCAAAGTGCCTGTTGCTCTGTGTTTTTAAGTAGCAATGCTTTAATGACCATAAGGTAAGCGTCCTCTGCATAAGTACTACAGTGGCTTTTCATCTGTCCTTGATTTTGCAGAATGGTCTGGTTTCTGTCATATTTTGTACTGTTGATTTATGCTTATTACTCAAAGTGCCTGTTGCTCTGTGTTTTTAAGTAGCAATGCTTTAATGACCATAAGGTAAGCTTGTCTGAGATCGTAAGATGCAAGTAAGCTTTAATAAGCATACTGTTAAAGAATTGCCAACATTGAAAGCCTTTCTGTTGTTGCCATGCAGAGAATACTTGACTAGATAATGTATAAGCCTTGGGTATTAAAGGACAGGATTCCATTATTTTAAAAAGCTCATTACACTTGTTGGAGACTTCCAGTCATCTCTACAGACTTTACCCGTAAACTAAACAGAATGCCAATCATGTGTGGTCCATAACCTGTACAGTAATCCTTTAAGCAATGTATCTTGAGCTTGTTTCTTGTTTGCTTTTCATTTTTACTTTTATCATGTTTTCCCCATGAAACAAGTTGTCAGGCAGCAGGTCTTTTTTGGATAAGAAACATTTTTACAAGTGGAGGCATCACATAGATTTCTACTTTCAGCATGTTACTTGGTACTTTAATAAAGCTGAATATATTATAATTAGGACTGCAGTGCAAGGAGAAGTGGTTTGAGTTGAGTGCTTCTGGTTTTCTTATACTTGATTTTGACTGGCATTCCAGTAATGTATTTAAAAAGTAATTTATTTTTCCATGCCTCACAACCTTTTGTTTCCATCTAGATATTAAGTAAGCTGTCATGCAGCCAATGCATTGAAATATTTTTATTCTTCTACACTTATTTTTGTCTTGATTGGACTTTCATAATGATGGTTTGCCACCCAGGGCAGCGTATTTAATTAAAGTTAGTTTTTTGTGGTTTTGTGCATAGCTCCTCCCCTTTCTGGTTGACCACACCCCCTTGACCCCACCCATTCAGCTGTCTCCTGCAGCCCCCCTGTGATTTGAAGTCACCAGCCGCCACTGCTTAGAAGAAGCAACTTTAGCAGCCTTAGAGCCCTGAGATATAGTTTCAGGATCTGCAGAAGGAGTCTTAAACAAGAACAAATGAGACTCAGGAACCCTATAAAACCTATCAGGCTTAGAGGGAGCAGGAGGCATGGAGTCAGGATTCAAATTAGCCTCGGAAAAGGCATCATCCACAATGTCAAGAACAGGAGGGATAGCCAAAGGCCTATGTTGAGGAAGAAGAAGGAATTCTCTAAGCCTCTTCTTGGAAGCAGAATAATCCTGACCTTCCCAATGAAAATGTTCCCTCATCTCATGTAAGGTTTCCCCAAAAGAAAAATCTTCAGGCGGAGAGGCAGAGGGTAAGGAGTCCTCAGCATCCGAATCCTCATAAGGAGGAAAAGAATATTCCTGATCAGAGGAAGAGACAGAAGATATAGAAGCCTGATCAGAGGAATCCATAGGAACATCCTGTTGAGGCCTTTTCTCAGGGGGGGGGGGTGAGAACCCCTAATCATAGTAAGCAAATCTTCAGCCATCCTTAACAATTGCTTCTGTGTCCTGGGAGTAGATTCAGAAGTAGCTTGAGCAGGAGCTTTGGACTTAACAGGAGTCTTTGTCTTTGCCTTTGCCTTTGAAATAGTGATGTGAGTAGGCCTGAATACCCCCTCAGAAGCCGGTACCTGCACAGCGGTTCCGGACCCATCCGAGGGAGCGACATCCGAAGGTCCTGCAGCAGATAAAAGAGAAGGCCTTGATGGCTCCCCATGGGAGTCCGTATCGGCCATCGGTTCAGAAGTGGCGGACGACAGGGGCTGCAAAAGCGCCTCACTGACGACAGCCGAACCGGATGCCGGCTCCAGCTGCAACGAGTCCTGTTTGGACCTCGGAGGCCTGTCCTTGTCTTTGCGCTTCTTTTGAATTCTGGTAGCATCCGACGACATTCTATAATTGAAGCGTCTGCCAAAGTAATTCAGAGCCCAGTTGTACCTGCATTTGATAGTACGAGAATTAAACCTGGCACAGAACCGACAACAAGAAACGTCGTGGTCAGGGCCTAAGCAAGGTAGACAGTAAGAGTGGAAATCTTTATGAGGTATTTGTTTCCCACACGTAATACAATTATTAACTTTTTCTGACATCGGAGGAACAAGAAAAAGATTCCCCAACGGGGTACTTAGCTTTGAGAAGAGAAGTAAGAACTTCGGACCGACAGCAACCAAAAAATGCTGTTCGAAAATCACCAGCCAACGACTTGCGAGCTGCTTTCCACCGCACGGCAAGAAAGACTGGAGAAGATGGTGTCGGCTGAGGGCTATGTACCAGAGCATACTGACGTCAGGGTACTAGCTTGTACAGCCGACGCCGGACCCAGACTTTGGGATTCTGGCCGACCTCGGGCTGTCTGCCGGCAGGAGCACCCTACAGTTATGACTGCAACAGTGAAACACGATGAACATCATGCAGCTTGTACGTCCGTCAGCTTAGTTGGATAAGATTAACTTCAGTAAAAACCCTCTTAACTGTTGAGTTAGGAAACAGTGATATGAGAGGTACAGTCTGTTGTTACTACTGTAATATTTCAAAAGACTGAATATTCAGTTCTACAGTTTTTAACTCTGAAAATGAGGACCGCAGTTTTTCTGTTATACCTAACAGATATGGAGAGCTTTTGGCTATATTACTTGAATTGTGGCTCACAAAGAGATCTTGCTTTTATTCTCAAGGGGAGAGGCTGTTGTGTTTTACCAGCTTAATAATATACACAATAAAGAGGCACAGACAAACACCCACATACACAAAAATGTCCATTTTCTTTTTTTTAATCCCTGTTGTCACAATGACACCTTGAATAATGCTATGTAAAACTTCTGTTTGAGCACTCAGGAGATGCATACATAAATACACAAAAAAGGACAATATGTTGATTTGTTTATCACAGGGTATTGGACTTGTTTGCAAGATACAATGACCAACATACTCACATACTCACATGTGATCAATAATGTGAGAACAGGATTTTGTCCCATATGACTGAGGCTGCATAGATTCATGGGTGATCACTGCACTAAAAGCCCTAGGAGGTCTTTTTGCTTAGTCATGCTTTCTCATTTGTAAATGACACGATCAATTTCCTAGGGATTTAGGTGGCAAAGCGTTTTCAAGTAGCCTCTGTCCAACATGGGCATAGGTGCAAGTCTACAAGTAAATTTACAATTCTCCATCCATTGGTCCAGGTTGCATTTGAATAAGGTCAGGGAAAAACTCTGTTTCACATGGATAGGAAGTCTGTTCCAGAGTAGGGGTAGGCTCTGAGACACGCACCTCTCCCTCCAATATTTTCTATTTATGTTGCAAACAAGGTTTAGGTCCTTCAATTGGGTATTTCTAATGCTGTTAGACCATTAGATATCTAGGAAGCCCATCAGTAATAGATCAGATGATGTCTCAGTGCTCTCTAGGAGACAGAATATAAATATAAGGCTTTGAGGTGGTCTGCATATTCCATGTGGTTAATGCCTCTCATTTCTTTTGTGAGGAACCTCTTTGGATGATCCAGTTGTTACATATGCCTGGTCAGGAAATACTGAAGGGAACACTGTACGAATTGGCCTACTGAGGGCTAAGTAGAGCAGGACAGTGACACCCCTAGACCTAGATGTCATACCCTTACTTAAAACCTGCTCATTATAGAATGATGTCCTTACAACAGTAGATGCGTAATGGTGAAAGACCATGTCATTGTCCAGATATGTTCCCAAGTTCCTAACCACTGGGTCTATGATTGGGAGGGTGTACTGTATATCTGGTAATTCTCTGGGGTGGCTGACTTTCCAAAGACTATTATACATTTCTTGGAATTCAGTTTTAGATAATAGTTTTGCCACCAAATAGTTTGTGACAAGCCCCCTTGCAGATCATTAGTGCCCTTGGGGGATTCTATGATTATGCCAAACTTGCTGCTCTCTGCAAACTTGGTAAACCAGATGCCTTTGCCATTAGCTTTGACTTCCAAAAAGTAAATGCTGAAAAGCAGTGGCCACAAAACCAAGCCCTAAGGGACTCCGCTAGTGACTAACCTTTTGGGCGAAGCATGACCTTTATCCTGAATTCTTGTGTTGTACTGCTGAACCACTTGGCTATCCAACAGGAGACAGAGTAGTTTACTCGTAGTTTTGTGAGTATATCAGCAATGCCTGAATAAGGAATAATGTTAAATGCTTTGGCCAGGTCACACTAGGCAGTGAGCACCATCTTGCCCTCATCCATAGTTTTAGTGACTTTCTCGAAAAAGTCCACCAGGATCAGTAGGGAAGGCATCTGCTTTTGACAAAACCAAACATTATTGGATCCAGTGCCTGAAGGTTTCCTATGCCTTTATTTATAATATCTACGATAATTCTTTCAATGGCTATACACAAGGCTATTCAGAATTATAGGTCTGTAGTTATTCAGGTCAGTAGATGGCCTTACCCTGTGTAGTCCTCCATTCACTACACACAAAGCTGTTTAGGAGGCTAAGGTTGTACAGTGATTATACAGGGATCAGCAAGTCATGTTTCATGCAATTTAGGAGTAATTTCAGGATAGTATTCTCTGGGTCCATAAATGCAGTATTTTTTTGTCTTGGAGACTCCATTAAGGACTTGTTCGCTAGTGAACCTCACAGTTGGCATGTATTAATATTAAATGTGGGTAAGCCATAAGAGGCTTGGGCCTTGTGGTTTGGCAAGTTAAGGAATCAGTAACAAACAGCTGATATCAGATCCAAACGGAAGTCACCACATGGAAAAGTAGAATATGTAGAAAATCTTTTATTCGGCCACAAAAACACAAGAGCTTTCACGTAGGTAAACTACGCTTCTTCAGGTGTAAATATCTTAAAAAATCAAGCTTCTTTTATATGCAACTTTTTGGCGCGTAAGCCAAAACACAAAACAATCATTAATCAATAATGTAATTAACTATTGCTGTTCTAAAAACGGCAATGAAGAATTTTTTAAAACAGAACTGAGAAACTAATCTTCTTAATAAAAAACTCAAATCCACAAGGAAAATCACATATTAAAACGAATACTGTAAACATTTAAAATGTTGCTTCAAAGCAGAACTACACAAAAAGCGCTAAAAACATATATAAATTTAAAACATTCTCAGAACTCAATGATCTGACATGAGAAAATAGCAGTCTCTCTAAATGTTACAACTGCTGTAACGCCAGCCAACTAATGTCCGCTGCAGTACTAAGACAAATGTAATACAACGGAATCAACACAACTATAAATGCAAATATACATATTATGTATACTGATTAAAGTCCAGAATTCAAACTCAGTCAGTCCGTTAATTGAATTACAATGTAGAGCTTGCCGTTTTAAAACCTGAATGCTCTGGATCTCCGTGATGAAAACAATCAGCAACTAATGAACTATCAAAGGTGTTTGAAGAACAGTTCAGGAAACCATGGAGACGAAAAACAAAAAAACAGGAAAAATGTCTCACAAGTTCTAAAGTATATAGTTCTGATATCTAAGTTAATTCAAAGTTAAATCATAAGGTGCCGATGTTCAATAAAAAACCTTGAAACATGAACCTTACAAATAAAAAACATACAAGTTCTGTATACTTAGGCTGTAATGCATAGAAGGTTTAACAGACTTTCAATTATTTACACTGACTTAAGCTGTTAAGAAATATATAACAGGTCAAACAATATGCGACATCTTTCTAAATAAGACGCCTATAGTTGCTGCAGTTATATCACATAGCAGTAAATTAAACATAAGCCATTAACGATAACCCACCACAGAACTATGAAACAATAAAGCAATATATATATAAACATCAAATGTAATTGTATAACGTAAATCATGAAACTATCTCTAGTTGTCGTAATAGTAGTAATATCAGTTTCAGAAGTCAAACGCTTCATGAACTGAATAACGATCATGACAATCAAACCTCTCTTACATAAAAGTAGGAGTGTTAGCTATAAACATTTATAAATAATAAAATCATAATTTAACTAAAATATAATTACTTATTACAAAAAATATAGAAATCATACATCTTATAGAACCTAGCAATAATCAAACTAGATTTATCATGTGGCTCACAAACAAAAAGCTTATCATGATATTAATATTTCTTTCTATTATTCAAAATGGGCTTAACTGATACAAATTGATTGATCCCTGGATATATATGGGCTTTCAGAGTCAAAATCCATTTCAATTCCCTGATAGCTAGTTGATTGTTGTTATCTCCTTCTCTAGGGTTCAAAGGTATTTTCTCTAGAACTTTAAAACTAAACTTATGAGTATTATGTTCAATAATATGTTTGGCTAAAGCATTACATTCATGTCCCTTTCTAATATCATAACAATGGTTATACACCCTATCACGAAGCCGCCTTTTGGTTAACCCTACATAGAATACGTCACAGTGGTCACATGTGGCCAAATAAACCAAATTGCTGCTATTGCAATCACTAAAAAATCTAGGAATAAAGCTATAAAAGCCTTCTGGATGTAAAAAACTAATATGTTTGGATATATAAGGACACATAGAGCAACAACCACAGGGAAAAGTGCCAAACTTATCACAATCTTCTTTATTGCATGATCTAGTGCTATCTGAGCATAAAAGTTCTTTTAAATTATTTGATGTTCTGTAGCTAAACCTGGGGTGTTCACCCACTATGGTTTTGGTGAATGAATCTGTAATCAGAACATTCCAATTCCTAGATATAATCTTATTTAAATTATAACTATCACTCGTAAATTTGGTAACATAACTCAATTTATCAGTGAACCTATCATTGGAATTGAAACTTTGCTTAAAGCCAGTCCTAAATCCAATGACTCCTGTACCATCTTTTTCAGCTAACTTATTAAGAATCTCATGTTTGCATTCTGCAAACAGCCTCATGGGATAACCCCTATCTCTGAATAGGGTTTCAATTGTATTGATTTCTCTTTCCAAGGTTTCACTATGTTTACATATTTTAAATATTCGATGTAATTGACTGTATATTATTCCTTTAAAGGTAAACCTAGGATGCATACTATCAAAGTGAAGCAATGAATTTCTCCATATAGGTTTCCTGTGTAACGATGTAACAATCTTATCTCCTTGAAACTCTAACTGTAAATCCAGAAAATGTACCAAATTATGAGATGTTTCCACTGTAAATCTCAAAAATGGGGAAGTGGTTTCCAGTTCTTTAATAAACCTAATACATTCGATCTCAGTGCCTTCCCAAACGAAGAAGACATCATCCACAAACCTCTTATAGACCCTAATTCTTTTGAAATCTTCATGTTTAAACAAATGTTCCTGTTCCCAGTTGTAAACCACAAGGTTGGCATAACTATTTGCACAGGGGGTGCCCATGGCAACCCCCAATTTCTGCAAATAAAGTTGGTTCTGGCACAGGAAAACATTGTTATTAAGTATTATTTCTAAAAGACAATTAATTAAGATTTGTCTGTTGTTACTATAGTCAGATAAACTAATACTTCATTAATGGCTTGAAGCCCCAGGTCATTCGGAATACAAGTAAAGAGGTTTTTAACATCCATGGAGACTAGTAATAATGATGTCTCCTTATTATTAAACTCTAGATCTTTCAAAGAGTCTATGAGTTGGTAAGAGTCCCTAAGGATGTTAGGGATACTGTCTACTAAAGGTCTGAGGAGGCTCTCTATAAAAGAAGAAATGGTACAAGTTACCCAATTATCACTAGAGACTATAGGTCTCATCGGTATAGGTCTAAGGCCTTTATGAATCTTAGGCAGGCCTTTAATTATGGGGTAGTGGGAAATTCTATTAAAAGATATTCATAGAGCTCACAACTAATCTGACGCCCCATCAAAAGATCATAAAGGTCAGAATGTACTGTTTTAATAATTCTCTTGTAAAGTGTCGAGGTGATCTTTTCATATACAGTGTCATCTGACAAAAGGTTATTCATAGTGAGGTTATAATCAAAAGAATTCATAATAACTATCGCTCCCCCCTTATCAGCTGGCTTAATAATGATGTCCGTATTGTTCTTTAAAGCATATAAGGAATCTTGTTCTGCTTTAGTCATGTTAAAAAAGCAGCATCTTTTCTTATGGAGAGCAAACCATTCATAAAAATCGGTCTCACACATTTTTAGAAAACTCAACATTGTGTGACATATGTGGTACAAAACTGCTTTTAACTTTAAAAAAAATTCTTCAAGACATTCGTGTTTAACACACTATTGTTCTTGAACAGAATCTTAAGGGAAACATTACGGCAAAATAGTCTTAAATCCACAAGGACATCATTCAGAACACTTGTCCGTGAAGGTATAAAATTGAGACCTAAGAGAGAGAGGTCTGATTCAGATAACTCATATTCAGAAGTGTTATATACTAAAGAATTCAGTTTCTTTGTTTCCTTGTTGCAGTATACCTTTCTCCGGATCCTTTTCTTTTTCTTGGCCCTCTGCTGTGCGATCGGCCTCTCCATCCTAGTTGTTGCTTCACAGGAAACGGTAAAAAAGTGTTAGTAGCAGGGGCTGAGTCCTTAGGTTTAGCACCTGCTAAAAGAAAGGCTGATGCCGCTTGCTGATTTGGCGGGGGTGTGTCACTAGAACAGTTCATTTCTTTCTGGTCATTTAAAGAATGCAAAGAATGATTGCTGGATGCCAGTACGTTGTTTTTCAGAACACTGGTTGTGGGTATAGACGATGGAACATCATAAGAGGCAGTGTTCGAAGATACATTAGCTGGAAGTTCTAAACTGGAGATATTGTCAGATATGTTAGTTCTAGATGCATCTGGTACATTAGAATTCCCATTTCTAGGCCAAAGAAAAACTTGACCTGTAGCAAAATCATTGGCATCCCTTATGATTTTTCTCTGTTTCACTAATTTCAGACGTTCACTAAAAGAGTGAACCTGAGTCCAAACATTGTCAAGTCTCTTAACAAAATAATCCGTAGTGAAACTTTCCAAAATGACTTTGTATTGCGCATCTATCTTTTTCCTTAGATCAGCTTCAAGTGGAGCAAAATATTCAAGTAACAAAGTAATGTAACTGAATCCAAGCTGAATATTTAAATCTTGCCATTTAAATCAGTAACAAACCAAGACAGCTTTTTTTAGTTAATTGCTGATATTCATTTCCTTCTGTAATGCTTTGCACTTTAGATGGTTGAAGTTTCAAACATAATGGGATCACAGATAGCTGAGCCAACTTTATTTCCTGTAGTAGGTGCAACTCCATCTGGACCTCCAGTCTGCAACTGCTTTCTTTTACGTCTGGTCTGCTAGTTGAGAACTGGGCTGGACTGGGTGGAGGTACCATAATGCAAGCAGAAAGGCAATTCAAACAGTCTCCTGCACATAATGTTTACCTTTTCAGTATTTTTTTTTGCTTGAGAGAGCAATATAGGACTGTTTATCTCTTAAAATATATGTAGTATGTTGGTGATTCTGCATATTATCCAGGGATCAATAGAAGTCAACTTCAGTGGAGACCAACCAGATGGGAATGGGACAGACTAAAGAATATCACCAATCTTAGTATAGACAGTCTTTATTTTTACCATATATTTTTTGAATTTTCATTTGAAAGGTAAGTAATCTTTAATTTATAACAATGGGTTGGAGCTTGCAAGGCAGCTGAGCTTATTATGGTGATTTTTAATTTATTTATTTTGGGGGGCTAAGAGACTACGTAGATCTGTGGGCAGTGGTACCTCTTTAAACTACACCCACAGCAGCTCTCAACCTCTTAGCACAAAAATATGGACAAAGCCAAAAATAATGGGGGGGGACAAAGCCCCCAAAATACGGACCAATTTTAAACACTGCCCTTATAAACTTAGAACATTGCTAGAATAAAATTATTTATGTTACCGTGCATTTTCTGAAAGATATGAAGTCTGAGACTCAAATGTCTGTCATTATTTAGTGAATTTAATCCTCACTGGTTTGTCACAAAAATCCAGAAAAACCACAGATTTTGTGAGGAATACACCAATATGAGGCAAAAATCTGGACATTCTGTAAAAAAGTAGTTAATTCAAATTCAACACAAAGCTGCATTGAAATTGGAGTCTTATGGTATTGCCAGCTATGCCAGGAGAAGTAGGGCAGTGGATATGTAACATATGCCAGCACAGCTAACTGGAATTTTGTAAAGAATTATATGCCATTCGTATGCCAAACTGATTTGTACAGATGCTTGTGTTGAAAAATGTATTTGTAAAGCTGCTTGTGTTAAAAATGTACCAAAAGTGTGCCCTGCTGGACAGAAAAAGAAATGTACATGCATTATCATAACTGATTAAATGTATATATATTTTAACAGAGAATACTGGAAGAGAAGAGGTTAATCTCAAACTTTGAAAAATAGTAAGAAATTAAATTACTGGGCCTAGGCCATAAAGATATTATCTCACAGTTTTGAATGAAACCAGAGACGCAGTGTCTGTAAGAAGTATGGTTTATTAGCTCTCGTAGGAAGAGTGGAATTGTTTTATGGTTTTATGACTTCCAGGAGCTGCAGCAGATCTTAGCAAGCATCTGTGTGTGTATTATTAACACACACAGGAGCTAAATACTGATGTTTTCTAGTAATTGGGGGGAGGGCGTTGTATGGGAATCAGAAGTCAGATGACCAGATGTATGTGATGTCATTGAGTAATCCATCAGTAAAAATAATGTTTAATTCTAGGTGAGACTGAAGTCTCAGGGCATTCTGTTTTTGGAACCTGACATTGAAGGATCACTCATCTACTTCATCTTGCCTTGCTCAAGTAAGTGACCAGGGAATAGTAAAGTACAGTTTTGTACCTACCATAAATGTAGATGTCCGATAGATATGCAACTGCAGTCCTGACATATGGGTTGTCCTGCCTCAGGCAGCCCCTCGGTCGGCCGGATTCCAAAGTCTGGGTCCAGCGTCGGCTGTTGTCGCTTCTTCCCCAACGTCAGAGCGGCTGGGGTATAAAATCATTAGCCGACGCCATCTTCTTCAGTGTTTCTTGCCCCAGATGCCAGGTGCCCTCCAAGGGAGGCTAAATTTAGAAAATGCATACAATTCCAGACATGCATAATAGTAATAAACAGATATACCATAAAAGCTATCCCCAGCTAAGTTGGAAAAGGGGTAGTGGACCCAAAAAGGTAAATTACTGAGGGGTAGGAGGGAGGGTAAACCTGACTGCAGTTGCATATCTATCGGACATTATTTAGTAATTTCATAGGTAATTTCATAGGTTAGTACTAGGCTAAGTGCCCTTGTGAGCCATTGTAAGCCTAGCCAATTATCCCTTGTGAGACTCAAACCCTGCACCTTGTGTTTGTAAGGCAAACACCTTAACCATTAGGCCACCCTCCCACATCTACATTTATGGTAGGTACAAAACTGTACTATGTCCTTCAAGAATGCAACTGCAGTCCTGACATATGGGTTGAATACCATAGACAAGCTGGGGGTGGTAGGATCTAAGAAAAAGATGGTGTAGCTAAAATACCCTGCAGGACTGGCGAAGCAAAGCCTGCTCAGGATCTGGAGTATAAAGGCAGGTTGTAGTGTTTGGAAAATGTATGCACGGAGCTCCATGTAGCAGCTTCTAGAATGTCCTTTGTAGCCACCCCTCTTAGAAAGGCTGTGGAGGTGGCTATAGCTCTGGTGGAGTGTGGCCTGATATTGGCTGGCACACCTTTTCCATGGAAAGAATAACAGAATCTGATGCAGTGTCCAATCCATTTTGAAATTGTTTGCTTGGAAATTGCCTTTCCTTGCACTCCAGCAGCGTAAGCTACAAATAGTTGGTCAGACTTTCTGTTGGCCTTTGTTCTGTCCAAGTAGTAGCGTAATTGTCTGTGGATTGCTTGATTTAGAGACACCCTGGATATCACTTTTGGCATGAATGAAGGATTGGTTCTTAAAGAAACTCTGTCCTGATGAAAAATGAGGAATGGAGGTACTGCCATGAGGGCCTGTATCTCCGAGACTCTTCTTGCTGAGGTAACTGCCAACAGGAAAACTGTTTTCCAGGAGAGAAATTGCATCTCTGAAGATGCTGCTGGCTCAAAAGGAGGAAGAGTTAATTTTTCCAAGACGAAGTTGAGGTCCCATGCAGGCACTGGTGGTTTCCTGGGAGGTTTGATATTCTTTATCCCTCTTAGAAACTGTCTTAGCAAAGGATGTGAAAACACAGGTGGATCACAGTTGTATTTTGCTGAGATTGCTGAAGCGTGTATTTTTATGGAAGAATATGAAAGGCCACTATGAAGCATTTCTGCCAAGTATTCTAGTATCTGTGGCATGTTTATTACTGATACATCCTGACCCTTGTTGGCATTCCAGGTGATGAATCTCTTCCATTTGGCTGAATAAGTTTTTCTGGTGGAAGGTCTGCGTGCTTCCAGTAGGATCTCTTGAACTTTTTTGGAGAGAGATATGGGTAGAAGTCATGGAACTCTCCAAGCTGTCAGCTGCAATGTTTGCAGGTTGGGATGAACAGTCCTGTAATTGTGCTGAGTTAGAAGCAGAGGCCATTGAGGCAGGGGCCACGGCTTGGTGTGAGATATGCTCCTTAGTAATGGATACCAGTGCTGCCTTGGCCAGTCTGGAGCTATCAAAATACCTTTCGGTTGCTCTGCTTTGATCTTCAGTAACACCTTGGTCATTAATGGTAGAGGTGGGAATGCGTAGATTGTCAGAGAATTCCAGCTGAAGGAGACAGCATCCATTCTCCAGGCTTGAGGATGGTGTGTCCTCGAACAGAACTTCTTCAGATGATGATTGAGGTGAGAGGCAAAGAGATCTATGTCCGGCCTTCCCCACGCATAAGTTATTTGCAAAAAAATGTCTGGATGCAGCATCCATTCATGCAGGTCCAAAATGTTTCTGCTTAGACTGTCCGCCAGAACATTGTCCTTGCCTGGAACAAACTGGGATTGCAACTGTAGGTTCAGTTTCAGGGCCTTTTCCCAAAGAGTCATTGTTAGTCTGCAGAGGGGGTAAGAATGAGTGCCTCCCTGTTTGTTTATATACCACATGACAGTGGTGTTGTCTGTCTTTATTAGCAGATGACCTTGCTGAAGAAATTTTCCGAAGGCCTCGATTGCATGAATCACTGCCAACATCTCTTTTTGATTTATGTGCAGATGCATATCCCGGGGAGCCCATTGTCCTTGCATGCATCTGCCTTCCATGTGCGCCCTCATCCATGATCTGAGGCGTCTGTTGTAATGGTTTTACTTGCTTGAGGTTTGTTGAAAGACATGCCTTTGTTTAATTGACTTGCTTGTGCCCACCACAAAAATTCCTTTTGAAGACATGGAATGAGTGGTATAATTTCTTCTAAGTTGTGGCTGTGTTGAGACCATAAACTTTTTAGGTACCATTGTAGTTTTCTCATGTGTAGTCTTGCCAGTGGAGTCAGAAGAATGCAAGATGCCATGAAACCCAGGGCCTGCAGGATTTTCCTTGTAGTCATCTGGGTGAGCTTTGCTAGGCTTTTGAAGTAATCTGGTAATTGTTCTTGTTTTTCTTCTGTGAGGAAAGCCATTTGTGAGTTTGTGTCCAGTTTGGCTCCTAGAAAAATTATTTGTTGGGATGGCAGTAGTCTTGATTTTTGAATGTTGACTGTGTATCCCAAAGCCTGTAGTAAGTGTATGACATAGTCCAAGTTTCTTATCAAGGCTTGCTTGCTGTCCGCTTGTATAAGGCAGTCATCCAGGTAAGGGTAAATTTGTATCCCCTGGAGTCTGCAATGTGCAATTACTGATGCCAGGCATTTCGTGAATACTCTGGGCGCAGTAGATAAGCCAAACGGCAATGCTGAGAATTGATAATGCTCTGACCCTGCAAGAAATCTGAGGTATCTTCTGCAACTGTGTCTGATTGGGACATGCAGGTATGCCTCCTTGAGGTCCAGAGTAACCAGCCAAGACCCCTTGCCCAGCATGGGAAGAAGTTGCTGTAATGTCAGCATTTTGAATTTTGGCACAATGAGAAAGGTGTTTAGAGCGGACAAGTCCAGTATAGGTCTCCATTGCTTTTCTTTTCTTGGAACAAGGAACAGTCTTGAGTAGAATCCCTGGCCTTGTTCCTGAGGAGGAACCTTTTCTATTGCTTTGATTTGTAGCAGCTTTGAAACTTGTATGAGTGCCTCTGCCCTTTGATTGTGTGGCAGGTTTGGCATGCCTTGTCTTGTTGGTAAGGTATGGAAGTGGAACCTGTAACCTTTGTCTATTATGTTCAAAATCCATCCGTCCTTTGTAAAAACATGCCAATTTTCTGAAAATAAGGATAACTTTCCACCTAAAGGAGCTTCTCTTTGAGTCTTGGTCGGCGGTGTCAAAGTCAAGTCATTGTGATTGTCCCTGTGGAGCAGTGGGAGTCCCTGCGCCACTTCTCTGATTAGTTGGTTGCCATTGGCGGCCCCTGTAGGAGCCTCGGTATTGCCCTCTACCTTGAGCACGCCTGCTTTTTCCCCTTTGAAACTTGTCAGTGTCTGGAAAGGACCAATTCTTCGAAGGCCAATTCCTGCTGAACCTTGGTGGCTGAACCTGGAGGAAATCTTTGACTGTTTGTACTGATTTAGCCTTTTCCTCAATTGATTTTAACACACCCTGTGCATTAGCACCAAATAGCTTGTCTTTTTCCAGAGGTGCATCTAGAAGCTTTACTTTAACATGATCTGGCAATGACTGTTCTTTCAACCAAGCATGCCTACGTATGACGGCCCCTGTCATAGCTGCCCTACATGAAGCTTCCAATGCATCATAACCACACTGAAGAAAATGATTGCTAACCTGCTGAGTATTATGAACCAAATCCTGCAAAGTCTTTCTATCTAAAGGCTCAGGAGAGGCTAACTTTTTCTGCAAATCATCCATCAGAAAATCTTGATACTGAAACATATGAAAAAGACAGTTAAGAGCCCTCATGGCAAGGGTGGTAGAGGTATAAACTTTCTTACCCCACCTCTCCAGGGACCTAGATTCCCTGTCTGCGGGCAAAGGATTCTTGGTCGTGGAAGTGGCCACTCCTCTGGGCCCCTGAGAAATAGTTTCTAGATCAACAGAGTGGGCCTTAAAGAGATGCTTATGAGCTTCAGGAACCCTGTAATATCTGTCTGGCTTGACAGGAGCAGGAGGGAGAGAATCAGGAGAAGTACTGGAGTCTGAGTACACATCATCCAATACATCTAACACTGGGGGAATAGCTAAAGGCCTGTGCTGGGGTAACTTAAGGAAGGTCCAAAGCCTTTTCCTGGAGTCGGAGAAATCCTGGCCCTGCCACTGAAAATGCTCTCTCATGGAGTGGAGAATTTCCCCGAAAGAAATATCCTCAGGAGGAGAGGCAGAGGGAATGGATTAATCTGTATCAGAATCCTCGTAGGCCGGGAAGGGTTCTTCCTGGGAATCTGAAAGGCCTGACTCACCAGAGGCTTCATCTGAGGAAAGGGTGTCTGTCTGCTCAACCCTAGGCCTTTTGTCTGAAGGCGGCTGAGAACCTCTGTCTGGATGAGCCTGAGAGCCCCTGATTAAAGAAATTAGATCTGCAGCTAAAGTCATGATCTGTTTATCCGAAGTGGGAGGATGAGACTTAGCCTGGCTGGCAGCCTTAGCACGTGTGTAGGCCTTGATGGACATAGGCACAGGAGGCCTAGCTGTCCTACGTGCTGGAGTAACTTTGTCCACCGGTATGGTGTCAGCCAAATCTTGGGCTTCGGTTTCAGGAGGAAAAACAACAACCGGCACCGAGGAAGCCTCCGGGACCGTAGTGTGCGGTAAAACGGTGTCGTCTACCTGGAGCAGTTGAACAACTGCCCCCGAAGAGACCGATACACTCGTGGTAGGCTTAGGCGTGGTGTTGGTGGAAGTCGCGGGCCGCGAAGGTCGGTCCCGGTCCTTCCGTTTTTTGGAAACGTGTGCAGTCGGAAGTTCCGACGGCATGATATAGGAGTAATTTTCCCCAAAAAAGTCTTCAGCAAATTCTGCCCGGCGCCTAAGTGTGCGCTTATTGAAGCAAGCACAGGCAGCACAGGCCGAGATGTCGTGGTCTGGGCCCAGGCAGGGAAGGCAGTAAGAATGGAAGTCCTTATGAGGTATTTGTTTACCACAAGACAAACAATTATTAACTTTTGCAGATTTATCTGACATCGGCTGAGGCAAGAAAAGGTTCCCCAACGGGGTACTTAGCTTTTTGATGACTTCGGTAACTGAAAACACAGGAGCTGGCCGACCGGCACTTGCGAACTGCTTCTGCTTCGGGTACTGCGTGGCAAGAAAGACTGAAGAAGATGGCGTCGGCTGATGATTTTATACCCCAGCCGCTCTGACGTCGGGGAAGAAGCGACAACAGCCGACGCCGGACCCAGACTTTGGAATCCGGCCGACCGAGAGGCTGCCTGAGGCAGGACAACCCATATGTCAGGACTGCAGTTGCATTCTTGAAGGATATCTCTTGAGATCTGTCAGAAAAATATAGTGAGATTAGTTTGGTACTGTTTTTTTCTGTAACTGTGTGAACCTGTCCACCAGTGTCATTTTTAATATTTCCTGTGATTTAACCTCTGGTGTTTATTGTAAATGGATATTTAGTATTTTAATGTTCTTTTATTATTTACTATTAAATATATTTAAACTTTTCATTTTGGCTGGTCCTTTAGAGAATATTTTAACCTTTGAGAGTACTCATATCTGATTGGTGACTCTGTGGCCACTCCTAAAAGCCTTACTGCATTGGTCAAACTACCATTCATATTAATATTAATTTCACTCAGTATAATTGGGTACACTTGTAACGGCCTTAGAGTAGTCGGCTTGGTAGTGTCTGGTGGCAATAACTACCTTATAATCTGGGCAGAAAGGGGCATAGCTAGTAAACCTGTGCCAGCCTATCCCAGGTGTGTGTGTGTGTGTGTGTGTGTGTGTGTGTGTGTGTGTGTGTGTGTGTGTGTGTGTGTGTGTGTGTGCGTGTGTGTGTGTGTGTGTGTGTGTGTGTAAATCAAATCTCAAAGAGTGTGTGTATCAGCTACTTGGAGCAGGGACACAAAGCACTGGTTTTCACAGAGGCAGTGGTGGAGTAATTGGCTTGGATACTTGGTTGAGGACTTAACTCTGCAGCTGTGCCAGTGGTGAGCATTATTGTGGACCTAGGTAGAGACACAGAGAGAGAAACCCAGACCCCAGGCTGAGTGTGTTCCCTGTGTGCTCTTAAGGGAAACTGTGCTTGATGCACATCTGGAATTCTGGAAATACTGGGTGCATCCATTTTTGTTATAAGTGAACGTCATCTCAAGTGTCATTGGTGAGGATTCAGACTCCTTGATTACTGGCTCAGAGAGGAGATGTCACAGTACGTTTTGAATTTGATCACCAGTATTATCTGAAAATTTCATACTGACATCTCAAAAGACAATGAGATCTAGCAGAAGTGCAGCTAGGGTGAGGAGAATGGGCAGCTACCCTGGGCAGAAAGTGTTAAGAGGCATGATCAGCAAAACTGGCATTCACTTTTTGAACACCAATACTGCATCTGCAATCTAGTCTGAAAAGCTTCTGCACTCCATTTGTGGTACAGTAGAGTACCACCATTCAGAGTACCAATACTGCACTTGCTAACAGGGCAAAAGTGCTTTTGCACTCCATGTGTGGTACATTACAGAGCAGCATTCAGAATACCAATACTGCATTTGCTATCAGGGCAGAAGTAGTCAAGACTCTGTGTTGTATTTAAACTGCAGCAAGCCACTTGTTACACTTATAGTAAGTGGTTTGCTACAGTTAAAAGACCACCTTTTATTGGTCTGCAATTTTTTTTTTATTTCTCAATTCGGAGAGAGAGGAATTTGTTTTGTCCTTAACTTAAGAGTTCAAAGGGGTGCCATATTTGGGAACCATACCGGGTGCTGGAAGGAAGACCTAGTTACAGCTCTGAAATAAAGCCTTACAAATAAGACCTCAGTTGCTTTAGTTCATATGTCTTTACTGACAGTCTAACATTATGAATTATAGACAGTTTCTGTGGCGGATGATGTGGCAAACTTCTCTGTATGCTGAGTGAAATAATGCCACAGAATAACCCCGATTAAAAGATTTTTTGTTCATGGACTAGGGTCTCCTCTCCCCAGAACAGACTAATGTAAAGTAAACTACATAAAGTGATGATATGTATAATTTCAGCTGGAACCATGTAACTGTATTTTGTAGCCAAGGGTCAATACACTTTATTTGAAGAAATTTGCTGTAATAATTATGGTTACAGAGGAATGGCTCTTCATTTTCAGGTACCATCAACAGTCTTTCAGCCATTTAGGTGCTCTGTCATTCACATTCAATTCACGAAGAAAATGAACCAGACTCCAAAAGAGTCTGGTTTATAAATGGGCCTTACACTGGAGTAAGTCACTTACACTGTGAACAGGTATTTTAGAATCTGAACCAAAGTATGCTTGGATTTCCAGACTAACAAACTCAGTATATATCTAAACTGATTCACTGGTATGCTCTTCTGATGTGAGAGACTAAACGAAATGTATATTTTTGGTCTTTTTATATATATGGTGCTTTACTACAATTTTCCCCCATTTTCATTGCCAACTGGGTGAGACTTGGTTCCCCTTGCTTGTTTATGTACCGCATCACTGTCGTAATGTGAACCAGACACACAAAAGTTTAAGAAATGCCTGAAATCTGGATCTACAGGAACACGATGATGTGCATCTTTCAAATCTAAGGTTGCTAGGAAACTCAAATGGGGAATAAGTTGTGAAGTACCAGCATTTTGAACTTTTCCACTTCACAAACTAATTTAGAAGAAAAAGGTACAGAACTGATTTTCCAAAAGTTTTCTTTCTTTGGCACCACATAAATCCTAGGATAACATCCTTCTCCTAGCTGAGGAAGAGGAACAACTTCTATCACCTCTTGAGCCAGCCAGACTAGAAGAATTTGGTCTGGTAGATGAGGAGGAATCCTCTGAAAAGGAGCAAAAGACTCCCACTACCACCTGTATCCTTGATGGATTAATTATCTGGACTCATCTCTCTGAAACAATCTGTTACCAAAGAAAGAAAGGGAGGTTCATACTTTCTGGGAGAATTAATGCACTGCCAGGGTGGAAGGAATTAGAAAATCCCTCATACAGTCATTCAGACTTATTAGACTGTCCTTTGTTCTAGGGGTGCATTCTTTTTGGAACCTCCCTACCACTGCTTACTAGCAGATTGCTGGAACTGTTTATTTTGCTTTGTATTGAAATTAGAGAAGGAAGCATAGAATTCCTTGGAAGCTTGGAGAAGGTGGGATGAAAAATCAGAGAAATCCCTTGAATCAGCTTCCTTCTCTTCTCACACTTTTAATGTCCTCTGCAGAAAAAAAGGTCCAAAAAAACTAGTTCTCCATCCAAGGAAAAATTCAAAATTTAAGTTTTGACATTCTCTGGGAGGTTGTGTGAACACAGTCAGGTGAACGTCCTCATAACAGCTCTACTGGCAATAGATAGTGACTTAAGAAGCAAAAGAAATCAAATTAAGCAATGAAGATTTTTCCTCAGAAAAATACAAAACAATCCTCATATTCTCACAAATAGCCAGGATAAACTCCAACATATAGGTCCAACAGTTGAGAATACTAAAAATAAGAGCTGCGAAGCATACATGTTTTTCCTCAAACTTGTCAAGAGACTTCTCATACTTGTGAGAAAGAAAGAGATTAGTATTAACAAAATGCTTAGCAGCAGATGGGTTTACTAAAGCTATAGCTGCTGGTTCAGGTCTGGGATTAATGTATATGAACTTAAAAGACTGAGGAACCTTGTATGGTTCATCTGTTTTTTTTTTTTTTTCGGGGGGGGGGGGGGGGGCAGTAGGCTGTCAGGGAATTTGCAGGCTTTGACAAAACATCCTCCAGGGCATTAAGAACATAGGTGTAGGTTTAGGAAATTCTAGTTGTAACAAATTAGGATACTTTCTGAGGGGCTGAGAACATCCCTGTTTTCCCAATGAAACAACTGTTTCATTTTGGAAATAGTCTAAGAAAAAGAGAATCTTACAAAGGGACTATAGAAGGTCACACTCTCCTCAAAATCTGAATCAGAAATCTGTGGAAATATTACATCACATGTCCTATCACACTCCTTTTGAGTGTCAAACTATTGAATATCTCCAGGAAAAGAAGAACCCCTTTTCTCTTAACAGAACCAGAAGGGTCGACAGCCTGCACTAAAGCCTGAGTTAAGCCCAATAAATTACTCCTGTCCAGTGTCAATGAGACAGGTGAAGACAAATGTTTAATCTTTTGTTTCACTTTCTGGTAGCAAAGGCTGCTTTACAATGTTTTCTTTTTTGTGGCTGGAAGAAGGTACACTCAAGAAAATGGAACGTTGCTCCATGGTTAAACCAAAAAATGTGCCCGAGTAGCTTAGCAACAATAGTTGGTGAAACAAGCAAGTTGTAAAAAAGAGTAATGTTCCATAAACAAACAACAACAAAAAAAAAAAACAGTTATAAGCACTTACATCAGCCCCAGAAAGTAAAACACCAGTTTCTCCACAGAAAAAGTAGGTTTAAATAAATATTAACAGTGTTTTACTGCACAAGTAAAAAAGTGATGCTCCCATTTAAAAGTGAACAAAAATCACATGATAGTCAATAAAAAACATTTTTCCTAGATAAAGTATAAATATCGAACATATAAAGAATGTTTTCTTCCATAAAAAATACATTGAAAGCTTTTTCTACTTTAAGGGAATTTATCTGTCTAGCTATGGAACAGTGTTACTGACTATCAATCCTCAAAACCCCACAGAAGAGTGCTCTCTTCAGGGTCAGGAAAGCTCTGATGGGCTTGGTACCCAAACCTGACTTCTAGTCAGTTCAGCTGACTAACATTTTGGGTGTGGTGAAGGTGCCCTAATACTTTGGAAGCTGTCCAGCTCTTATATCCTTGGCAGGACATAACCTGTATAGCTTAGGCTAGCGCAGCAGCAATCAAAAGAAAAACATCAGGCATAACAGTGATAGTATTCACTTCAGAGGCACTGTAATAGGATAATAATGAGGTCTTTCACATTGCACCTATATATCTATCTCTGAATCCATTTTTTTTTGCTGTTGTGCTAGCTGACCAACACATGCTGGACAATTAGGGAAAGTAGTAAGGATTCTCCTGAATCCTAGGGTGTGTTTTCCACCAGGTGGACAAAGAAAAATGAGAAAAAAAGTTGCAATTGAAAGATTTCTGTGTGCAGCATTGGACTGCAGCAAATATAAAAGCAATACTTTGAAGATATCCCTTCAATCCTCCAAACAACACCTTGTAGAATTTGCACATTTCTCTCTCTTTCTCTCTCTGTAACCCAGAGGTAGAACCCCTCTGCAAAGTCTTATCCAAAGTGTACTGGCTCACAGTCCAGCAACAATCTAAATGGCTAGTTATCTTTTTTTAAACTAATAAAACTAAATTATTTCCCATTTTGTGCTGTAGAATCTCCTTAAGGTCATCAAGCTATAGTCTTTGTTGCCTATCAAACAGTGACCCTTCAATTAGAAGACCCCAAAACAAGCTGCATTGCAACAGTTAACAATGCAAAACAATTACAGTGAATTTCAGTCCAAGCTAAAACAATCCCAAATAGAAAAAGACCAATGTGAACCAACCCTCACCAGAAGAGTTCTGTGTATTTTTTATGCAGGGATATATATTGTCTAAGTACTATCTAATGCTTATTTCAAGGCCACTATGTCCAGTGTTTAGCATATTTAATGGAATAAACTCACTCCGTGTAAATAATTTTAAACACCGGCTTGCAACACCTTTAAAACTGTTAACATTTATTTTAAATGACTGTATATGATTCCTTTACACATCCTGCACATAAAGAAGCTATTTCTTTTAAAAGTTCTTCTAATCCTTTTCTGTGCTCTGCACTCAGGCAATGACTGAAATTGTCATTTGTGCTAGAGCATTTTACTCGGGTAAAAGAATTTAATAAATAAAACAAAAACAATATAATTTTAAAGTTTCATCCTATAATAGTTCAAACTTTCATTAACTCTTCCCTTTTAATGTTGTAGAGTGAGATTCATAAACATGTCCTATACTACATAGTACTGATGTGCGCACACACACACACACACACACACACACACACACACACACACACACACACACACACACACACACACACATAAAAAATGAACAAGCACAGTACTCTGTCTAGTTGCAACCTCACCAACACAAGTGTTGAGAAAAAATAAAAAACAGAAAAACTAGTAGTCTTTAAACTTCTTTGGTGAGCTCAGTCAAAATAATTTCCAGAAGTCATGAAACCCAGGTAGTGCTCCAAAGCAACAAGCCTTTATTCGTTACAGACAAGCGATCTTCGGTAACAAAAAATCAGAAGTACTTTACAATGTTAAGCATATCAGCTTTTATACACTTAGAAGTAGCTGTGGAAAATATATGAATTGTGTAATTCTAAACCAGCCCATTGAAGGCAAGCAATACAAACAGGGGCGTAAAAGTACACTGAAGAATGGTACCCACCCCCACACACTACTACTGATTAGATCAAACTAAATCCTAGTTAAGGAATGCACTACCTATCTCTTTGCAACCCACATTCCAAAATCAGGTATTAAGAAAAGCATAACATGCACATAAATAGACTGACTTTTAACAAAAAACGCTTTTGGCTAACTAATGCAATAAAGCCTTCATCAGGTCTGTAACAAGAACTAAAATCCTATACATAGGTACATAAGTAAAAAGAGCTAACTAAACAGATACAAGAAAAACACACAAAGCTATCCAGCCATAAACATTATTTAATTAGAGCACTATATTGTGTAATACTATCTAATAAACATTCATCCATGTGTATTAATGTACATAAAAGCTAAGCTATTTACAGCTCAGAAAAAATGTCAATGCATTGCAGTTGAGAGAAAAAGGAAAAAAACCCTGTCATGACAGTTTTCATGTTTACACCCCCAAAAATGGTTATACAATGAAAACCAGTAGGAAATAAAAACACACAAACTATAGAAAATAGTGAATGAAGTAAACTATTAATGTATAAAACTGTGTAGGCATTCGCATGAGTCTGCATGAGCATACACCAGTATGATAAATGAGGGAATTATACCAAACCTTTATTGACTTGACTGTTTAAATCTCTAGTGTGAGTGTACTAAATCTAGTCAAATCACAACTGAGGTTAAAGTAACCAAATATATATATATATATATATATATATATATATATATATATATATATATATATATATATATATATATATATATACATACATACATAGTCTGCACATCATTGTTTTATTATTTTTAGTATGTTTGGTACATTTAGTACATAAAAATATTTCCTCAAAAATTCCCCTACAAAAAAACTTTACAGATTGTGTGGCAGCTTATGGAAATTCAACACACTGTTAATAGAGCAATTTCAGCTGCCAGCATGTCTTTTTTTTTCTCCAAAACACCATTGACGTCCCCTTCAAGCGCATCCATCTCCACACAGTCCAGAATGATAAATTTAAAACCAGAATGTCTGGGGTGTTCTAATAAGTATTTGAATAAGGTGGTGTTCTGGCATTTATGTCTGATGTCAGAAAGATGACCTGAAATCCTCCTTTTCAGTTTATTCATAGTCTTACCCAAATAAAATGCAAGGCAGTCATTACACTTAGCCCTGTATACAACTTTTTCAGTATTAAAGTTACCGCCTGCTGAAGACTTCACCATCTTTTTAAGACAGGGGCACTCAAATGAGTCGCACTCCATCAAGTACTCAAAGAAAGTGCAGTTAGATGGCCCACAGATTTTAGGGCTCATGTCATCCTGATGTTAGTTATTTTTCTTTTCCACACAGCTATGTATGATTCTGCTCTTTATATATATATATATATATATATATTGTCAGTGAGGATGGCCCAGTTCTCCTTAACAATGGCTTTAACTGTATTGAAATCGCAGGTGTAAGTTAGAATGCAACTGTCCTTACTTTTCTCTTCTTTTGCGTTAGGGTGGCCTCATTGCATAATTCTACTAAAAGGCTTATTCCACATAGGGCTATGTTAATTTTAGAATGGGATCCAGGATCATATATAACATGTTTGATTCATATTGTCTGGTTAAGAAATCATTTTCAAGATCATTCACATTTTTCAGAAAAGGGGCCAAATCTGTAGTAATGCATGCTAATCTTTAGCCTTGTGATTTCATTACATTATGCTTAGTTTTTACTGGATGCATACTGTCTCTGTGAAGTAAGTAGTTGATTTCCTGTATAAGATACTAATTAATTTTCCTCTGTCTTTATCAATACTGACAGTCATATCAAGGAACTGCAATGACTCCAAGCAAACGGAATGGTAAACTTGCAGAAGGCGGTGAAGTTACTGATGTAGTGGATAAACTCAGGGAGTTCAGATTTCTCACCTTGCCAGACAATAAATACATCATCAATAAAACAAAGGTAGCTGGTAATAAATCTCCAGTTTTCACTTTACAGTACAAATTCCTCCTCCCATTTGCCTAAGGCTTTCCTGGGGTATTCGATCAACATGAGGGGTCACAAGAGTGTTGGGTTGATCCCTCGGCCATGCAAAAACCGCATTATTGCGGAAATCTCGAATATCCCTTTGTAATTTTTTGACAATTCTAGGCATTTCTCATAAGCCATGATATTGTCATACAGCCGATCTAACTTATCGGCAATAACATCTGTTGTAAACTGTTTGAAAATGTTAGCTTGAAAGCTAACAATATCACTTAAAAGTTGCTTCTCTGTGGTTAGAAAAAAGGCAATCAACAGATTAATGTATTCAGTACTGAATTGTAAATTAAGCTGCTGCCATTTCCACAACAGTTCTGGGTAGGTGTCACCATAACTAGGCATATTCAACACACGAAGCCCTCTGGGAATAACATTATGCTGTAGAGAGGCTTCTAAATGCAACCTCTGCCACTGTAAATGCTTGTATTTATAGAGCTTGTTTTCTAAGTCTCTTAAAGAAAGCATAAAGGCTAAAAACTGCTCATTCTCACTGGAATTGTCATTAGAAGTCAAGTCAATGTTAAGCATAGCACCAATAAGTGGGTTACTGTTCATATTCAAAATATGGCTCAAATGATCTGTAGCATCCATAGTCATTTGGGGGCGCTTCCAATCTATAGGGTAACTCAATAGCAGCACTCTCAGCCATGCTCGTGTTGTAATTCAAAAAGTATATAAATATAATAAAAAATAAACAACAACATGACTCGGAACGGTACAATAAAAGCAAGTAAATAGAAATAAAATAAAAGTACCGAGCCCGCAAGGCTTAAAATAAAACCAATTTTTAATACACAAGAGAACAAGGTAAAACAAAGTAAGCGCTTTCACGGTTCTCACACCGCTTCATCAGACATTCTCAATACAGAAAGAAAGCAATTAAATAAGATTACAAAGAAACAATCAAACCAATAAAAGGCAAGCCTTTAATTAAAAAGACTACATTAGTGTTGGTTTAAAATTCAACAATGCATATATTTTCCACAGCTACTTCTAAGTGTATAAGGGAAGTAAATAGTGTGGGAAGAAATAGCCAGGGAATTGCTATGGCTAGGCTTGTATAGGCCCTAGGTCCGATAGCCTAGTACCAACCTATGAACCTATAAACCTACAAAAGCTGATATATTTAACATTATAAAGTATTTCTGATTTTTGTTAATGAGGATCGCCTGTCTGTGACGAATAAAGGCTTGTTGCTTTGGAACACTACCTGGGTTTCCTGATTTTTGGAAATTATTGTGACTGAGATCATCAACGAAGTTTTAAGACCACTAGTTTTTCTGTTTTTTATTTTTGATGCACGCACACACACACACACACACACACACACACACACACACACACACACACACACACACGCACGCACTCTGACACCAGAATATTATGAAATTCACAAATCTCACAGTCATACCTCTGAACTGTACACATTTTTGCAGACTGTCCAGATTTATGCCTCATATTTTTGGCCTGTTTCTCATTAAATGTGGTTTTCTGGAAAATCATTGAGGATTAAAGTCAGAAAATAATAATACAAATTTTAGTTTCAGACTTCATACCCTTCGGAAAATTCATGCTGATGCAAAACCTGTTATTGTATCAATATTCTAAGTTTGTAAGAGCAATACTTAAAAAGTGTCCTTATTTTTGGGCCTTTGCACCCTCACTATTGATGGCCTTTATCCAGATTTCTAGCTCTAAGAGGTTGTGAGGTATGCTGATAGTCAATGCTAAAACAGCAGGTGCATTGGATCACATCTGATACAACTGTGATGTTCTGCAGGTATACAAATGGGGAAGGCCGCATGCATGTAAGTCCATACACAATTCAAAACCAGTCAAACTGTGTACCAAGAAGAATGACAACCACTACTGAAAGGCAGGCAAAGCACAACTTAAAGTGGCACAAGGGCATCTATGCATTACTAGCTTAACAATGTTTTACCAGATCAGCATATGCGTAACATAGAGGGAAAAAATATGCTGATACCCTTAGCATTCAACCAGTGATGGGCAAAACAAATTTGCACTGAAAGTAGTCAAGGATGGGAAAAATGCCTTTATTGCATAAATACATATTTATACAATAAAGGCATTTTTTCCCATCCTTGTCTCCTTTCAGTGCAAAATTGTTTTGTTTTGCTGGTGTGCGCACTGTACTGGTTCTTTGATTTATGGCTTGCGGTTCAACAACTGATAAGCAAGCTTTGAAATGAAAGATGGGGTGGGCTTTCTGCAAGATGTGCTGCCAATGGAAGATTAGTATATAATCTTGACATGACATTTTCCATGACAGCAGCCATTAATGGTGTCATGTTACAGGGTGGTATCCATGCACAGATAATGACTGCTCCTTGACTCCTTACTTTTGAGTGAATCGAGCATTTACATAAGACAGAGAGTGACCTGCAGAATGTTCTGGGCCCTGCCAGAAGCATGAAACCCAATTTTAGAAGCCTCTCTGCTTCAAAAAAGATAAACTGTAACAGACGCACACACACACACACACACACACACACACACACACACACACACACACACACACACTCTGACTTCTGAGACTTCCTGCTGTACTTTTGCAAATCACAGAAGTGAAAGGGCAATAACAGCTCTCATTTGGGACTCAGACCCAAGGCTCCCAGCATACTGTGCTGATGTCACTTCCACTGTACCAACATGAGTCTTTGAACAGACAGATATTTAGCTTTCCCTTTACAGCCTTATCCTTTCAGATAGGAACCCTCAACCATGGTGGTCAAGGTCAAAATTACAAACACACAAATACACAGAAAGCTCTCTGCTCAGGCAATGCTCAAAACACAGAGGGGAAAGGACAATACTAGTGCTTATTTGGGACTCCCACCCAAGACCTTCATCACACTATGCTGGCACCATTGCCACTGGACCATCAAAAGCCTCTGGACAGTTTTTCCTTTAGATCATCTTCCTTTCAAGTAGGAAGCTGCCAGCATAGTGATCAAGGTCAACTTACAAACACCTTTATAACTTTACATTATTTTTGCATAAGAGTGAAAATTAATGAAATTTGTAGATGCAGTGGGCTATACTAAGGTACCATTGCAGTTCAAAAGGTCAGGGGAAAATTAGAGGTGAAAAGGGATTTGTATTGCAGGAGAGAATATGGAGGACAACTAGATTAGATTGCAAAGTCAATCTAATCCTGATCTTTTAACAGCTTCCATTTTTATACACTTAAAATGTAATACCACATTAGTGTTACATGAATATGAGTGAGGAAGTAAAGATATATATTGTTTAGAATATCTTACGTGGGTGTGCATCCGACGAAGTCTTTGACTGACGAAAACATGGTGATTCGTTAAGCATTTATGTGTTCCTGTGCCTCTATTAAAGTATTGGAATTGTTTCCTGCCTGTTCCATGGCTGCCTGTAGTTTGTCTTATTGGTGTTTTAATAGGCATTCTGTCCTCCTTAATTTGTGGTGTGTGTTACATGAACTTTGCCCTAGTTCTTCCTTGCTGCAGTGTTTTATTTATAACAAGGAAACCATGACAAGGTGCATTATAAAGGGTCTTACTGCATGTTGTGCTATTCCCCCTGACTAATACAATTACTAATTCCAAGGTTATTCTACTTGTCAGTAGGTAAAGCAATTCAAAGTACCACAGCTCTGAACTTAGTATGCATCCCCCACACTTTTACTTCTGCTCTTCCACAGCGCTGACAATGTGAAGCAAAATGCCTTTTACTCATTTGAGTGACATGCAGTTGCATCCAGTAACATATGCCTGTAGTATGTGTTCAAGACCTAGGCTGGTGTCTGCAGAATAAAATTATGCCCCTCTTCCTTTTATGCTAACACACTTCCCACATTTGTACATATATGTCATCACTCACTACCATAGTACCCCATGCTTAAAATATTAACATCACCATCTCTCAAATGACCATAACACATAGGCTATGAATGCCAGACACATTGAAAAATAATTTTATAATAAAATTTGCAGTAGTGTCCTGCAGTCTGATTAAATAAATTAAATGAACAGTAGCCTTTACTAACTGTAGAAATTGCAGCCAGTCCAGCTGACTACATTACAGCGAGGTGACATTGTCACTGAACAGTTTGATGCATTTCAATCCCAAGTCCCACATACATCTAGCAAGGTGTATGACCTGACCAGACACTACACTCAGTCTTGACTGTGATTCTGTTTGTGCAGCTCACTCACAAACAGTATCTCACACCATAAAGGTCTGTCGTACATCTCTCATGCACAGTGAACCAGTTCATAAATTGCCCATAATGGACTCTGATAATACTGCACTATAGTTGTGAATGTGTCTACCTTTTTATTTTTAAGATTTTGGAATTTTCTTGTAATTTTTTGTTTACTTACTGTTTATTTGTGATTCAAAACAATACACTTTCTGAGTGGAGTAGTTTGTCAGCTACTTCTGAAGTAGCTTCAGCAAGGGAATGATGATGAAATATATTCATTACAAATAAGAAAGACATTTGTGTATTCTAAGTGTTTACTAAAATTACAAATGAAAACATCAGAAGGAACCATAGTCTACAATTATATTAATAATTATCCCTTGGAAAACTTCGGAAAGGTTACTGTGCCAGGACTGTTAGTGGTCACCTGTGTTATCATACACTTTAAAAATAGTGTTTTTCTCTTTAAAAATGTCAAAGCTACAGATGTTTTTTAATGTACATTTTATTTTCTTAAATACTGTATTTTGTTCACTAGGGCTGGGAAAGAAAGAAAGACTTTAAATATGGTAGCAAAACCATGCCCTTGGAGACTGAATGAGGAGCAGACCCTTGGGCTAAATAACAGAATCACAGCCCCCCCCCCCCCCCCCCCCTTCAAGCAGGAATGGCAGAAGAATTCTGCTGTTTATCAAGAACAACAGTGGCAGTGTTTGATTTTAGCGTTTCCTAACATTTCTGATGAAGAAGCTATCTACTCACTTGTAAGTGCAGGCTGGCTCACAAATTCAAATTAAAATGTTACTCCCCTCCACATTCACCTTACACATTGTCGTAACAACCATGCATCAATCATCCACATACTCAAACTGCAGGAATTTGGTACAACTGGAGGACTGACCACTGGGAACCTAAAGGTAGTTTCCTTCCCTTTGCTTTTATCTAGCTAGTAATGTAGCCAATAAAACAAAGTGAATTTTCTGATAAACAGGTAATTTTAGACTGTTATACCAGTGCTTGTTTTTCTCACAGACCACTCTACAACTTTAACCATTTTCTAATCTAAAACAAAACCTTGCAAGAGAAAGGCTGCTTAATATAAGGCAATGATACAGGGCTACTAATATGGGCCACTGAATGAACTGGTAAACACTGACTGGCCCCATGTCACTATACAGACCGACATCACAAAGAAGCATTTCCTTAATATACTGACATACTGTTGTCTTTAAAGGAGTGTGTTTATCCATTATGTAGAAAACAAGACAAATATCAACCTGCTCCTTGGATCATTTCTGATATGAAGCAAATGTTTGCTAATCACAGGTCAGCAAGGAAAAAGTATAGCTGCACTAAACTGCAATCTGACTTTAGCCACTTCTGCATTTTATGAAACGGATGCTAAAAGTCCAAATGAAACCAAAACTGTATTCCTAAAGCAGTAGACGGAAAACCCGTGTAACAGACAAGGGGATTTCTGGTAGGAAACAGATTGCAGACAGAGGACAAAGCAAAGCCAGTTGTCCAACTGTATAAGCAATGGGACACCTGTAACAGACAAAACATGAAGCTGATACATTCATCACCTTCCTTGCACTAAAGCTACGTTGCTGCTCAGAAACTAGTAATCAAAAAGGAACATTACAGGTTAAACAAGAACAGAGGGAGAGAGATGAGTGCTCCTCTTGGGATGTCAGGGATGTTTGCCTTCTGCAGTTTTGAGATAGCAGGAGAATGAGGTATGCATAAGTTATTAAATGAATACAGGTAAGTGGGGGTATACAGTAAAGTAAAAGAAGGTGTGAGGTGTTGCCAAGAAATACATGACAAAGAAAAGGCAGCCAAGGGAAAAGGTCAGATGCAAACAGCAGCGATAGGCGACTAAGGGCAGACAGAACCTGAGGTTGCCACGCTAGGGCCAACTCCAAAAGGACAGCAAGGAGGAAGCTGGCAGTAAGGGGGAACAAAACAAGAAATAAAAAACTCTAGAGAGGTCTATGTTTTGCAGGAAGAGAAAGTACAGTTATGTTCCTACCATAAATGTAGCTATTCGAGTGTATTTACTGTTGCAGTCATTACTCTTGGTTTATCCTGCTGGCAGGCTACCCGCAGTCGGCCAGAATTCCAAAGTCTAGGTCCGGCGTCGGTTGCTGTCGCCTCTTCCCTGACGTCAGTGCGCCAGAGGTATAAAAGATGCAGCCGACGCCATTTTCTTCAGTTTTTCTTGCCCCAGATGTCAGGTGCCCCCAAATTGGTAAGCTGAAAAATATGCCAATAAGTATGCATGCACAAAAATAAACATTTCCTTCATCTACAAGCAAATACACCACATAGGTTGTATAGGATAGAGAAGTACAGATAAGTCCCAGCAAAGAAAAGGGGGGTGGTGGGTGGGTAACCTGGACTGCAACAGTGAATATACTCGAACATCTACATTTATGGTAGGTACACAACTGTACTATGTTCATCGTGTTTCACTGTTGTAGTCATTACTCTTGGGTTGAATCCCAAAGCTGAGGATGGGTGGCTGGACTAAATAGGATTAGGAGAGGCTATGAGGCCCTGCAGAACTGCAGTGGCAAAGCCTGCTTTGGATTTAGAGTAGAGAGGTAAGTGGTAGTGCTTTGTAAAAGGGTGCACTGAACTTCAAGTTGCAGCCTCTAAGATGTCTTTGGTTGGTACTCCTCTGAGGAAGGCTGCTGAAGTGGCTGCTGCTCTGGTAGAATGAGGCCTAATGGATGCAATGGCCTATCCATTTAGAAATAGTATGTTTTGAGATAGCCTTTCCTTGTGATCCTGCAGCATATGACACTAAAAGTTGCTCAGTCTTTCTGAAAGCTTTACTTCTGTCCAAGTAGAAGTGTAACTCCCTGTGTATGTCCAAAGAATGCAGAATTTTCTCACCCTTGTTCTTGGGTTTGGATAAAAGGTAGGCAAGTGAATGGTTTGGTTGAGGGCCACACTGGACACCACCTTAGGCATAAATGTTGGGTTTGTCCTCAGAGAAACCCTGTCTGGATGAAAAATGATAAAAGGTTCCACAGCCATGAGTGCTTGTAACTCCGAGACTCATCTTGCAGAGATTATTGCTAGGAGCAGAGCTGTTTTCCAGGATAAGAATTTTATATCCGCTGTTGAGGCTGGCTCAAAAGGAGGCAGTGTGAGTTTTTCCAAGACATAATTGAGATCCCATGCCGGAATTGGTGCTCTCCTTGGAGGCCTGATGTTTTTGGCCCCTCTGAGATACTGCCTTATTAAAGGATGAGAAAAGATAGGTGGTTCCGTATTGTAATGGGCTGAAATGGCAGAGGCATGAATCTTAACTGATGAAAAAGAAAGGCCTTTATCCAGCATCTCAGTTAGGTATTGTAAAATCTGAGGGATATTTGGTGTATACGTGTCAATGCCTTGTTCCTGGTTCCAAGCACAGAATCTCTTCCATTTTTCTGCATAAGATTTTCTAGTACTGGGCCTCCTGGCCTCCAAGATAACATCCATAACAGCTTTTGAAAGAGGAGTGTTCTGAATGGCTACATTATTCGCCATGCTGCCAGATTTAAGGTCCTGAGTTGGCTGTGCAGGATCTGATTGTTTTGTTGGGTCAGCAAGTGAGAAGTTTTAGGCAATACCCATGCTGGACCTTGAGACAAGCTCTTTAGGATTGGGTACCAGTGCTGGCGTGGCCAGTCTGGTGCAATCAGTATAATTTTTGGCTTCTCTTGTCTGACCTTTAGGAGTACCCTGGAAAGGAGAGGTACTGGAGGAAAGGCATATACTGTCAGATTTTTCCAGCTGAAGGATAGGGCGTCCACTCTTCATGCTTGTTTGTGATAAATCCTTGTGCAAAATCTCTGTAATTGGCAGTTGTGAGGGGAGGCAAATAGATCTATGTCTGGGAATCCCCATTTCCTTGTTATCATGCTGAAGACTTGTGGATAAAGTTTCCACTCGTGGGGATCCATGAGGTTTCTGCTCAGTTCATCTGCCAGAGTATTTGTTTTTCCTGGCAGGAATTGTGCTTGCAGGTGAACTTGATAAGTCAATGCTGTGTCCCATAAGGTCATTGCTTGTCTGCAGAGGGGGTAGGAATGTGTACCTCCCTGCTTGTTTATGTACCACATGACCATAGTATTGTCTGTCTTTATCAGTAGCTGTCCTGGATGAAGTAGATCCTTGAAAGCTGTCAGGGCATTTTGAACAGCTAGCATCTCTTTTTGATTGATGTGAAGATGCATCTGGCTTGCAGGCCATGTGCCCTGAATACATTTTCCTGGCATATGGGCCCCCCAGGCATAATCTGATGCATCTGTTGTCAGTGTCTGTCTGGCTGGGGGTAAACTGAATGGCAGACCCTTGTTGTGGTGACAGGCCTCTTCCCACCATCAAAACTCCTGTTGCAGGCAGGGAATGAGTGTAATTACTGTCTCCAGACTGTGGCAATGCTGAGTCCAAACACGTTGTAGATACCACTGTAGTTTCCTCATATGCAGTTTGGCATATGGAATTTAGTAGAATGCAAGATGCCATGAAACCCAAGGCCTGCAGGATTTTCCTTGCAGATAACTGGGTCTTTGTTGCCAATTTATTGAAGTAAGAAGTCAGTTGTTTTTGTTTGTCTGGCGTGAGATAAGCCATCTGGGCAGTTGTATTTAAGCTTTCACCCAGGAATATTATCTCTTGAGAGGGTACTAGTTTTGATTTATTTTCATTTACTGTGTACCCTAGGCAAATTAGTAATCTTTTTACAAACGCCAGATGCTTTAGAAGAATGTCTTTGTTCTTTGCTTGAATAAGGCAGTCATCCAAGTAAGGATATATCTGAATTCCTCTTTGTCTGCAAAATGAAATTACTGGTGCCAGGCATTTTGTGAAGAACCTGGGCACAGTAGATAAGCCAAAGGGCAGTGCAGAGAATTGGTAGTGCATTGACCCAGCTATGAATCTGAGGTATCTTCTGCAAGATTGTCTGATTGGGACATGCAGGTATGCATCTTTTAGGTCCAAAGTTACGAGCCAAGCCTTCTTGCCCAGCATGGGCAGTAGCTGCTGTAGAGTCAACATCTTGAATTCTGGAACCTCCAGAAACATATTTAGTATAGACAGGTTCAGTATTGGTCTCCAGGTTTTGTCCTTTCTGAGCACTAAGAAAAGTCTGGAGTAAAATCCTTGCCCCTGCTCTTGTTGCGGTACTTGTTGAATGGCACTCATGTCCATGAGGGCTATAATTTGCTTTTCTGCCTCTGCCCATTGATTGTGTGGCAGGTCTGGCATACTTTTTGACCTTGGTAGGGTGTGAAAATGGAACTTGTAGCCTTGGGACACTATGTTCAAGACCCATTTGTCTTGGGTAACCATTTTCCAATTTGATGAAAAAAGTGCTAGTTTTCCCCCTAAGGGGGCTGCCAAAAGAAAAGTGCTTGGATCTGGCAGAGGAAAGTCATTGGGACTGTTTCCTGTAAGGTTGTGATTTGTCTTCTTTGCTTTTGGAGGTAGGAGCACCCCATTGTTTAGGCCTGTATGAGCCTTGGGACTGAGATCTGCCTCTGCGACGCCTGTATCTGCCTCTTTGTGGTCTGTCTGACACTGGAAAGGACCAATTTTTAGAAGGCCAGTTCCTGCTAAATCTGGGTGGTTGTACCTGTAAGAATTCCTTAACTGTCTGCATGGATTTCGCTTTATCCTCCATTTTTTTCAACACCTCCTCTGCTTTAGCACAAAACAAAGTATCATGCTGTAATGGGGCATCTAATAATTTTGCTTTAACATGATCAGGCAGATTCTGTTCTTTTAACCAAGCATGCCTTCTAATAACAGAACCTGTAACAGCGGCCCTGCCAGAGGCCTCCAGTGAATCATAACCACATTGCAAAGTATGCTTTCCCACTTGTTCAGCTGCATGCAATAAATCCTGCATTTCCTTGTTCTCTGAACATTCAGTATTTGTCAACATTTTCTGTTTAAGCAGTGACATTAAATATTGCTGATATTTAAGCATATGAAACTGACAACTTAAAGCCCTTACAGCCAAGGTAGCAGAACTGTAAACTTTTTTCCCCCATCTGTCCAGTGCCCTAGAATCCCTATCAGAGGGGACAGGGTTTTTTGCAGTGGAAGCTTTGACCCCTTTGGGACCCTGAGATATAGTTTCTGGGTCAGCAGCAGGGTTTTTATATAGGAATTTATGAGAATCCGGGACCCTGTAGTATCTGTCTGGCTTAGTAGGTGCAGGGGGTAAAGAGTCAGGGGACAGGCCGGACTCTGAAAATACATTATCTACAATGTCTAGAACAGGTGGAATAGCATGGGGTCTGTGCTGAGGAAGTAGCAGAAAGTCTCTGAGCCTTCTCTTAGATTCAGAATAATCTTAGCTCTCCCAGTGGAAATGCTCCCTCATGGTATGCAGGGCTTCCCCAAAAGAATAATCCTCAGGAGGAGAGGCTGAAGGAATGGATTCTTCAGCATCAGAGTCCTCATAGGGAAGCATGGAATAATCCTGTTCAGAAGAGGAATCAGAGGAAATAGAAACCTGATAAGAAGAATCATATTCTGTCTCTTGCCAAAGCCTCTTATCAGGAGGGGAATGGGAACCCCTGATCAAAGTAATTAGGTCTTCGGCCATTTTAAGCATCTGTTTTTAGGCATGGAAGTCTGAGTAGGAGAATGATGTTTCTTTGTCTTTAGAGCTGCTTTAGTCTTTGTCTTTGAAGCTGAAGATGGTTTAACATATAATTGTGTAGGTCTGAAGACACCCTCAGAAGCCGATGCCTGCTCAGCGGCTCTGGACCCATCTGAGGGAATGATTTCCAAGTGTCCAATACCTTGAGTATCCAGAGGCCCAGTCGGCTCCACGTGGGAGTCAGAAGTGGCCTGTGGCTCTGAGATAGCGGGTGCCAGGGGCTGTGAAAGTGCCTCACTGAGAACCGGCGACTGGCCTAATGGAGGCCTCGTCGTCGGTTTTGGACCTCGGATGCCTATCCTTTTCCTTGTCCTTGCGTTTTTTGTAAACTCCGGTCGTCGGCTGTTCCGACAGCATTATATAATTAAATCTTCGACCAAAGTAATGAAATGCAAAATCAAATCGACGCTTAGTAGTGCGTTGGTTAAATCTAGCACAACGTTGTGATCAGGGCCTAAGCAAGGAATACAGTATGAGTGAAACTCCTTATGAGGTATTTGCTTCCCACAAGAAAAACAATTGTTAACTTTTTCTGACATCGGTCTGGAGCAAGAAAAAAGTTTTCCCAATGGGGTACTTAGCTTTAATTAATTCGGATTTGAAAATCTGAGGAGTCGGCTGACCTGCACTTGCGAACTGCTTTTGCTTCAGGCACCCCACGGCAAGAAAGACTGAAGAAAATGGCGTCGGCTGCATCTTTTATACCCCTGGCGCACTGACTTCAGGGAAGAGGCGACAGCAACCGACGCCGGACCTAGACTTTGGAATTCTGTCCGACTGCGGGTAGCCTGCCAGCAGGATAACCCAAGAGTAATGACTGCAACAGTGAAACACGATGAACATCAGCAGGAAAAGTACAGTTTTGTACCTACCATAAATGTAGATGTTCGAGGATCATCCACGTTGCACGCGTCCCCTGCGTCCAGTCGGCCGAATACCAGTAGTAATGACGTCGGTCGGGGTGCATTAGACGGACTCATCGCGTCGATGAAGCCTGTCTCCAATGCGGTACTATACTATCATGACGGCACGTCTATCAGTCTTTCGCACCTTGACCCTCAGAGGAGACCAAAAGATAAGGCCAAACCAACAAACAACAAACAACCTATACAAAAAAATTATGTAAATATACAAAATTAACGAAATATATACAACCACACCTACCCTAAACACCACAGGGACAAGGAGGGAGGGACTAATTGGACTGCAATGTATCAACATCATCACATCTAGGTTTATGGTAGGTACAAACTGTGTTCTTCATTCCCACATTTCATTAACATGATCCTGGGGCTCCCAAAAAGTGGAGGCAAAGGCAAAATCAGGTGGCAGAATCATGGGGAATCATAAACAAGCAAGCATGCTGCAAAAAAGCCAACTAAAACCAGAGTGAGAAAGAGTAGAGGAAGGTGATAAGTAGAGAGAAAGATGATACGAACCCCAGTAGCTACCCTTGCCTCCAATGCCAGTTGCCACTTTACCAGAATGCTGCAGAAGTGGCATGGCCCTAGTGGAATGGGGCCCTACAGAATCTCAGAATTTGCGATGGGCCATGGGCAATAACATGCAATGCAACACCCCACCTGCTACAAATAGTTTGTTTTTGAAAAGGCTTGCCCTGCGAACTAAAAACAAAAGGCTACAAACAAACTGCTTGCTGCAAAGAAAAATGAGTCTTGCCTTGATTTGCTCAAACGTTGCCATAAAATAAAGTGTGTGCTCCAAAATCTCTTCCCCTTTATTTTGGGGATCTGCATAAAAAGTAGCAAATGAATAAAAATTTTGGTTTAAAGCCACTAGAAACCACCTTGAGCATAAGGGAGGATTGAAAATTAAAAAAATGTACCTCCTTATGAAAAACAAAAAGGCTGTGCATGGGGCCCACAACAACTAAACCTCATAGCACGCAGACCTGTTGTGGCAAAGCAACAAAAACAGGCTCAAGTATCATTCAGCAAGTTTCGCAATGTCAAAGATTTAATGGTGGTTTAAGTAGGAGTTCTCTTGAGATCCCAAATTGGAGTATCCCAAGCCTCTAATGGAGTATTCTTTTTATCTAAGAAATTAAATGAACTGCAAGAAAGAAATTGAACAAAACATGGGCATAAATCATCAAAAGAATTGCTGCAGCATGAAGTGAAAATAAATAGAAAGAAAGACCTCAATTCTTCTCAGTGAAACTTGACCTTCTAAAGGCTCAAGTCTACGACCTGTTTCATTCGCTCTCAACTTTTGTACTGCGTTACTTTTCTTAAATCTAGGTCTTCTTCCTTCCATTATCACATTTCTTGCGTTAGACTTGGTTACATATAAACTTCTGGCTTCCATTGAGTTCATAAGAGTTTTGTTGGGAGTTATCCGAACTCTGTCTGAGCAACAGAGGAATGCCAGGCTTGAGGAGTAGGGTGAGCTTTGAGGGACTCCTATTAGGACAAGGGGTAAAGGGCAGCAGGTGGCTGGGCAAATCAGATTTGCGGGAGCTCCTTAGTAATGTCCTTTTTTTCCTTCACCAGAAACGTTGAGCTTTGGTGGTTTGGCTTAAAAAGAATAGATCTGCTTAAGTTTACCTGAGCTCCTTGATTTTTGATACATAAAGGCAGATTTTTCATAGAGTATTAACTCCATGATTTGTCTGCTTAATGTGTCTGCTAACCTCAAGCTGTCTCCGGCAAACAGAAACTGTTGTTAGTTGGAAGCTGATGATCTATGTCCCAGTTCCCCGTGACACTGTCAATTTGATTTACATTCCCAATTTGGTGATGCAGTAAGGATCAGTGATTGTGTTCATTGTTACGGTCAACACCTACTATGGCTCAAGCAACTCCTTAAAGAAAGCAGTAAGTTGCACTGGACTGAGAACATGAAGGAAATGTTGTGTGTTAGATACTGTAGTCTGGCAGGTTGTTGTCTTGTTGTTACTGAATGTTTAAGAATGCAAACCTGTTTGTTTTATTCATCAACCACTGGACAGTAAGATCTGTAGTGATCACAGCCATTCCCTTGCCCTGGTGACATTCCTGGGCCTTTCTAAAAATTGTGCAGATGCTGGCAGTATTGGCTGAGCACTTGTCTTGTATCCATCTTCCATTTCTGGCGGGCCCCAAGCAATGTCTACCATGTCAGCTTCCTGCAATCTGACTCAGCACTCTGGGGAATCAGAGAGGTGCATGAACTGACATTCTTGAGAAGGACATAAAAATTCCTTTTTTGGGTGACATTTTTGAGATTTGATGGAAAATTCCTTTGGAGCTCTTTCCCATGTGGCCATGAGAAAGGTCCAAATCTTCATTGTATTCAGTCAGTTGGCATGCACCCAGAGCCAGAACTCCTGGTGCAGTTTGGCGTTCTACAGAATCCCTGCCAAGGCACCTTAGCAAAGCTATGAAGTTATGGAAGTAACTGGAAAGATTCTTTTGTTTGTCCGGGGTTAAAAAGGCTATCTGCATCTGGGCTGCTTGAATCATTTAAAAGGGTATTACACATGTCTTGAGAGGGTACTAGACTGGACTTTGTTTCAGTGAATGTTGCAGAAGGGCACTCTATTTCGTGATGACAATTTCCGTCTATAGAAGGAGTATTTTTTCATATTAGTCTTATAGGCACATCTTCCTAATCTTGGAGAGATCAAGATTGCCATTTCCAGAGTAGGAAGCATCAATAGGTGCCAGAACCCAAGTAATATTCCTGACAGTAGATAAGCCAAAGGGCAGTCGAGAGAACTGATAATAGAAATTTCCAGTCAAAAATGCAGACCTTCTGCTGAGAAGTTTTAGGCGGGGCAAAATCCTAGATCAGCAGAGCACAGGAGCAGCTCCATAGCCCATATTGGGAGCAACAGAGAAAAGCTGTTGTGACAATTCCAGTGAATCAACTGAGGAATATGGGGGCTGTTGTTGAAGGCACAAAATTATGGAAAATAAAACCTGTGACTTGTGTGGTGAATGATATCAGAAATAGTCTGTCTTGGGCTATTAAATCCAATTTTCTTAGAAACACGGCGAATGGCCAATTGCTGAGCAACGAGAATGATTCTTTGTTTGGAAAGGCAAATGTCGTGGGTCTGCCCCAGAATTTGTTTGTGTCTCAAGTGAGTGTTGTAAACAGGGGAACTCCTGGCATGCCTTGATAAAAGTGGCACAGGCTCTGAAATGGCCCCGTTAAGAGTGACCCTAGACTGGGAATCAGAACAGCAAATAAGTCTCCTTTGCTGCCAATTTCTACTTGAACGGGCAGCATTCCTAAAAAAGGGTGCTGCAAGTGACTGACCCTTGTCCCTGAGCAGGTTTCTGGGCTTCCTCAGACCCCCCCCCCAACACCTCATAACAGAAGTCCCCATCCAATATCCTTTGTTTGGGCCTAAAGGCTATCATGTTGATCTCTCTAAGCAGCGTAGCTTAAAGGCTTAACCTAACTGAAGCTTCAGGAGCAAACATCTTAAAAAATTGCACTGCAAAGGGAATGTTTACCCACCTTAGTCAGACAATCCACCTAAATCCTGCACATCTTCACAACCACACACTTCCAACAACAGAGCACTGTTTTACCAAGATTTCAATGTCAGAGATCTTCTTCTGATATTTAACCTTATTTCTTGACTGAACAACAAGTGTGAATAGAGAATTCGATAGCGTGTCACTGACTGCCATCTATCCACCAGTGGCCACCAACTCACTTATCAAGGAATCCAGCATCTTCTGCAACTCTTAGCTTTCACCTTTAGGCCCTAGCAGAGAACACTTGAACTTCAATTGCATTTTGAGATTTCCAATATTAAACATGAGAGACTTCCACCTCTCTATCAAAGTGAAAGGAGATTCAGGCAATATTTAACATGTATCCAAGAACTGACCTTTTTTCACCCTCATCTCAAGGAAGGAGGTGCCTCACACTCACACCTTCCATCCCTTTAAAATTCCACTAAGCACTGCAGGCTATACAGCCAGAAATCTGACTTCTTCCTGCACCCTATTCAATCCTGACAGATACCTTTCCGAAAAATCCTCCCAGGATACCAAAAGGGAAGGAGTAGGGGCAGGGCATCAGGTCAGAGTAAGGAGGGTACTCCCTGCAGTCTTCAACCCGGAGACTCCTTCAGCCTCTCTTGTTGCTCAAAAACTCCTCAACGGAACTTCCACTTAAAATGAGCCTCCTCCAGGAGCAGCAAATCTCATGAGAAATCCTCAAATCCTCCAGAATCATTGACCTTCCCACATTTAAATCAGAATAAGGGGAATGCAGCTGAGAAGAATCACTGAAATCCTCAGGAGCCTGTTCCTCAGGGACCTCTCAAAAAAGATTCATAGAACCTAAGGACCTATCAGAGGAGCAGAGTCTTCTTATCTTTGAGGTTCTCCCCTCCTCCTGGCTTTCTCATAAGAGGTTGTCCTGTGACAAGCAAAATTCTCTCTCTCCCAGAGACTCCAAAGAAACACCTGGCAAAACCTCCGTGCCTGAGCCTTCTAAGGCGTGAAGCGCGGACAAAGAGAGGGAACCTCAAACTTCTGCTTTGTCAGAGGGAGCTTTTTGCCCAGTCGTGGAGGCCTTGGAAACAGCCTATAAAGACAACGCTTCCCACCCACTAACTGTAACGCAGCCTCCCTTCCAAGTTAATAGTCTTCTGTTCCTTAACTCTAGGCCAAAATGACATCGTCCAACGTCGTGCTCTGGAAGACTCCAGTATACACGAGTATGGTAATCGGCTCCACTGAGGCCTTTTAAACAAAATACGTCCATGCAAACCGGCTCTTTCTAATTAAATTGCTAGGCAGAACACAGGCTTTATTCGGTCGGTACCAATCCGGCGGATTCGGTCTGAAACTCTGACTTCAGAAATTTTCAAACCTGCACTGTTCTATTCAAAATTGCTTCTGCATGCGACCGAAGAAGGGTAAAGGTTGGCGTTCAAACATCGCGTAAATACTGGAAAGCAGGGCGTCGGTCTAAGTATGGTAATTTTCACTTCAGGTTCTGGGCGCCACAAACCTGACTTCACCAATTTCACCCATCGGTTAGGACCATGGCAAGAAACTTCATGAATCATTTAGAACAGAGGGAATGAGATAATGTACAGACATTGAGAAGGGCTGGTGATGCATCTGGAGAAGAAATGTTACAGATAGGAGGGGTACTGACATGAGCAAGGAATGAAAGAAAGAGATAAGAGCTAAAATGGGGACAAGAGATTTTTTTTGTGACTGAAAACCACTTACCAAGGGGACTAACAGTCTAAACAATATAATCAGGGTAGACCATGGTACAGACAAAAATGGTCTCATGAATTAGAATTACTAAGACATATAAAAAAAAAACTGAGCAAGGTGGTCACTAGGCAGGGTGGACGGCCACATGTTGCATCCCTTGTGGCTGCCAATGATATAGTAAGGAGATGGCTAAGGTGGCAGCAAGCAAGCCAGAGAAGTGACAGAGAACTTTCAGGACATGGTGCTTGCAGACAGGTTTCAAAGAAATGACACCTGTGCCAACCTCCAACACAGTTTGGAAGTAAGGTACTAGGAAGTATAATAACTGATCATAGCAGTGGATAATAGAGAAGTGTCGGGATTGGTAGGAGGATTTCATATATGTCTAGCAAGCAAACCAACTTTTTACCAGAGACGGTGGTTTTCACAGCTGGACTGGAAAAGCACAATTTACATCTGTTTTATTTGTTGACCAGGGCAGAGCACTGTTCCACCTGGACTGTTTTCAGTCTCAGACTTGGAACACAAAGTACTTAAAAACACAGAATAATATAAGCAGTGAAATACAAAGAATAAAACAACAGAGCAACACTAGGAATACTACATGATAATGCAATCTTGACAGAACTCAGAAGGTAATTCAGCACCTCTCAATCTGGAACATCAAAATGCTGGACAAAGGCACAAGAAAAATAGATACAAATCTGTACACTAATTAGCATAAAATGTGCATATCTAGTTATGTATCCCCACCCACTCCAATGGAATTGTGGGATACCAACTTTCAAACGCAAACTGAAGAACAGACAACCAAAATATGCCCCAGAGTCTGGCCTGACAGGGCTTCATTATGTGTTACTTGCTTGTCAGGCACAAAATGAGCTATAGAATAGGTAAACAGTAAAACTTTCATGTCTGTAAAGCTATTCATATCAGATTTAAAATGAGTTCCTGAAATATCACCACCACGTAACTTTCAAGAATGCCATCCCACAGAATCAAGACATCAATATACAATAAATACTCCTATAAGGTGGACGTAAAGCATTGTGAATGAGACGGGGTAGTAATATTTCCAGTATAGACATGTGTGTAGCACAGATCACATAATAGTATACTCTGTAGGTCACTCACTATCCCCTGTCTTACATGCTGTGCTCCACAAATGTGCAGAATCACATGTTCAACACAGTCCTAAATGTGAATACAAAATTAACAGGCAGTGTTAATGCATCCAGGAGTATCTTATTTCTCTAAAGATATGAACATCCCTTCCCCATGAAATCTATGAAAGATACTTTGAAGCCCATGCCCTGGCCAAGCAATCAAGGAGCCTCAATCCTCACCACTAACACCAATGAGGGGCATCTAATATAGGAGGAAATGATAACAAACACACACAGTGAAGTGCAAATTCCCTTAAGAGCACACAGAGATCACAGTTAGTTCGGGGCTGGTCACTCCCTTGCTCTCCAAGTCCCAAATAAGACTCCCCACTGGCACAGCTATAGGGTCCAGATCTCAACCAGCTGGACAAGCTAAAATCTCCAGCACCCTCTCTGTCCAACCAGTGCTTTGTGGCCCTGCCCAAGTAGCTGACACACAGGCACACACTTTGAGATAAGAGTTTACACAACCACACAGACACTTCTGGGGAAGGCTGGCACAGGTTCTCCAGCTGTGCCCCTTTTACCCAGACTATACGGTAGAAATCGATGCCTCCACCCAGCTAATATTTATCAGCTACTCAAAGGCCCTTATGAAAGGCTGTCCAATTATACTGTGCAATATTAATATCCAAATGGTAAGTGTAACTAAACAGTCAAGGCTTATTAGAGTGACTTGGTACAGGATCCTTATATATATGCAATGTACTCTTAGAGCTTAAGTTATCTCTACACAAAAAGTGCAGTTGTGTACACTTACCATAAATGTAAATGTTCGACTGTATTCACTGTTGCAGTCATTACATTTGGGTAATCTGCTTGCAGGTTGCCCTCAGTCAGCCTGATTACCAAAGTCTTGGGCCCTGCATCAGTTGCTGTCCCTTCTTCCATGATGTCAAGTCATCAGAGGTAAAAATACATGCAGCCGACGCCATAACATCAGTTTTTCTTGCCCCAGATGTCAGGTGCCCCACCTAATGGGAAGCAATTAAACATAAAAACACAAAGGTATACTTCCAACAAAAAAGCAAATACACCAAAAAGGCTTTTAAGCATAGAAAAGGAAAGAAGAGGTATAGCCAAAAGAAGTTAGGGGGCAGGAGGGAGGGTAACCAGGAGGGCAACAGTGAGTACACTCAAACATCTACATTTATGGTAGGTGTACACAACTGTACTATGTTTGTCGTGTTTCACTGTTGCAGTCATTACATCTGGGTAGATTCCCAAAGCTATGGTTGGGAGGAGGAGTTTAGATAGCATTAGGCTAGCTAGCTGATAGCTAGAAGGCCCTGCAAGACTGCAGTGGCAAAGCCAGCTCTGGATTTAGAGAAAATTGGTAAATGATAATGCTTGGCGAAAGTATGTACAGAACTCCAGGTAGCAGCTTCTAGGATGTCCCTGGTAGGAACGCCTCTGAGAAAGGCTGCAGAAGTAGATGCAGCCCTGGTGGAGTTAGGTCTGACCCCTGGGGGACAGGTTTTCCATGGTGCTTATAGCAGAAATGAATGCAATGGCTTATCCATTTAGAAATGGTTTGTTTTGAAATAGCCTTCCCCTCTGCCCTTGCAGCAAATGCTACCAGCAGTTGTTCAGATTTTCTTCGAGATTTAGTCCTGTCCAAGTAGAATCTAATTTGTCTGTGCACATCCAAGGAATGCAGAATCCGCTCCCCTTTGTTGTGTGGATTAGGAAAGAAGGTTGGCAAATGAATGGACTGATTAAGAGCCACACTGGAAACCACCTTGGGCATGAAGGATGGATTGGTCCTCAGAGATACCCTGTCCACATGAAAGATAATGAAAGGCTCCACTGCCATAAGGGCCTGTAATTCAGATATCCTTCTATCTGAAGTGATTGCTAAAAGGAAAGCTGTTTTCCAGGAAAGAAATTTTAAGTCTGCAGTAGCAGCTGGCTTGAAAGGAGGTAAAGTGAGTTCTTCCAAAACAAAGTTAAGATCCCAGGCAGGGGTAGGAGCTCTCCTGGCTAGTCTCAAGTTCTTTGCCCCGCTGAGATACTGCTTGAGCAGGGGATGAGAGAAGAGGGGTGGTTCTGTGTTATAGTGAGCTGAAATAGCTGGTGTGGATTTTAATAGAGGAAAAAGACAGGCCCTTGTGAAGCATCTCAGTTAAGTATTGCAAAATCTGAGGTAAATTGGGCGCTGCTGTGCCCATTCTTAAAGACTGGTTCCAGGCACAGAATCTTTTCCATTTGTCAGCATAAGATTTTCTAGTACTAGGTCTTCTCGCTTCCAAGATGACATCCATCACAGGTTTGCTGAGGGATCATAAGGGTGAATTTAAGTGATTGGCCAGGCTGCAAGATTCAATGTTGGAAGCTGAGGGTGCAGAATTTGGTTCTCCTGCTGAGACAGCAAGGAAGGGGTCTGAGGCAGATGCCATGGAGATATTTTTGACAGACTGCACAGGAGTGGGTACCAGTGTTGGCGTGGCCAGTCTGAAGCAATCAAAATCATTCTTGGTTTGTCCTGTTTGACTTTTAGCAGAACTTTGGAGAGCAGAGGCAGAGGGGGATAGGCGTAAACTCATAGGTTTTTCCCAGCTGAAGGACAGAGCATCCACTTTCCAGGTGTTTTTTGTGAGGAGTCCTTGTGCAAAACTTGTTCAACTGGTAGTTCTGGGGGGAGGCAAATAGATCTATGTCTGGGCTCCCCCATTTGCTTGTCAACATGTTGAAAATCCATGGTTCCAGTTTCCACCTGTGAGGGTCCATGAGATTTCTGCTTAGTCCATCTGCCAGTGTATTCAATTTTCCTGGCAGGAATTGAGCTTGTAGGTGCACTTGGTAGCTCAAGGCTGTGTTCCACAATGCCATGGCTAGTCTGCAGAGGGGGTAAGAATGTGTACCCCCCCCTGCTTGTTTATGTACGACATAACCGTGATGTTGTCCGTGTTTACCATTAGATGTCCTGGAAGAATGTAGTCCTTGAAGGCTGTCAGAGCATTCTGCACAGCTAACCTTTCTTTTTAATTGATATGTAGGTGCATTTGAGTTGGGTTCCATTTGCCCTGAATGCACTTTCCTGCCAGGTGAGCCCCACCATGCATAGTCTGATGCATCTGTAGTTAGGGTTTGGGCGGCAGGGGGTAGTGTGAATGGCAGTCCCTTGTTTTGGTGGCAGGCCTCTGCCCACCATAGGAATTCCAGGCGTAGGCAAGGTATGATAGGAATCATTGTTTCCAGGCTGTGACAATGTTGATTTCATAGACTTTTAAAGTACCACTGTAGTTTCCTCATATGCAGTCTTGCATATGGAATTAGAAGAATGCAGGAGGCCATGAACCCCAAGGCTTGCAGTATTTGTCTTGCAGATAGCAGGGTTTTTGTGGCCACTAGTTTGAAGTAAGTTACCAATTGAATTTGCTTCTCTGGCATGAGGAAAGCCATCTGGGCAGTTGTATTCAAGCTTGCACCCAGGAATGTAATCTGTTGAGAAGGTACAAGTTGTGATTTCTTTTCATGTATGGTGTACCCCAGACAAGTTAGAACCCTTTTTACAAACGCCAGATGATTTAGAATTATGCCCTGGTTTTCTGCCTGAATTAGATAATCGTCCAGGTATGGATATATTTGAATATTTCTTTGCCTGCAAAATGCAATAACTGGAGCCAGGCACTTTGTGAATACCCTGGGCACAGTAGACAAGCCAAAGGGCAGTGCAGAGAACTGATAATGCAAGTAGCCTGCTTTGAAGCGGAGGAATCTTCTGCAAGATTCCCTGATTGGGATGTGCAGGTATGCTTCTTTTAAATCTAGAGTTGCCAACCTGGCATCTTTGCCTAGCATAGGCAGTAACTGGTGAAGTGTCAGCATCTTGAATTTTGGAATGTCCCGAAAGGTGTTTAGAGTAGACAGGTCCAGAGTTGGACGCCATGATTTGTCTTTTCTGGGTACCAGAAAAAGCCTGAAATAGAAACCTTGTCCCTTTTCCTCTTCTGGTACTGGTTGAATAGCCCCCATGTTTAACAGGGAAATTACTTGTTTTTGAGCCTCTGCCTACTGATTTGGGGGCAGGTCTGGCCACCCGTTTGGTGCTGACAACGTGTGGAAATGAAATTTGTATCCCTGGGACACTATATGTAAAACCCACTTGTCCTGGGTTATGAGTTCCCAGTTCATTGCATGAAGAGCAATCTTTCCCCCCAAAGGGGCGGCTAAAAGGTAAGTGCTTGGTAATTTTAAAAGGAAGTCATTGAGACTGTTTACCACAGGGGGGTGTCTTGTTATTTCCAGATTTGGAAGTGGAGGCTCCCCATCTCTTAGATCTGAGAGTCCCCTGGGACTGAAACCTGGTGCTTTTGGTGTGTCTGGGTTTGGCTTGAAAGGATCTGGAGGGAGCTGGAAAAGACCAATTCTTAGTAGGCCAGTGCCTACTAAATCTTGGAGGTTGCACTTGTAAGAAATCTTTAACAATTTGCATAGATTTAGCATTATCTTCCATCTTTTTTAGAACTTCTTCAGCCTTACTGCCAAACAGGCGGTCCTGATTTAAAGGAGCATCCAACAATTTTGCTTTAACATGATCTGGCAAAGATTGCTCCTTAAGCCAAGCATGCCTTCTAAGCCCAGACATAGTAACAGCAGCCCTGCACAAGGCCTCTAAATAATCAAAACCACATTGCAAAGTATGTTTTCCAACATGTTCAGCAGAATGCAATAAATCCTGCAAATCTTTATTTTCCACACAGTCAGGAATCAACATCATTTTCTGTTTAAGCAGTCCAATAGTATGCTGTTGATATTTTAACATATGAAATTGGCAGTTTAAAGCCCTGATTGCCAAGGTTGCAGAAGCATAAACCTTCTTACCCCCTCTATCCAGTGCCCTAGAGTCTCTATCAGAAGGGGTAGGATTTTTAGCAGCAGAAACCTTAATGCCCTTGGGCCCCTGAGAAATGGTTTCTGGATCTGCAACAGGATTTTTGAAAAGGAACTTGTGGGACTCAGGAACCCTGTAGTATCTGTCAGGTTTACTAGGAGCCGGAGGCAGAGAATCAGGGGCCATACCGGATTCCGAAAACACATCATCAACAATGTCTAGTACAGAAGGTATAGCCAAAGGTCTATGCTGAGATAGAAGAAGGAAATCCCTAAGCCTCTTTTTTGAATCAGAAAATTCCTGACTTTCCCAGTGGAAATGCTCCCTTAAGGTATGTAAAGTTTCCCAAAAAGAAAAATCCTCAGGAGGGGAAGCAGAGGGAATGGAATCCTCTGCATCAGAATCCTCATAAGTAGGTATGGACAAATCCAGATCATTAGAAGAGACAGAAGAAACAGAAATCTGATCAGAAGATTCATAGGCCTCTTGGAGGGGGGGCTGACTACCCCTGATTAGAGTAATTAGATCTTCAACCATTTTGATCATTTGTTTTTTAGGCATAGGGGCCTGAACATGTGGCCTGGGCATCGGTTTTTTAGACATAGATCGAGATTTAGACCTTAGTAATGAAGGTGGAGTCGGTTTAATATGCAAGTCTGTAGGCCTGAATACACCCTCAGAAGCCGGTGCCTGCACAGCAGGTCCGGACCCACCCAAGGTAGAGACATCCACAGGTTCCATAGGTGAAGCATCTTGCGGCATACCGGACTCCGAATGGGTCTCAGTAGAGGCCTGTGAATCAGAATTAGCGGGTATCAGGGGCTGTGAAAGCGCCTCACTGAGTACCGGCGAACTGATGACTGGCTTAGGAGAAGTGTTGTCGGCAGTTTTGGACCTTGGCTGCCTGTCTTTATCTTTGCGTTTTTTCAGAATCCCGGTAGTCGGATGGCTAACCGATGACATTTCTGGATAATTAAACCGAGAACCGAAATAGTTAGAGGCAAAAATGTACCGACGACGGATAGTGCACTGATTAAATAAAGCACAAAACCGACAGCAAGGTACATTGTGGTCAGGGCCTAGGCAAGGAATACAGTACGAATGAAAATCTTTGTGAGGTATTTGCTTTCCGCAAGTAATGCAATTATTAACTTTTACTGACATTGGTAAGGAGCAAGAAAAAGTTTCCCCAACGGGGTACTTGGCTTTAAGTTGAAGACTTCAGTTCTGAAACTCGAAAACAAAAATTTCAGGAGTCGGCCGACCAGCACTTGCGAACTGCTTCTGCTTCGGGCACCGCATGGCAAGAAAGACTGCTGTAATGGTGTCGGATGCATGTTTTATACCCCTGACAACCTGACGTCATGGAAGAAGGGACAGCAACCGACGCAGGACCCAAGACTTTGTTAATCAGTTTGACTAAGGGCAACCTGCCAGCAGATTACCCAAATGTAATGACTGCAACAGTGAAACACGACGAACATCTGTACTGGTAAAGATAGTAGTTTAGCATATGGATATATAAGGATACAAGAGAAGACAAAAGATAATATAGTAAACGATAGTGTAAACAAGACAAAAAAACGTGAAGTACAAATGGAGAACCTGTGAATGAATTTGTAACAACAAATACTGACAGGACAATTACAACTAATGGAATGCTTATGAAAACCTTGTACTGATTTGTACATTGATTTATATGTGTCATTATATATAAAAAAGAATACTGATTGGAAGTTACTGATGACTATTCAAGATTCCTACTGGCAGAGGCAAATCTTTCAATATCCTCCCAAGCCATATTGCCAGGTCTTGAGAAAATATTTGATATCTATAGAATACTACTAGTTGTAAAAGGTGAAAATGTCCACATTTTATTAGTCACTACTGTAAAGAGTTTTGTACATGCCACAGAATTACAACACAGAAGTGTGTCCAGCATACTGGTTAATAAAAATCTCCATACGAAATGCTAACAACTCATAAGAATGCACCAGAAAAAAATACTAGTATGCTGGCAGTTTACTCTCATCCTAGAGCTACAGCTATGCCAGAATGCTGCTTAACAACTTTGATAATAAAATATTTTGTATAATCTGGCAGGGAGATATAAGAGTTGAAGAGGTAAGAGAACACAAATGAAGAAATATGTAAGAAATTATACAAAAGGATGAAAAAGGGACAACAGCCACTGTTTTCATAATGGGCAAAATGTACTAAGGAAGAAGCTTGAGGTCATAACAGATCAGTAAAATGAAATCCAATTACTGCAACAAAAGAAAAACATACTATCACCAGGAACTGTTCCTTTCTGAAGGCTTGCAATAATATGGATGGTGTTAAGAGAAAGACTTATGGCTTTGACGCCGGTCTTCATGTTGAGCAAGCTGCCCAGCAATCACTTCCAGTGAAAGATTACTTAACAGTAACAGCCTTATGCCCAAAGGGTCCCACATAGTTGCAAACAGGCTATCTTTTCGAAGCAACACAGAAGCTTAGTTATTTGTGAAAAAAATAAATGTTTTATTTTAACAAACTGACCTCTCTTTTCATGTATGACAGAAAATGGGCTTTTGCCACAAAAGTAAACCCAGCTATAACTATATACATGTTTCTGTATATAAAACATATTTTAAAATAAACTTCAAAACATTGCCATTACTACTGTCATAAATCTACTGCTCTCATTTAAGCTTCCAGTCAGTTTATCCCTTCTGAACAATGCCACAGCTATAAAAACAACAAGATGTACATCGTACCAGTTCTAAAAGTAAAAATGCACACATTTCAGTATTAGTAGTGGAAATCCTAAGTCCCTCATAAAATAGATGAAAAATAATGCCCAGTGTGCCTTACTGCTAGTCAGCCACTTGCCTTTATTTCTGAAGTTAAATAGCCAAGAAAGTAATTCAGCAGTCATAATTAATGACCGAGATAAAAATGAGATCTGACAGTTTACACACATTTGTCAACTGCAAAAAAAGGGAGCGCTTAAAGTAGCCTGGTTCTGTGACATTTTAAAACTAGCCCATAGTGTAAGCGTAGAATGACCTTTGATCATGGATGAACCATGTAAAAAACCCAGGAAGTGAAGTTTTATGAAATATACATGGTCTGAAGTATTCCGCTGTTACTGTCAAGTAAGTACTTCTGCCATTCATTTTATTTTCTGCTTTGATGAAAACTATATTTTCTTCTTCCACTTTAAGCAATCTGTTTGGCCAGGTATGTTTGGTATGCTTGATTTAAGTGAGTAAATTGTGAACACTTGATGTGCACAAGCCTAGATCATAATCATAAAATTCTTTGGGGTAATGACACATCAGCAATATTTTGGAAAATTTGGGATAAACTTGATTAGGCTTAAAATGGCCTTTTGGGTCGATAGCCTAGTAAAAACCTATGAATCTATCTATGATGACTTGATCTAAGTGAGAGACAGTGAGACAGAAAGACAAAGTACTACAGGTCTTGGCTAACTTTTAGTACCTGGGTTTCAAATTTCACTTGTTTTTCCTTGGTTATTTTGTTTCCTCGATGTCTACTTACTATGTAGAGTACAGCTTGACCATGTCTTTTGATAAGACTCAAGAGGCCTGTATCACATGCAACCCATGTTTGACTCTCTTCTAGAGTTTTAAAACCAGAACAGATTTTTTTCCCACCTCCCACTCAGTCCCTGTTGTGCTTGTAACCTTGGTAGCTTTTGAGTTGAAAGCTTCTCCTAGTCATCATTACACTGAAAGCTCTAATTGGGAAGCCTCCCCTCTTAGCCTCTTGAAGCTTGAGTTAGCCTCTGTTTCATATCATCCCACTCACAGAGTGCACACTGAAAACTTCAGAATATTATTCCCTTTTTTTCCATATTACTTTTAAGATGTGTAACATCTGGGACTAGACTACCAGTCACTGGAGAGTCTAACAACAGTACTTTTATTTTGTTGAGAGATATTGCAGAGAAAAGTACAGTTTTGTACCTACCATAAATGTAGATGTTCGAGTGTTCACACTGCTGCAGTCATTACACTTGGGTTATCCTACCGTCAGGTGGTCCTGCAGTTGGCCAGAGTTCCAAAGTCTTGGTCCAGCGTCGGTTGCTGTCACTTCTTCCCTGACGTCAGTGCACCAGAGGTATATAAGATGCATCCAACGCCATTTTCTTCAGTTTTTCTTGCCCCAGAAGCCAGGTGCCCCCAAGTAGGTAGGCAATACATATTGCTAATAAAAAATATCAATACAAAATAAAAACAATACCTTCAGTTACAAGCAAATACACCACAAAGGTTGTATAGGATAGAAAGGTATAGATAAGTCCAGCTAGTTCAGAGGGGATGGAGGGAGGGTAACCTGGACTGCAGCAGTGTGAACACTCGAACATCTACATTTATGGTAGGTACAAAACTGTACTATGTTCATCATGTTACACTGCTGCAGTCATTACACTTGGGTAGAATCCCAAAGTTAAGGTTGGGTGGCTGGTCTATAAAGAGTTAGGATTGGCTATGAGGCCCTGCAGAACTGCAGTGGCAAATCCCTCTCTGGACTTAGAGTAAAAAGGCAGGTGGTAATGCTTGGTAAAGGTGTGCACTGAACTCCAAGTTGCAGCCTCCAAAATTTCCTTGGTAGGTACTCCTCTGAGAAAGGCTGTTGAAGTGGCTGTTGCCCTGGTGGAATGTGGCCTAATGTTATTTGGGACTGATTTTCCATGCTGTGTGTAGCAGTAACGAATACAGTGTCCTATCCATTTGGATATAGTCTGCTTTGAGATAGCCTTGCCCTGTGATCCTGCAGCATATGCTACAAACGGTTGCTCAGTTTTCCTGAAAGCTTTTGTTTTGTCCAAGTAGAAGCCAAGCTGCCTGTGTATGTCCACAGAATGCAGAAGTTTCTCCCCTTTATTCTGGGGGTTTGGATAAAAAGTTGGCAAATGGATGGTTTGGTTAAGAGCCACACTAGATACCACCTTTGGCATAAAGGTAGGGTTTGTCCTTAAAGAAACCCTGTCCTGATGAAAAATTATAAAAGGTTCCACTGCCATTAATGCCTGTAGCTCTGAGACTCTTCGTGCTGAAGTTACTGCCAGGAGCAGAGCTGTTTTCCATGATAAAAATTTTAGATTGGCTGTATTGGCTGGCTCAAAAGGTGGCAGAGTTAGTTTTTCCAAAACGAAATTGAGGTCCCAAGTTGGTGTTGGTGCTCTCCGGGGCGGTCCTATGTTTTTAGCCCCTTTGAGGTATTGCTTTAGCAAGGGATGAGAGAATAAAGGAGGATCCGTGTTGTAATGTGCTGAAATGGCAGAGGCGTGGATCTTAATTGATGAGAAGGATAGGCCTCTGTCCAGCATCTCAGTTAAGTATTGTAAAATCTGAGGAATGTTTGGAACAAGAGGGTCAAGGCTTTGAGCCTGGTTCCAGGCGCAGAATCTCTTCCATTTTTCTGAGTAAGCTTTCCTGGTGCTAGGCCTCCTGGCCTCCAAAATGACATCCATAACAGTTTTAGAGAGAGATGTTACCTGTTTGACTAATGAATCTGCCATGCAGCCAGGTTTAGGGTTTTGAGCTGATTGTGCAGGATCTGATTGTTTTGTTGAGTCAGAAGGTGTGGAATTTGAGGCAAAATCCATGGTGGGCCTTGAGCTAAGTTCCTTAAGATAGGGTACCAGTGCTGGCGTGGCCAGTCTGGAGCAATCAAGATCATCTGTGGTTTTTCTTGTCTGGCTTTTAGGAGTATCTTTGAAAGGAGAGGCAGTGGTAGAAAGGCATAAACGTTTAGATTTTCCAGCTGAACAAAAGAACATCCACTTTCCATGCTTGTTTGTGATAAGTCCTTGTGCAGAATTTTTGCAGTTGACAGTTCAGTGGGGAGGCAAAAAGATCTATGTCTGGGCATCCCCATTTTTGCATTACCATGCTGAAGATTTGTGGATTCAATTTCCATTCATGAGGGTCCATGATATTTCTGCTGAGATCGTCTGCCAGAGTATTTTTCTTTCCTGGCAGGAATTGTGCTTGCAGGTGAACTTGGTACGTTAGAGCTGTGTTCCACAAGGTCATGGCTTGCCTGCATAGGGGATAAGAATGAGTGCCCCCTTGCTTGTTTATGTACCACATTACTGTGGTGTTGTCTGTCTTTAATAATAGTTGCCCTGGATGCAGAAGGTCCTTGAAAGCTGTTAGGGCATTTTTGAACAGCCAACATCTCTTTTTGATTGATGTGAAGATGCATCTGTTCTGTGGTCCACTTGCCCTGAATGCATTTTCCTGCCATGTGTGCTCCCCAGGCGTAATCCGAAGCATCTGTTGTTAAGAGTCTGCCTGGCTGTGGGTAGGGTAAAAGGCTGACCCTTGTTTAGGTGACATGCCTGTGCCCACCATCGAAACGCCTGTTGTAGGCAGGGAATCATTGGTATTACTGCTTCTAAACTGTGAGAGTGTTGAATCCAAACACTTTTTAGGTACCACTGTAATTTCCTCATATGCAGTCTGGCATATGGTATTAGTAGTATGCAGGATGCCATGTATCCCAGGGCCTGCAGAATTTTTCTTGCAGGGAGATGGGACTTTTTTGCCAGTAATTGAAAATATTGAGTTAGTTGAGCTTGTTTGTCTGGCGTGAGGTAAGCCATCTGAGCCGTTGTATTTAAGCTGGCACCCAGGAATATAATCTGTTGTGAGGGCACTAGTTTTGACTTCTTTTTGTTTACTGTGTACCCTAGAGAAATTAGCAACCTTTTTACAAATGCCAGATACTGTAGAAGAATGTCCTTTGTCTCTGCTTGAATGAGGCAGTCGTCCAGGTATGGATATATTTGAATTCCTTTTTGTCTGCAAAATGCAATTAATGGTGCCAGGCACTTTGTGAAGACCCTGGGCGCAGTAGATAAGCCAAAGGGCAGTGCAGATAATTGGTAGTGCATTGTACCAGCTTTGAATCTGAGGTATCTTCTGCAATTTTGTCTGATAGGGACATGCAGGTATGCCTCTTTGAGGTCCAGAGTAACAAGCCAAGCCTTCTTGCCCAGCATGGGTAGAAGCTGCTGTAATGTCAACATTCTGTATTTCGGAATATCTAGGTAAGTATTTAGAATTGAAAGGACTAGTATGGGTCTCCAGGCCTTGTCCTTTCTGGGGACCAGGAAGAGTCTTGAGTAAAATCCTTGTCCTTGTTCCTGTTGTGGTACTTTTTGAATAGCTCTCATGTCCATGAGGGCTGAAATTTGTTTTTGTGCCTCTGCCCATTGATTTTGTGGCAGGTCTGGCATTCCTTTTAGCCTTGGTAAAGTATGAAAGTGGAACCTGTAACCTTGAGACACAATATTCAGAACCCATTTGTCTTGGGTGATTGTTTGCCAATTTTGAGAAAAAAGTGCATGTTTTCCCCCTAAGGGGGCTTCCAAAAGGGAAGTGCTTGGCGTACAAAGGGGAAAGTCATTGTGACTGTTTCCTGTAAGGTTGAGACTTGTCCTCACCTCCTTTTGGGGTTGAGGTGCCCCACTGCCATTGTCTGTTTGAGCCTTGGGGTTGAGATCTGCCTCTTGGGTGTCTGTATCTGCCTCTCTGTGGCCTGTCTGATACTGGAAAGAACCAATTCTTAGTTGGCCAATTTCTGCTAAATCGAGGTGGCTGTACCTGTAAGAAATCCTTGACTGTTTGCATAGATTTAGCTTTATCCTCCATTTTCTTTAACATCTCTTCTGCCTTAACACCAAACAAGGTATCATGCTGTAAAGGAGCATCCAATAATTTTGCCTTAACATGATCAGGTAAACTCTGTTCTTTTAAACAAGCATGTCTTTGAATCACCGAACCTGTAACTGCGGCTCTACAAGAGGCCTCTAAAGAATCAAAACCACATTGCAGAGTATGTTTTCCCACCTGTTCAACTGCATGCAATAAATCCTGCATTTCTTTACAATCAGGAGCTTCTGAGCTTGCAAGCATTTTCTGTTTTAACTGAGCCATTAAATATTGTTGGTACTTAAGCATGTGAAACTGGCAGTTTAAAGCTCTTATTGCTAAAGTTGCAGAAGTGTATACTTTCTTCCCCCATCTATCCAAAGCTCTGGAATCTCTGTCAGAGGGTACTGGATTTTTTGCAATGGAAGCCTTAACCCCTTTTGGACCCTGGGAAATAGTTTCTGGATCAGCAGAAGGGTTTTTATAAAGAAACTTGTGAGAGTCAGGGACTCTGTAGTACCTATCTGGCTTGGCTGGTGCAGGGGGCAAGGAATCGGGAGATAAGCTGGATTCAGAACACATCAACAATATCTAGCACAGGCGGGATAGCCAGGGGCCTGTGCTGAGGCAATAAAAGGAAATCCCTGAGCCTTTTCTTGGATTCTGAGTAATCCTGACTTTCCCAATGGAAATGCTCCCTCATGGTATGTCAAGTTTCCCCAAAAGAATAATCCTCAGGAGGAGAGGCTGAAGGGATAGATAATTCAGCATCAGAGTCCTCATAGGGGATAGAGAGTATCCCTGGTCTGAAGAGGAATCAGAGGAAATGGAAACCTGATCAGAGGAATCATAGTCAGTATCCTGCCTAGGCCTTTTCTCAGGAGGGGGATGGGAACCCCTGATTAGAGTAATGAGGTCTTCGGCCATTTTAAGCATCTGTTTCTTAGGCATGGAGAACTGTCCAGGAGAATGCTGTACTTGTTCCTTTGTCTTTAATGGTACTTTTGTCTTGGCTGTTGTTTTAAAGGTAAGTTGTGAAGGTCTGAAAACACTCTCAGCAGCCGATGCCTGCTCAGTGGCTCCGGACCCATCTGAGGGATTAGTTTCCGTAGGCCCAATACCTTGAGTTTCCAGAGGCCTAGTTGTCTCCACGTGGGAGTCGGGGGCAGCCTGTGGCTATGAGGTAGCGGGTGTCAGGGGCTGCGAAAGTGCCTCACTGAGAACCGGCGACTAGCCTAGAAGAAGTTTCATCGTCGGTTTTGGACCTCGGATGCCTCTCTTTATCCTTGTCCTTGCGTTTTTTCGGTATTGCGGTCGTCAGTTGATCCAACGGCATAGTATAATTGAACCTTCAGCCAAAGTAGTGCAAAGCAAAATCAAAACATCTTTTTATAGTGCGTTTGTTAAATCTAGCACAAAACTGACAACTAGTGATGTCGTGATCAGGGTCTGGGCATAGCATACAGTAAGAGTGGAAGTCCTTATGAGGTATTTGCTTCCCACAAGAAATACAATTATTAACTTTTTCTGACATCTGTCTGAGGCAAGAAAAAAAGTTTCTCCAACAGGGTACTTAGCTTTATTGAAGACTTCGGATCTGAAATTCGACTTCGAAAATCTCAGGAGTCGGCCGACCGGCACTTGCGAACTGCTTCTGCTTCGGGCACCACGAGGCAAGAAAGACTGAAGAAAATGGCGTTGGATGCATCTTATATACCCCTGGTGCACTGACGTCAGGGAAGAAGCAACAGCAACTGACGCTGGACCAAGACTTTGGAACTCTGGCCGACTGCGGGACTGCCTGATGGCGGGATAACCCAAGTGTAATGACTGCAGCAGTGTAACACGATGAACATCTTAATTTCCTGCCCTTCCTTGTGATCAACAATCACTGGAAAGCCTGAAATTTGCTTCTTAGGAGCCAGCATGAGATTAATGCTACTACTTAGCTTCTGGTGAGAGAAGGAGCAGAGGAGCACTAACTTCTGCTGGCCTCTGTTTAGGCAGTGTATATGGGACTTCATTGAGTGGTCTTTTGCAGTATTGGTGAAAACCTCTTCAAGGTCTTTGTGTAGCTTGGCTATCTGCTGTGTTCAGCTGCTGTAGACACTATCCAGGGTGTCTTCTTAGAGAAGAGTTGCCCACCCCTGAACATCTGGGGTAATACTACTTCTCAGGAAGCAGCCTGGGACTAGTGCATGTTTTCTTTCCTAGTGAGAAAAGAAGCAAAACATCACTGATTCTTGACTGTGTGTAACTTTGTTGAGACCAGCACTATCTTCACTACCAGACAGTAACACCTCCAGTAATTAACTCCAAACCTCATAGGTGTTACTTCCCCTTTAGCACACATTAGTAAGACCCTGGAACCATGAATTTGCAACTTTCTAACTGCCTCTGTAGCCAGGCTGGTTGAAATAGGCATCCCAAGACAGTGTAGCAATTGTCTCATGTTTATTGACAACCACCTACTCCATAAACAAACCAAGACAGTGTGTAACAGATGTGGTTATACAATGTTATTGGCAGCAGCACTCTCAAGTAAAGCCACTATAAAACAAATGTCTTTCAGCTTTTCCTGGTCAGGGGTCGCCACAGCGGAATGATTGGCAGTGGATTTTTACGGTGCTGAGGTGCCAGCCCGATGCCCAACCTTCAAAGAAGGCACACCCATTCATGCACACACTTACCTGCATGTCTTTAAACATCACTCGACCACGGGGAGGACATGCAGACTCCACAAAGAAGGCGCTCCAGACAAGAACTGAACCAGAGAACTTCTTGCTGTGAGGCGACAACACTAACCGCTGCACCACCGCGGCCTCAAGTAAAGCCACTACAAACAGCAAAAAGATTATCAGTAACACAACACCACACTATACCTATCACACATAGTACAAATGCTGAGGCAGTTAAAAGTAACCTACCTAAACAATAAAGGCCTCCTAAATGTAACCCAAAAATAAGTACCACAGTAACCTCACAAACAATCAGAGCAGGCAATATCCACCATGAAACATGCACCTAAGAATCACAGTATCTCATCTCCAAATCTCATTAAGTCAAATCTCCACATAATCCAACATCCTAGTCATAGGTCACTACATAATAAGATACACTGATGCACCACTACCCAGGCTGAGTGAAAAAAGGGCCACGGTTAGTTGCCTACTGGATGCCACGTTTTGCCACATCATGCATAGACTCAAGTCATTGCACTACAAGTACACATATGACACAGTCATGGTACAAGTGTGAGTAAATTACTTGGGACATACCTCCTGATACTACATGAAGAGAGACATTATGGATCTCTAAGAATATGTGGTATGAACATAGCCTTGAACAGCATTTTACAATCATCCAGAATAATGTTGCAATATGAACAGAAAATTGTTAACTTCAACAATTATCATAGCTTCTAATGTCAATCAAGGAGGTGCAACATACATCAGTTTGGGAGAAGATGGCAGACAGTCCTAACTGCCTTGCCAGGGATGGTGTGTAACGATCTCCCCATGGCTTATGTATAATGGCTTAAACACTGTCCACCCACACAGTGCCGTTTTTTATGTAATGCCAGTTGGAAGAACCTTCCAACTTAACAAAACAGAATCAGGATAACATAAAGGTATTGCTGCTTAATCGCAGAAACCTCAACAAAACACTTCACACTCTACAGGCACTGCTTACCACCCCTTATCCTGGAATGCAGAGATATATGCATTGGCACAGAGATGTCACTCGATGCCATTGAGACTAATTTGTCACTGCAGGGTTTCAACACCTACCCACGTATTCAGGTATACCACACTAGATGAAGGCACTAAAGGTGTCAATGTCACTACATTCATAAAACAAAATCTCATCTCCAGACTTGTGAGGCAGGATAATGACCTGGAACTCCTCCACATCCAATGTACCATTAACAAAATACCTTATTACATTATAACTAACCTTTACTTATCTAACATCTCACTATCATAGCTAACTGTAGGACACCCCTCTACTCCCCCACTGGCCCATATCTCCTGCCTGTCTAGTAAGGAGTCCTTATGTATTAGGCCAACACCATTCCTTTATGGGACTTGAGTTACTCCCATCAACTGGGAGACGTGTACATCCCCAAACATGTATGCCCAGAGACTGGACCACATTGTCTGCACCCCAATGAGAGGAGAACAAATCCTGTTCTTGGCCCTCACCAATATGGGTAATTCTGCTCCCACTAGTTGCAACTTCCTCCCTAGTCAAATCAGACCCTAAATTTGTCACATTCATCATAAGACTGAAGCTGGAAGAATCTTCAAATACATCAATATTCACAGATTATATGAAGGCTAACCTACTAAAACTGAGTGATGACCTTGCTAAAGTCAACGCCCCCTTCCAGTCTGAAGACTCCACTACACATTCCAATGAAACACAAGAAAACAAACGGCAAAATCCCAAAGAATAAGGCACCGCACCTGGAACAGCAAATAAATTTATTATAAAGCACTTTTCGTCCACACCAAATAGTTGAACTTCATCAGATACAAGCATAGCTCTCAACCAATCAGGGACAAATTTCAATAGAATCAGGGACAAATCCAAAAAAAATCAGGGACAATCAGGGACACTTTTAAAATGTTAGTGCTATTAATCTGAGTCATTGACAAAACCATAACATATGAATTAAAATACATTTTCTGAAGTAAAAGTCAATAAATCTTAATCATTGTCTTTATTCATTAAGTATAATTCACCACCTTTCTTCCAAAAGTCAGTAGTTTTAGGAGGGATTACGAGGGACAGATCTAAACTTTGATTTAAAATCAGAGACATCCTTGAAAATCAGGGACAGGTGAGAAGTATGAATACAAGTACTTCATTCACAAGAAACAGTTTAAATAACCCTCTCAGTAAGTCACATGACATCCCAGCTAAAATTGAAAGTGCTAGTCACACCTATTTAAGAAATAACAGCATATATTTAAAGTGACCATGTTAATACTTCTAAAATTCACAATTACACTAGTGAAAACAAAAATATGTTAAACTTCTAACAATTTAATAGAACAATGAGTATAAGAACAAAACTTAAAAATGTAAAAGTGTATTTAGGGAACGGTCCCCAATACTATCTCATTATATTTTTCAATTTCAAAATACACATTATGGAACATGTATCATTGAGTCCTGGGTGGTTGTAGACATTTAATCGAATTTGCCAAATAAGTTCTAGTCTTTCAAGTTTTAACTGGATGGGGCCTTCCCTAGGATTCTGTGCCTCCTGATCTATAACTCGAAATTTAAATGTGTGTTCAGGATTCATAAAGATATGCTTTGCCAAAGCTTTTTCCATTTTTTATCTACTGATACTATATACATGTTCGTAGACTCTACCCTTAATCTTTCTTTCTGTTTTACCTATGTAGAATGATTCACACAACTGAGACTTGGCTAAATAAACCACCATCATAGAGTTACAGTTGTGTTTCAGTCTACATCTTATTGTTGTGAGGCCCACGTCCACGTACCTACAGTAATGGCAATTCCCGCACTGCTTCGTTCCTGCATAAATTGAGTTGGATTTAATGTTTCGTTTAAGCAGATTTTTAAAATTGGTAGCTCTTCTCAAAATAAATTTAGGAGAAGGCCCCAATTTTGCTACTAATTCCTTGTCTTCTGTGAGAACATTACAATTTTTGCAAACTATATCTCTAATGTAAAGTCCAAGTTAAAACCTAAAGTTACATTCTGAAGCAAGAGTTGTAGTAAAGTTGTTGTTGTTACTACATGTATTGACTCCTCTGACTGTATAGTATATGGGGAAGAAATGGTTACAGTCTGAATGATGTTTAAAATTGGCCTATAAAAACAATTATGCATTTTGGACCTAACTTCATCTATTAAGTCATCCAATAATGAGGCTGGGTAGGCTTTTCTCATAAACATTTGTTTTAAAAATTCACATTTGTTGTGGAAATCCATTTCAGTAGTTACCATTCTAGCAGCCCATACGAGTTGCCCTTTAACCACTGATCTTTTTGGTGGTATGGATGGGCACTTGTGTAGTGCAAGAATGTGTTTGAATAAGATGGTTTCCTAAAGATTTTAGCTTCATATCTCCCCTTCTCTTTGACTCCACTACATATGTAGAATCCTTTACCACCAATGTATATATACATTGATTTCTGTCCCCTCAAGTACAATGCCAAATATAAGAATAAACCCCAGTGGTGGAATCCACTACAAACAAGCTATATATACAGTAAAAGACAACTCACTATATGCAATAATAAATATAAATCTCAGTAAGTCAAAAATGCTCTTGCTAAATTTAACAAGAAATTCTGGTCCCTAATCAAATCAAGCAAAGCTAGACATAAGGTAAAAACAGCAACCTAGGCAAAAGACAACCATAACGTCTTCTTTAACTATGTTAGAAACCTCAGAATCATTGCACAGCACTGCACACAGCAAACACTAAATTATATCACATACTTATGTCCTGAGGACATAGCCAGTCTACTAATAGATACATTTAGCTCTAACTTCAACTCACTCTTTCCTTCTATATTCCCAGTTCATACACTTGCATCCACACTCCCCTCAAATCTTTCAAGAACAAGTCCTCAATGTACTCTCCAAGGCCAAGAACGCTGCTTCCATGGGACCAGAAAACAAGACCTGTAAAACTTCTTGCAGAGGCTATTTACTATCATCCTCCATAACAGGCTTTGTGCTGGATAAATGTAGGACAGCAACAGTCAGTCATCTCCCTCCTAAAGAAGGGTGGGGTGTTAACGGACCCAGGTAATTATAGACCCATAAAGCTGATCAGTCTCATCTATAATGCTATAAAGAGGTTTGCTAAGGGATTATTAAAGACATAGATAGCTTGCAAACTCTTGACCAATTCCACTTGGGTTTTGTTAAAGGCAGATCATGCCTGCTTAACCTGGTCTACTGCTTCAAAAAGGGTACTGAAGCAATGGATGAGGGAAAAAAGTACATACTGTATATATCTATACCTTGCAAAAGCTTTCAACACTACCTCACACTCAGGTGTTTTTGATAAACTCTCACACCTAAATATTAATCCCTACACAACTCAGTGAATAGCAAACTGGCTCACAAACAGAACCTGGGAAATTAGAGAAGGTGGCTCCTCTACCGTCTCTAAAAGACTTGTCAGTGTACCCCAGGGTCCCATGCTTTTACCACACTTCTTTATCATTTACTTCACAGAGGTCAAGGCTAATGTTGAGGATTTATGGCTGACATGGTCTGCAGATGTCTGTAAACTTGGTGCTATCATAAGCTCTCCAGAGGACAACAGATCCTCCATTAGGTTCTTTCACAAACAAACAACTGGTGTTATAACAATGGACTAAAAGTAAATGCGAAAAAATGCATAAAAGTCTGTTTCAGAAAGCATGATACCCCGTGTAACTATTACATTGAAACGCACCCCAGAAAATCGATTCAGTAATTAGGGACCTGGAAACCTATGGGGACAACAAACTGAGAAAGTTACTTATCACTGTACAGCTTATTACTAATGGTATGGTGTCAGGGTCCAGGGATGTGATCATTCCACTGTATTTGTACTCACTGAGTATAACGTCCCCTTCAGTATGCACCTGTCTAAACACTTAACACAACTTGAATGACCACAATGCTTTCTCACCAAGAAAATCAACACCCTACATCATGAAATCTACAATGACCATTATTTTCTTCTCGTTATCATACAGGACACTGAGGGACAATCGCTGCTTCACATGCACAACCTCAACAGACCCTATCATCTTACAACAGCTGAACATTTAAAAGTCCAGTGGTGGAACAAACACCTCATCTCTTCTTCAACATAAATAGAGCATGTTATAGGAATAGATATGCACCACAGAGAATGCCACTTCTTTGGAATTGTCTTCCTCTCCACATAAAGCCAAGTATGTCCCTTATTCTTTTAAAAGGAAATCTATATGAAAGGACGGGAAACAGCATATCTGCCCCATTTAGCACCCCTGTCCCTTATGGCTAGGTTTAACATGTAAATGTTTTGCTCAGACTAGGGTTCTTCACCCTTAAACTACAAGGGCTACAAATCTCAATAGAATGCAGGGCTAGAGTTCTAAAAATCCTCATAAATCAATAGCATTGTAAGTATCTATGAATTTATGCATGTGAATAGAATTTAAATTAATTAAAATTGGCAGTTTCATGGAAACTTCAACAAAATCACCAATTTTAGGCCCACTGTAATTCTGTCTCCTCTATGTATTCATTTTTCCAGTATTTTGGGGAGACAGTTTCTCCATAATTTTCTCCAAGGAAAACTGCTTACCCCTAAACAACATGGTTGTCAACCACCTCATAGTACGACTGTCCTATATCCTATGTAGACACCATCAACAAGGACACAGCCAATGAAAGTTTTCTATCATCTCTCTTTGCAGACTTATCCAAAGCTTTTGATACAGTCTCCTCAACAAACTCCTGTCAAAGATGTCTACCCTGGGCCTCTTTGACACTATGGTAAAATTGTTTTCCAGCTAAATGCCACAGAACTTTCAGTCAGTAAAAAGGCTCTCAGTGGCTTCCCTTTTTCTTCCAGTAAATAGTGGTGTTCCACAAGGCTGCATTCTTGGTCCTCCTCCATTTCACCATGTTCATGAGCAATCTTTACATATCTTGTCAACAAGCATCACTTATACAATATGCTGATAATTCTACTCTTATATGCTCCTGTGACAGCCTACCCCAGCTACAGACTATCATCCAAGATGCCTTTAACTCAGTGGAAATCTGGCTCTGACAATCAACTTCTACTAACCCCCCCCCCCCTCAAAAAAAAACATGCTTTTAATTTTTCTTAAATGTAACACCCAGGGAAAAAAAATCAAAAACTTAATAATACTGGTATTGAAGTTGTTTCTCATACAAAACTCCTAGGTGTAACAAGAGATGATAATCTGAAGACAGAGTTCCACATACAAACTCACCAAAAACTATGTATGCTTTATACGGGTTCAGGCACCTAGGCAGCAAGACATTTCCCTGTGTTATATTTGACTGGGGACACATGGCTGAAGTGACAGTTAGCTGCAGAGAAATATGGCTGTTTGCAAATTCCCTGTGGGCAAAGAGAAGAATGTGTTGCCATGCCCACAACTTCAAGAACCAAAGTCACAGGGGGAAAACAATGTCCATGGTCTCCAAGGGACCATAAGACAGCAGGCAATATGGCAGGCATCAGCAGCAGGCTGGCCAGAGGGCAGGTCAGTGGCAGTACAAATGCAATGCACAAGGGCAGTACCTTTATAATTGGTGTGTGTGGACCATTACCCCCTTTACATTCTCTAGGAAATATTACCTAAAATGCATACTGGAGCATAAATGTGACTACAATAGCCTGCAGGATTTCCACCATGCTGTAGCACACTTCTACATGTTGTAGTTACATAAGTATGTACTCCACACTGAGCACAACATTCATTACTTCTTCTGCCTCCATGCATTTGGTTATTAAAGCTGTGCGCATGGCGGTATGTGCTTCTCTTTGCCCATAGGAGAATTTGCAAACAGCCATATTTCTCTGCAGCTGACTGTCACTTCAGCCACGTGTCCCCAGTCAAATGTACCACAGGGAAATGTCTTGCTGCTTAGGCGCCAGACTCTGCTTTATACAGTTATGAAATTTCTTACAAACCCAACTAGAACAACTCCAAACAACACATATATTTTACTTTCTCTTCTTTAGCATATTCCCATCTTGACCAATCTATAGGCCACTTTATTACAGTATCATTCTAGCTTAAAATTTAAAGTTGCAAGATTTACAGCCAGTCAACCCTACTATATGCATCACTACTCTGTACTTAAATTGCAAAGGTCGCTTGCATTACCTCATCACCTAGCATTCACACAACTACTGCTAGCAAACAAAATAATGAACAACCCTTCTTCCTGCCCAGCTATCAGCAACATCCTCCACCACTATCTTCCAAACTGGGACTGACCCCTTCACTCAACTGGCAAACAACTACGTGAAATTTATAAACCAAAGACATCTATAGGGCAAATATACTCCAACAGTATGCCATATTTTGGAACTCCATACCAATCCCTATCAGGTCATAAACCAACAATCATTTACTTAAGCCTTTACTAATGGAATTCCTTTCCAACTCTTGGCTCTATTCCTGTACCACACAAGGCAAATACCATAAATATCTCTTTTTTTCTCCACATGTCCTCTAAATATTTTCTCTATTATGTGATGTTGCAGAAGGAAAACTTCTACCAATACTAACACTTTTCTATCTTTTCGTACTCAGTTTGCATTTATCTTGCATATATTTTTTTCTTTCATACTTACTTATCTCAAATGCCTGTATCTTGTTTATTTTCTGTGGATTAGTTTGATGTTTATATTCTTCTCTTACCATTGTATATTTTATTGTGAGGGATTTTGATCTACTGTTGTAATTTGTATTCTGTGGAACTTTTCTTCCCAGGTTTCTGTTGAAAATGAGTTCTTGCCTAGTCGGACTTTCCTGGTAAACAAATGTCAGTAAATAAATAAATTAAACGTCTGTTAACCAGTTGTCTTGAGGATGGCTTACCGAATAGTCAATCTAAGTGCTAGAAAGTTACTCATCCATTATAATAGGACTCTGACTCACACCTTTCAACCTCTCAGTGTAAGAAATCTGGACAAAGACAGAAAAAATGGGGGGGACAAAGGCTCAAAAATAGGAACAGAATTTAAATATTGCTCCAATAAACTTAGAAAGTTGCTAGAATAACAGATTTTGTATAATTATGTATTTTCTGAAGGGTATAAAGTCTGAAACTCAAATGTTTGTCATTACTTAGTGGCTTCAATTTTCAATGATTTTCTAGAAAACCACAAATTTTATGAGGAATAGACCAAAAATATGAGGCAAAAATCTGAACATTCTGCAAAAATCTGTACAGTTCAGAGGTATGCTCTGACTCCTTAATCTGCCATGCATTTAGCTGTTAATTACACGTCGTTACACACTGTGTGGTGTCACCAGTGAGTATTTACTACCTGTGTTAATGAATCTCCCTTAGTAAACCAACTTTACATGAAATGCAATGATTTGTGTCAAGTCCAGATCCATAAAAATGATATGACTGACGAGTACAGAACTCATTAACAGCAACAAACAGACTGGATAAAAAAAAAACATAGAAGATAAAATAGCATAAGCATAATATAACAAAAGTGATTCATGTCATTCAGGTTAATCTTTCAACAGTAGTAAGAGGAATGATCAGTCAAGCAACAATAGCATTCATCTGTATTGTGGTTTTGACCTCAGGAGTACTTTTCTAGTAATTTTGAAAAACAGACAATACACCAATGAGAAATATTAGAATGCATTTACTGATATGACATTTCATGCAATTTGTAAAGTGCATACACTATTAAGGTCTCAGCTGGATGTACTCTTGCTTTTGATGCTGAGGGGGGGAGCTGTGCACTCTAACCCATAAGAGGCACTTGTTTCACAATTTGGTACTAACGCAACAGGAGCAGCAGCATGACATGAAGCAAATCCTCAGTTCCTGAGGTGACTTCCTTAGAAAAGTACAGTTGCATAAGTCCTACTTACCTGTAAAAGTGGATGTTCAAATTCCTCACTGCCTCAGGGGCATTTTGGGTTATCTACCAAGGTAACTCAGTACTGGCCATCTTTCAACAGCTTAGATTCACCTCCCTCTCTCTTGGTGTGACAGCTGATTAGCTGAATGTATCCTGAGAGGCAAGCCTTCAGCTTTCACAGGGAGCTCAGGCTTTTTTGCTTCCACAAAGAAGGAGAGGAAAGTACCTGAAGCCAGAATCAACTAGCAAGACTAAATTTGCAGTCAATCACAATATCATATAAAAAACAACACCTGAATCAAAGAGGATGAAACCCATCTCAACTGTATACAACCTAGGGAATGGTGGGTGGGTGCTGCCACTGAGGTACTGAAGAATTTGAACATCTATTTTTACAAATAAGTAGAATTTGAGCATTTGTACTGTGTTCTTCATTCCCACTGTCTCAGTAACATTTTGCGCACATTCCCAAAGCTTACCCTACCTGGGAAGTGGAAGGATAAGGATCCAGGAGCTCCTGGAGAATGGTCCTAGCAATGCTGGTTCTGGACCTAGAAATGTAATCCAGTTTATAATGCTTTATGAAGTTATGAACAGGGGACTAGGGTGCTGCCTCTAGAATGCTTTTAGAGTCCACCCCTTTTCCAACATGCCATCAAACGGGATACAGCATAAATACAGTGAACATTAAACTCGACTGGAAGAGAGTAACAGAAAACAATAACAGAGGACAAGCGTCATGAAGGAATTTCTAGACAGGATGACCTTTCTTAGTCTCCGTATAGGAGACAAACAGCTGTTCAGCATTCCTAAAGGGCTTTGGTCTGTCAAGGTAGTATGTGATCTGCCTGTGTGCATCCAAAGTATGTAGAATATTTTCTCCCTTGTTTAATGGATCAGGATAGAACACTGGAAGATTGAGAGCTAGAGTCAAGGTAAATTCAGAAATAACTTTAGGCATGAATGATAGATTAGTGCATAAAACAACCATATTCTTGTGAAAAATCAGACAGGGTTGGCCGACCATGAGAGTTTGCAGATCAGAGACTCACCTTGCTGATGCCAGAGCAGTAAGTAAAATAGTCTTCAAAGTAATTAGACATAAATCAGCCTGAGAGGCAGGTTCAAAAAGGTGGTAAGGTCAATTTTTCAAGATCCCAGGGAGAAAGAGGAATTTGCTTTTGAAGGGGCTTCACATGCAACACTCCTTTAATAACCTGTTTGATCACAGAAAGAGATGAAAGAGGGGCTCCATGAGCAGACAGACTGAGATGGCCGCAAGATACACTTAATAAAAGTATATAACGAACCATCTATAAGTAGCACACCTAAATATTTCAAAACCATAGGGATCAAAACCCTTTTGGGATGTCTGTTATTGGCTTGGCACCACCTAGAAAAACCTCTTCCACTTGAAAACATAAGATTTTCTAGTTACAGGTTTTCTTACTTCCTTAAATACCTGCTGCACATTCTCATGCAACGACTGCTTAAATTGTATCAAAACAGAATCATCCAGGCTGTTAGGTGCAATTTCTCTAACATGGGGTGTACCATTCACCCTGGATCCTGTCTGAGCAGAACCAGTCAGTGAAGAAGCTTGTGGTAATTGTCCTTGGCCAATTCCATTGAAAGGGAAAACCAATTTTGCCTATGCCAAAACAGAGTTATCACAATGATAGCTGGTAATTCTTTCTGAATTTTCTTCTCCTTTCTAGTCCTGTTGCCTCTGAATTCCTTTCTCACTTTTTCTCTGCTTTCTCCCCATGGCATCCTTGACTACAACTATTCTCACTTGCCTCTTCTACTGTCTATATACTTCCATGGTCCAAAGACATCAGTGCACTACCCAGTAAGTGAATATAAATAAATAAAAATAAAATAAATAAAGTACTTTGGGAATCATTAGAAAGTGTGGAAATGCATACAGAACATTCCTGACCATGGGAATGGCAGGGCATTTGTCTTTTAAGCATGGCTATAAGGGTGTCTTGAGCAGATTTTTTTTTAGTTATCTATTTTGAAAGAAGTTGAAAAGATCTACTTGAGGTGTTCCCACATTTGAATCAAGTTCTGGAAGACCCCCACATGTCGCTTCCACTTGTTCGGGTGTATCTAGGATCTGCTTAGTATGCCTGCCACTGTGTTTTGCTCTGACAGAATGCATGAGTACCAAAGAGTCAAATAATGCTTTATAGCTAGCTATCAGACTATTACTGCCAACCAGCAAAGAGTATATGACCTTGTACCCTATTGCTTATTCAGGTACCACAGCACAGTAGTATTGTCTGTGACCACTACAAGAGGACCTGGAGTCCAAAAGTGGTGAACTTTTCAGGCATGAATCTCTGCCAACATCTTTATTTTGTCTATGTGCTTCAGTATGTTCTGAGGACACCACAAGTCTTGCACTTGAACACCAATGGATACTGATCTCCACACAAGATCTGAAGAGTCCATCTGGACAGATTGGACTTGGGTCTAAAGACAGAAAGGGACTCGTGGATTCAGAGAAAAGTGATCCATCAATCACTGCAGTTCCTGTTTCACAAATCCCAGTATCTGTACCTGGAAATCCAAGGGATGAAGGTGCAGGGTCAAACAATTCTTCAAGTATGACTACATTTTTCTCATCTGTAGTCTGGTTAGTGGTATCACAAGGGTCACTAACGCCATGAGGCCTATAATTTTCAGAAACTCTCTTACACAGCCCACATCTAGAAGAGAGAAATCCAAGAAAATGCCCAGTTAAGTCAGAACTTTCTCTTCTGTCAGGAAGGCCATGCTTTTCATTGTGTCCATCCAACACCCCAGGAAAACAATTCATTGAGAGGGTGTGAGGAAGGACTTTTGAAGGTTCAGTTTGAAACCAAGGGTGGGAAAGCAGGGATACAACACTGTTAGAGGACTCTAAGCACCTGGATACAAAATCTGCTCAAATCAACAATTCATCTAAATAAGGAAAATATGGATGCCTAGGGTTGTGCAACTGGCAACCACTGGGACCAGACACTTTGTAAACACTTGAGATGCAGCAAACAGCAAAGGGGTAATGCAGAAAACTATCAGTGTAAGTCAGACATGTCAAATTTCAAAACTTTTCAGAAAATTGAAGCAATAGGAAGGATGGTAAGTGTTCTAGAGTCACCATGCAACAGTAATCTGGAAACAATGGTAGGACCAAATGTAAGGTGAGAATTTTGAATTTTGGAACATTTACACAGGTGTTTAGAAAGGACTAATCTAGGATGGGTCTCCAGGAGTGCTCCTTTTTGTATCAAAAATATTCTGAAATAAAATCCTTTACCTTTGTTTCACAGTCACTGGTTCCAGGACCATTGCTTCTAATATGTGATGGAGCACTGTAGGCAACAGTTCTGTCTGGTCTGGTGTATGTGGGGGAATTCCCCTGAAAAGGGAACAATTTTCTGTCCATTGACAAATGCATACTCTCCAAATTATTCTAAGAACCCCGTTATCTCAGATTATTTGTGGACTGGCTGCAGGGTTATGAAACAGCCTGGGGGGAGAAGGAAGAGAAGGAAGGGCCTGGGGGGGTGAACCTGTCACTTGGCACAGTCATTCAATTGCAGGGGTGGGTCCTTTTTTTGGAAAGGAATCCCATCTTGTTTGGATTCAAAGAATTATACTCCCCCATTTAATTTTAGATCCCTGATTTTTGTTTGGCTGGGATTTTTTTGTTCTGACCCTTGAAGGAAGATGTCTTGTTTGTGGACAACTTGAGCACATGAAACACCCTAGATATCCCATTAATTAATTTGCCTTTATCATCCCACTGCTTGAAAATCTGTGTAACAGAGGGATGAAACACCAGTTCAGTACTTAAGGTACATTCAAAATTTCAGCTTTTAAATCACCACAGAAGTTCAGATTACATAACCTAACATACCAACTTAAAACAACACAATAAAAGTACAGTTGTGTAAATAAACTTACTACAACAGTAGAGGTTCAAATGATCACTGCTATAGCAGCCTTAGCTACATGGGTTATATACTACCTTCATGGCAGCCGGCCAGCTTCCAAAGCTTCAGGGTACCTTCCATGTGCCCAAACTGTCAGGCAGCTCAAACAGAGCTAAATAAAAGACAAGTTGGAATGCCAAGCCCTTCTGAGCTTTACTGCTGCCAAAACATATGCTCCTCTGAGGTTTTCAAGGATTGATAGCCAGGTTGTGCTATCTAATTACTGCTATCAGTAGTATAACTACTGTTATCAGTTCATTTACCTGTTTAACAGGTATCTTCAGATTTCAGAATGCTTTATGACATATTTTTAGGAGTCATTGTTTGATTTACTGGCAGTCAGTTGCAGTATCTATTAACATTACCCTAGAGAGATGTTGCTTAATGATATTTAATTTCTCTTCTGCTTTGATATAAAAGCATGTGGTAGTGTTTGGCGTGGCAACACTGCACTGTATAATTAAGGGAGGTAAACACACTATCTAACCTATGTAGTTTGATACAAACACTTCACTGAAGCTGCTGAATTTTAAAGATGCTTGTCTGCTTGTTAATGTGTAGCATAACACAAGGAATCCTTGCTTGTTAAGTAGAATACAGAATTACATGACTGTTTTTTTGGGGTCTACAAAAATTCTTTCTTAAGTAATAAGCTTAGCATACTTACTTTCTTATCAACATATGTTTCCATATGGCCTTTACAGCCAAGCCTTCCTGCAGGAATTTTTCTTAGACCTTAGCTTAGAATGAAAATGTTAATCAAATCTATTTATCCAAAGCTTTTTAACTTGTGTAAACAGTCATGTTTATCAAGGCATTCTTTTATGTCTTTTCAGCGCATTTTTTATTTTTTAGAGACGGAACAAAAATGAGACTATTATTATTATCAAGCATTATTCTAAGCATGCCCAGTAGTATAGGGAGAAGAAGAAAAGAGAGATTAGGACATGTACAACAGGAGACGCCCTAGATTCCTGTCAAATTAATGGCACAAAGCTCCCTGCTGATCCAGTCATAAAACTGTGCTTTACAGATACATGGCAGAGTAACACAGGATGAATTCTGTGGTGGTAGTTGTGGCAGGGAATTAATGGCATAATAAAGAACAGCAGTACTATTTTCATTTTATCTGATCTTCCTCATCTGAAAGAAAAACAGTATTGCTGTTTTGCTGTCCTCCTCTGTCAGTCTGCTTTTTTATGCTGGAGATGGTGTGTTCTCCTTTCTTCGATTAATGACAAGTTTCCTCTCGTGAGTAATATCAACTTGTCACACATTTGCTATTTTTAAAATTCTTTATCCCCAAAGTCAAATTTGATAGTGGCAGCCACATTATCTTCCCCTCCCTCTTTATTCACTGCACACTCTTGTTTGTACGAACATTGCATTTGCACTAATATTATGCAGCTGTAGTTCTAGTTTACAGCACTACACATGTGAAGCCAAGGTGTCTTCTAAATCAAGCACCTACAACAGAGAAGCATTCATTCAGTCGTTCATTACGTGTTTAGTTCAGGGTCTTGGAGAGCTGAAGCCCATCATAACTAACATGGGTGCAAGGCAGACGAACTAGCCCTGCATGTTTAACCATCCCATTGCAGGATGCATGCACTCCTTTTCTGTCAACAGCATGCACACAAAGGGGCAATTCAGAGAAATGCTAATTAACATATGTCATATATTTCAGATATAGAGAAAAAAATGGATAACTGAGTGAAAACTCATGTGGACACAGGAAGTACATAAAGACTCCACACAGAACGCACTCGAGCCATGAATTAGACAAGTAAGCAGGTTGTTGTGTCTTTCAGCTTTTCCCGGTTAGGGGTCGCCACAGCAGAGCTCCGATCCGCTAATGATTGGCAGTAGATTTTTACGTGCTGAGTTGCCAGCCCTGATGCACAAACTTCAACGAAGGTATGCCCATTCATGCATGTCTCCACACAGAAGACGCTCTAGCTGGGAATCGAACAGGACAACATCTTACTGTGAGGCGACAACGCTACCGCAGCTCCACCACCGCAGTCTAGACAGGTAAGCAGGTGGCAATACTAAAACTGTTATGCCACTCTCCTTCTTCTTAAAAGAGAAATCTATATATTTTTTCTATAAAAGCAACATAGCTCTTTGCTGTCTTGTTTCACTCACTTACTGGGTGGTCATCAGCTGATATCCTTTATGTGCCCTTTACTCATACCTACCCTTTGAAGAGTCACAGATGTTACCTTCCTCAGATTAAAACATGTCTGGGTATAAAATATTACAAATACTGTAGTACTTTTCAGTGGACCTTTAGTTCCACCATATTTCAGTCATGTAGTTATAACCTGGAGTTGTTCAATATTTAGGCATATAACACACTGTCTGCACCATGCAGCCTCATGACTTCCTTGCAAAACAGTACTAATGACTAATTTAAATTTGTGAAAAACTTACTTATGTGAAGGAGCTGAAATGATCACAAACTTTATTCATGAAGCATGCTCGTAAAAGTAAAGTACTATCTTTCGGCTTTTCTTGGTTAGGGGTCACCACAGCAGATCACCGGTCCGCTTATGATTGGCAGTGGATTTTTACGGTGTCAAGTTGCCAGCCCAGCACCCAACCTTCAAGGAAGGCACACCCACTCATGCACACACCTACCTGCATGTCTTTAAAGTTCACTCGACCACGGGGAGGACATGCAGACTCTACACAGAAGGTGCTCCAGCCAAGAATTGAACCGAAGAGCCTCTTGCTGTGAGGAGACAATGCTAACCACTGTAACACAGAGATTAGCTATAAATATTTGTAACCATATCTTAGTTTAAAGAATCAGATTTAAGTGTACCTTTACTTGAGGAATGCTGCCTGCATGAATGTCACATAGTGGTGTGATTCAAACTTTAGCTTATAGTAATTTCTATTAAATTTACAGTAATTTATTTGAAGATCATTGTTGAAGTAACAGTAATTTTGTTTTCTGAACCATGTTAAAAATGTCTTTTATGTGACACAGGAGTGATTCTGTGTTCATTTTATATATGCTTTACGTAGATGTGACTATTTCAGCTAGTGATGCATTTTTATAAGAAAAGTGTGGGCTGGAATTAGAAAGCTATCTACTTTATTAGGATAGTCATGAATAAGAATAAAGTAACCTGGAAGACTGCAGCTCTCAAAACCGCAGTCACTGACTGTGACTCACTGGAAGCTGCATATGTTGACAAACAGATTGTGTTATCCAAATAAATAATGCAGCAGTGTGGACCTTTGAACCAGGTATCCCTGAATCAGTGTTTTAATCTGATGGCTAGAGGCTTAGCAAAACTATTACAAAGCAGAAGTTAACAATGGCTCACCAATCAATAATAAATCCTGCATTTCAACTGAATGCACTATTGTAGGTTGGAGGTTGGAATCAGGTGTCCACTGCATCTAGACAGGGTAATTAAATATAGCTGAGTTGTCAGTTTGATAGGGTTAAACATGGGAAGACACAGGTATTACAGAATTCCATTGCAGATTGATCAATACTTGAATTATCACTGAAAAAGTGCTGGACATTCTGCACTGACAACGGTCTGCTGTTTTGGACGATTTCCTTAATGGGACATTTTAGTGTGCTTTATCAATAGGTAACTGGTGCTAACGTAGTTTAAATTTATGTAAGGTAATCTTACCAAGCCTTTATGTTTGCATGATGTACGGATGGTTGGGATTGAGTTCAAAGGCTGGTAGAATTCGGATATCAACAGTAGGGTGATTCCGAGTAAGGCTGTCTAACTCATTAACTCTTACTGTGGTGTAGAATGTCATACCTCTAGCAGCCTACACATCATTTTGTTCCAGAGCATATTCTGAAAAAATTACTTACAAAGCATAACATAAACAAATGTAAACATCTTGTAAACAATAAAAGATACTGAAACTGTACAAATAATGTTAACAGTAAGAAGGATTTTTTACAGTGACATTAGTCAGTGCATTCATGGTCTTTCCATAAATATTATATTGTAATGTATACAATCGCGGAATTATATTTCTTTGCTAACTTTCACAAACTGTCATATATTGGAAACTGTAAAACCTAGACATATATTGTTAGCTTTTGTTTACAATACATAAGCTTTCACATGACAGCAACAAATTCATTTCTGGGTGCACAGTTATTGAGATAGTCACAGAAATAAGAAAGGATATGCTTAATGGAATAATTAGAAATAAATAACATTTAATATGTCTTATATATGTGCAATTTACAGTGTAAATATCAAAGACAGTTCTCTCAGAGTGTAAGGTTGATACCACCCAATAGTTTGTAAGTCACTTGTTTTTTGAACTATTAAGTACATATGGAAATAGTGCTTATTTTCATAATTACTAACAGACAACTAGCAATCTCCAGTAAGAGTGTAACATAAATGGACATTGATGATCAATGTTCCTGTCTCTCACTTTGGCACTTCACACCACACCCTCTATATGTCTCTCACTTATGAATATAAAAAACAAAAGTGGTCTTAAAACTTTGTTGATGAGCTCAGTCACAATCATTTCCAAAAATCATGAAACCTAGGTAGTGTTCCAAAGCAACAAGCCTTTATTCGTCACAAACAAGTGTTCCTAAGTAACAAAAAAATCTGAAATATTTTAACAATGTTAAACACATCAGCTCTTACATACTTAAAACTAGGTATGGAAAATGTATGTATTGTTTAATTTTAAACATGTCTATTCAAGGCAAACAGTATAAACAGGGCTGTAAAAGTGCATTTTAGAACAAGTACCCAGCACTAAACACACTACTTTGTTTGAGCTCAGCACTTATTCAGTACTAATTGTAAGCACTAAATAAGCTACAACCTACTACAGCACTCAACTTTCCTCACTTGTCTAGAGGAAAACAAGTTTTTAGTACTTAATAAATAAGCACCTATCCAGGCATGTCTAATGGTCAGCTCCCGGTGTTTCCTCCTGTCTAGCTGATGAATCTGGGCATCTTGGGGCAATGCAGCAATTGCCTTATGTACACAAACAACCCCCTCCTCCTACCACCCAACACTACAACCTGTGAGAGATGCACTTATATAGCCAAACTGGAAGCAAAGCTCTCTTCACCCAAGAATGGACTAGACAGTCAAGAGGAGAAGGTAAACACTCATCACATAGTCCCTCAAAACCTACACCACCAAAACACACACACAGAAACACAAAACACACACCTACATTTGTGGAGGCTCTCAATAAAAATCTGCCCAAGCAACAGGGACGTCCAAAGCAGAAACGCAAGCAACCTCCACCCCCAATACAACCCAAATGACACATAGCCCACAAACTCAGTGTGCCACTCAACTACAGCCCATAAGGCAAAACAATGTACCCAACACTCTAGTCATAGGTAATTCTATAGTCAGGCACACTGATGTTCCACTAGCCAGGCTAAACAAGGAGAAAGTTACTGTCAGCTGCCTGTCGGGTGCTAGGATCCGCCACATAATGCATGTACTCAGGTCACTCCACAGCAAGCACAAATATTACTCTGTCATTGTCCATGTTGGTGTGAATGACCTGAGCTGTACCTCCCTGGACTACATGGAAAGAGACATGGAGGAGCTGTCCGATCTTGTAGCCCAGGCAGGTATGACCCTAGCCATGAGTAGCATCCTGCTATCAACCAGAATGATACCACAGTACAAGGACAAAATGATTGACTTCAACAATTGGCTAAGCGTCTGGTGTCACTCTAAGGGGATCCAGTGTCTGTCTGCCTGGGATGACATGATCGACAAACCACAATGCTTTGCCATAGATGGCCTGCACCTGTCGCCCTTGGGATTCCGGATACTGGCTAAGGCTCTTGCCACCCCTATAGTGCCTTTTTTTAGGCAAGGTTCAAATGACAAATTCACCACCATAACAGGTACAAGCAAGCAAAATCTGAGGGTAATGCTACTCAATGCTAGAAGTCTAAATCTACAGTTGTGTACAATTACCGTAAATGTAGATGTTCAAGTGTATTCACTGTTGCAGTCATTACATTTGGGTTATCTGCTTGCAGTAGTCCTCAGTCAGCCTGATTAACAAAGTCTTGGGTCCTGCATCGGTTGCTTTCCCTTCTTCCATGACGTCAGGTCGTCAGGGGTATAAAGCATGCAGCCAACGCCATTACATCAGTTTTTCTTGCCCCAAATGTCAGGTGCCCCCCTACTGGGAAGCAATTAAATTTATAAATACAAGGATATACCTCCAACAAAAAAGCAAATACACCAAAAAGCTTTTAGAGCATAGTAAGTGAGAGTAGAGGTATAGCCAAAAGAAGAAAGTGGGCTGGAGGGAGGGTAACCAGGACTGCAACAGTGAATACACTCGAACATCTACATTTATGGTAAGTGTACACAACTGTTCTATGTTCTTCGTGTTTCTCTGTTGCAGTCATTACATTTGGGTAGATTCCCAAAGCCAAGGTTGGGAGGAGGAATTTAAATAGAATTAGGACCAGCTATAAGGCCTCCGAAAGACATGCGTAAATGGTCGTGCCTTCGCTGAAGGTTGGGTGTTGGGCTGGCAACTCCATAAAAATCTACTGCCAATCATTAGCGGACCAGAGTTCCGCTGTGGCGACCCCTTATCGGGAAAAGCCGAAAAGACAAACAACATAAGGCCCTGCAAGACTGCAGTGGCAAAACCAGCTCTGGATTTAGAGAAAATTGGCAAATGATAATGCTTGGTGAAAGTATGTACAGAACTCCAGGTAGCAGCTTCTAGGATGTCCCTAGTAGGGATATCCCTGAGAAAGGCTGTAGAAGTAGATGCAGTCCTGGTTGAATGGGGCCTGATGCCCTGTGGGATAGATTTTACATGGTGCTTATAGCAGAAATGAATGCAGTGGCCTATCCATTTTGAAATGGTTTGTTTTGAAATAGCTTTCCCCTCTGTCCCTGCAGCAAATACCACAAGCAGTTGTTCAGATTTCCTTTGAGGTTTAGTCCTGTCCAAGTAGAATCTAAGCTGTCTGTGCACATCTAAAGAGTGCAGTATCCGTTCCCCTTTATTCTGTGGGTTAGGAAAGAAGGTAGGCAAATGAATGGACTGATTAAGAGCCACACTGGATACCACCTTGGGCATGAAGGAGGGATTGGTTCTGAGGGACACCCTGTCCACAAGAAAGATGATGAAAGGTTCCACCACCATAAGGGCCTGTAATTCAGATACCCTTCTTGCAGAAGTGATTGCTAAAAGGAAAGCTCTTTTCCAGGAAAGAAATTTTAAATCTGCAGTAGCAGCTGGCTTGAAAGGAGGAAGAGTGAGCTTCTCCAAGACAAAGTTAAGATCCCAGGCTGGGGTTGAAGCTCTCCTGGGTGGGCTTAAATTTCTGGCCCCTCTGAGGAACTGCTTGAGCAGTGGGTGAGAGAAGAGGGGAGGTAATGAGCTGAAATGGCTGAAGCATGACTTTTGATGGAGGAAAAGGACAAGCCCTTATGAAGCATCTCAGTCAAGTATTGTAGAATCTGAGGTAAATTGGGCACTGCTGCGTTCATTCCTCGAGATTGGTTCCAGGCACAAAATCTTTTTCATTTTGCAGCATAAGATTTTCTAGTACTAGGCCTCCTTGCCTCTAAAATGATTGCCATCACTGATTCACTGTGGGATGGTAAAGGAGAAATTAGGTAATTAGTCAAGCTGCTAGGTTTAGGGTTTGCAGCTGAGGCTGCAGAATCTGGCTCTCCTGCTGAGACAACAGGGAAGGAGTCTGAGGCAGGTGCCATGAAGCCAAGCGTGACACACTGTGCAAGAGTGGGTACCAGTGTTGGCGAGGCCAGTCTGGTGCAATTAAAATGGTCCTTGGCTTGTCCTGTTTGATCTTTTGTAGTACTTTGGAGAGCAGAGGCAGAGGAGGAAAGGCATAAACTGATAGGTTTTTCCAGCTGAAGGATAGATCATCCACTTTCCAAGCTAGCTTGTGGGGAATCCTTGTGCAAAATTGGTCCAGTTGATGGATCTGGGGGGAGGCAAACAGGTCTACATCTAGGCACCCCATTTGCTTGTCAACATGTTGAAAATCCTTGGTTCCAGTTTCCACTCGTGTGGGTCCATGAGGTTTCTGCTTAGTCCGTCTGCCAGTGTATTTAGTTTTCATGGCAGGAACTGAGCTTGTAGATTCACTTGGTAGCTCAAGGCTGTGTTCCACAATGCCATGGCTAGTCTGCAGAGGGGGTAAGAATGTGTACCCCCCTGCTTGTTTATGTACCACATGACAGTGGTGTTGTCCGTCTTTACCATTAGTTGTCCTTGAAGGCTGTCAGAGCATTCTGTACAGCTAACATTTCCTTTTGATTTATGTGCAGGTGCATTTGACTTGGGTTCCATTTGCCCTGAATGCACTTCCCTGCCAGGTGAGCCCCCCATGCATAGTCTGATGCGTCTGTTGTTAAGATTTTGGGTGGGAGGGGTAATGTGAATGGTAGTCCCCTATTTTGGTGGCATCTGCTCATCAAAGGAACTCTAGGCATAGGCAAGGTATGATAGGAAACCTTGCTTCTAGATCTTGTGAATACTGACACCATAGGCTTTTGAGATACCATTGTAGTTTCCTCATATGCAGCCTTGCATATGGAATTACAAGAATGCAGGAGGCCATGAACCCCAAGGCTTGCATTATTTGCCTTGCAGATACCTGGGTTTTTGCGGCCACTTATTTGAAGTAGGTTGTCAAATGAATCCGTTTCTCTGGTATGAGGAAAGCCATCTGGGAAGTTGTATTCAAGCTTGCTCCCAGGAATATAATTTGTTGACAGGGTACCAGGTGTGATTTCTTTTCATTTATGGTGAACCCCAGACAAGTCAGTACCCTTTGAACAAAGGCCAGATGATTCAAAAGAATGTCCTGTATTTCTGCCTGAATTAGACAATTGTCCAGGTATGGGTATATTTGAATATTTCTGTGCCTGCAAAATGCAATGACTGGAGCTAGGCACTTTGTGAATACCCTGGGCGCAGTATATAAGCCAAAGGGCAGTGTAGGAAACTGATAGTGCATGTAGCCTGCTTTGAAGCATATGTATCTGCTGCAAGACTCCCTGACAGGGATGTACAGGTATGCTTCTTTTAAGTCTAGTGTTGCCAACCATGCATCTTTGCCTAGCATAGGAAGCAGCTGGTGAAGAGTCAGCATCTTGAATTTTGGAAGCACCAGAAAGTTGTTTAGAGTAGAAAGGTCCAAGATAGGATGCCATGTAATTGCCTTTTCTGGGTACCAGGAAAAGTCTTGAATATAAATCTTGTCCCTTTTCCTCTTCTGGTACCAACTAAATAGCCCCCATGTTTAAAAGAGAGAGTACTTGATTATGGGCCTCTGCCCACTGATTTGGGGGTAGATCTGGCCACCCGCTCGGTGTTGGTAACGTGTGGAAGTGAAATCTGTATCCTTGGGACACTATATTTAAAACACATTTGTCCTAGGTAATGAGTTCCCAGATTTTGGCCTGCAGACCAATCTTTCCGCCTAAAGGAGCATTCAGTTGGGAATTGCTTGGAAGGTTTAAAAGCAAGTCATTGAGACAGTTTTCCATAGGGGGAGTCTTACTACTCCCAGATTTTGGTGCGGAAACCCCCCACTGCTTAGTCTTGTGTGTCCTTTGGGACTGAAACCTGGGGTTTCTGCTGTGTCTGGGTTTGGCTTGAGAAGACCTGGAAGGGGCTGGAAAGGACCAATTTTTAGAGGGTCAGTGCCTACTAAATCTAGGAGGCTGCACTTGTAAGAAACATTTAACAGTTTGCATAGATTTAGCTTTATCTTCCATCTTTTTAAGAACTTCCTCAGCCTTGTTGCCAAACAGGCGGTCCTGATTTAAGGTAGCATCCAACAATTTAGCTTTAACATGATCAGGCAAAGATTGCTCCTTAAGCCAAGCATGCCTTCTGAGCACAAACCCAGTAACAGCAGCCCTGCAAGAGGCCTCTAATGAATCAAATCCACATTGCAAAGTATGTTTTCCAACCTTTTCAGCAAAATGCATTAAATCCTGTAATTTTTTATTTTCAGCACAGTCAGGAACCAACATCATTTTCTGTTTAAGCAATCCAATAACATGTTGTTGATACTTTAACATATGAAACTGGCAGTTTAAAGCCCTAATGGCCAAGGTTGCAGAAGTGTAAAACTTCTTACCCCATCTATCCAGCGCCCTGGAGTCTATATCAGAGGGGGTAGGACTTTTAGCATTAGAAGCCTTAATGCCGTTGGGTCCCTGTGAACTAGTCTCTGGATCCGCAATAGGATTTTTAAAAAGGAACTTGTGTGAATCAGGAACCCTGTAATATCTGTCAGGTTTTCTGGGAGCAGGAGGCAAAGAATCAGGGGCCAAACTAAATTCTGAAAAGGCATCATCAACAATGTCTAGTACAGGAGGTATAGCTAAAGGCCTATGCTGAGGCAGGAGTAAGAAATCTCTAAGTCTCTTTTTTGAATCAGAAAAATCCTGGCTTTTCCAGTGGAAATGCTCCCTTAAAGTATGTAAGGTCTCACCAAAAGAAAAATCAGGTGGAGGGGAAGAGGGTGGAAATAGAGTCCTCTGCATCAGATCCTCATAAGTAGATAAGGGCAAATCCAGATCATCAGAAGAATCAGAAAAATCAGAATCCGGGTCAGAAGATTTATAAACAACTTCAGTCCTAGGTCTCTTAGAAGGTGAGGGTTGGCTTCCCCTGATTAGAGTCATAAGATCTTCAGCCATTCTTATCATTTGTTTTTTAGGCATAGAGGCCTGAGCATGTAGCTTGGGCAACATGGTTCGAGATTTTGGCCTAAATGAATAAGGAGGCATCGGTTTAATATGCAAGTCTGTAGGCCTGAATACACCCTCAGAAGCAGGTGCCTGCAAAGCGGCTCCAGACCCATCCAAGGTAGAGACATCCACAGGTTCCACAGTTGAAGCATCTCGCAGCATACCGGACTCCGAATGGGTCTCAGTAGAGGCCTGCGAGTCAGAAGTAGCATGTATCAGGGGCTGCAAAAGCACCTCACTGAGTACTGGTGAACTGGTGACTGGCTTAGGAGAAGCATCGTCGGCAGCTTTGGACCTCAGTGGCCTGTCTCTGTCTTTATCTTTGCGTTTTTTCGGAATTCTGGTAGTTGGATGGTTAACTGATGACATTTCTGGATAATTAAACTGAGAACTGAAATATTTAGAGGCGAAAATATACCGACGATGGACAGTGCGTTGATTAAATAAAGTACAAAACCGACAGCAAGGTACATTGTGGTTAGGGCCTAGGCATGGAATACAGTACGAATGAAAATCTTTATGAGGTATTTGCTTTCCACAAATAATGCAATTATTAACTTTTATTGACATCTGAAGGAGCAAGAAAAAGTTTCCCCAATGGGGTACTTAGCTTTAGTTGAAGACTTCGGTTCTGAAACCTGAAAACGAAAATTTCAGGAGTCGGCTGACCGGCACTTGCGAACTAACTGCTTCTGATTCGGGCACTGCACGGCAAGAAAGATTGATATAATGGTGTTGGCTGCATGCTTTATACCCCTGATGACCTGACGTCATGGAAGAAGGGACAGCAACCACCACAGGACCCAAGACTTTGTTAATCAGGCCAACTGAGGGCTACTGCAAGCAGATAACCCAAATGTAATAACTGCAACAGTGAAACATGAAGAACATACTCAAAATGCACTCACTCGAGGCACTCCTTAAAATGGAGACCATTGACATCTGTGCAGTGACAGAGGCCTGGTTCAAGGCTCCAGAGAGCACCCCTGCATTACCAGGCTATAATTCATACCACACCTTTCAGCCACCTAACCTGGACCGAAGCACTAAAGGTGGAGGCATGTCCCTATTCATTAAGGATATACACACCTCCAGGCTAGTTGCTCAGCATAATGCATCCGAGATTATCTAAGTGCAACTAACTCTAGGCAAGACCACAATCCAAACTGTAGCTTGCTACAGATCCCCCACCACGCCCCAGGATTCCCACTCCTCATTTATTGATACACTGGAAAATATTAGAGTACAACCTAACACCCTAATAATGGGTGATTTCAACTACCCCACCATTAGCTGAGAAACTGCTCATGTACCAACTCTTGCGCTCAATGTTTTCTGGAATTCATAAATTCCAATGCCTTGGATCAACTTATCCACACCCCCACCATGGGCAGCAATATCCTAGACCTGGTCATTACCAACATGGGCAACCAGTGCTCCACACAGAGATCAATTCTTCGTTGGTTAGATCCAACCACAAGCTAACTACCCTAGACATCCACATCCCGCCCCCACCCCCAATTAGGGAAACCACCATAAAAAATTTCTCCAAAGCCAACTTCACGCTTCTTAAGACAGAAGTGGCAAACTTCACAACACCCATGGACAATAGAGATATGACTGCTGAATCCTACACAAATGCAGTTTATAAGCACTTACACAAGTGCATGGATCGTGCAATCCCTAACAGAACCAAGATGCTATCCTCCAAAAAAAGGAAGCCAATCTGTTGGTCCCCTGCCATAAACAAACTCTACAACAAAAGAAAGAAACGGTTGCAAAAAAAGTGTAGAATCCTATGACTGGAGGAACTCCCTGGTCAGCCTCAGTAAGAAGCTGAGATCCCTCATAGTTACAAAAACAAAATCGCCACTGATTCTAAAGACAACCACAAAGCATTCTATAGCTATGTCAAGAATCTCAATGGCAGCACTCAGATCTGCTCTGAGTTACAGCACAATGGCACTAAATATACAGAACCAACTGATATTGCCAACATCCTGGCAGATAGGTTCAGTGCTACCTCTACCCCCCTCTCATCCCCTAAAGGGCCCATCTCTATACCGGAAGAATGCAAAGGTCCTCTGATCATGGCTGCAGAGGTAAAAATCACACTCTCCAAAGCCAAGAACACAGCCTCCATGGGACCTGACAACATCCCAGGCTGCGTTCTACATGAACTACAGAAAGAACTGGCACCCCACCTAAGTTCCATGTTCAATCATAGCCTCACCCAAGGCGTTGTGCCCACTGAATGGTGCACAGTGATGGTTATCCCACTCCACAAAGGGGGAGCCACCACTGACCCCAGGAACTACCACCCCATTAGCCTGACGAGCCTAGTCTGCAAGGCTATGGAACGTATAAACAATGACACTGGTAATCTCCAAACTCTGGACCCCACCCAGTTCAGGTCTGTAAAAGGCAGACCATGTCTCCAAAACCTGACAGACTTCTTTGAAATGGTCAACAAAGCCGTAGATGAGGGTAAGGTGGTTCACAATCCCTATCTAGAACTCGCCAAGGCTTTCAACACCATCCCCCACTCTGGAATTATATATAGATAAACTCACTAAACTAGATATAAATACCTATGTCAGAAGATGGGTTGCCAACTGGATCACTGACAGAACCCACACTGTGAAAGTAGCAGACTCCAAATCCAACTTCAGACCAGTGACAAGTGGAGTACCACAGGGTTCAGTCCTGGGTCCTCTCCTGTTTGGTATCTACTTCTCTGAAGTATAGGCTAACACAGAAGGTCTTTGGCTAATGAAGTTCACAGATGACTGCAAACTAGGAGCAATAATCAAAACTCCTAACCATGTGGACATCCTACAAAAGGGTCTCACTGAGACAGATGCCTGGTGTCAAAGCCATGGCCTCAAGCTCAATGCAAAAAAGTGCACTGTCATCCTTTTTGATAAAAACTCTACACCCATGAACTACCACATAGGCTGCAGTCTACTTAAAACCAAAAGTGTGATAAGAGACCTTGGGACACAGGTGGACAGTAGTCTCTCCTTTGATAATCACATCGCCACAGTAGCCAGGAAATCCTTCTGTGTGGCACACCTCATCACAAAAGGATTCTCATCCAGGAAAAAAGAGGTCATTGTCCCCCTCTACTCGTCACTCATTAGAACCATTATAGAGTACAACACCCCTTTTGGTATGTACCTCACAAGACATCTACAACAACTGGAAAGGCCGCAGAAATACCTCACAAAGAGGATTACCAGCCTCAAACTGATGCCCTACGCAGACCGTTTCAAAAAACTCCAGCTTTACACCGTCGTATATCACCTACTCTGAGGCGATCTCTGCCTAACATACAAAGCTATGTCAAACCCAGAGCTGTTGGACATGCGCCACTTAAAAGAAATCCCAATCTCTCCAAGCTACATGCTCTAAGGACCTAAACCTTGTCACCACAATAAAAGTACAGTTGTGCACACTCACCATAAATGTAGATGTTCGAGTGTATTCACTGTTGCAGTCATTACATTTGGGTTATCTGCTTGCAGGTAGCCCTCAGTCTGCCTGAATAACAAAGTCTTGGGTCCTGCGTTGGCTGCTGTCTCTTCTTCCATGACGTCAGGTCGTCAAGGGTATAAAACATGCATCCAACGTCATTACATCAGTTTTTCTTGTCCCAGATGTCAGCTGCCCCCTAAAGGGAAGCAATTAAATCTATAAATATACAAGGTTATACCTCAAACAAAAAAGCAAATACACCAAAAAGATTTTAAGCATTGAAAAGGAGAGAAGAGGTATAGCCAAACAAAGTCAGGGGGCAGGAGGGAGGGTAACCAGGACTGCAACAGTGAATACACACGAACATCTACATTTATGGTAAGTGTACACAACTGTACTATGTTCTTCATGTTTCACTGTTGCAGTCATTACATTTGGGTAGATTCCCAAAGCTAAGGATGGGAGGAGGAATTTAGATATTATTAGGACCAGCTATAAGGCCCTGATAAACTGCAGTGGCAAAGCCAGCACTGGATTTAGAGAAAATTGGCAAATGATAATGCTTGGTGAAAGTATGTACAGAACTCCAGGTAGCAGCTTCTAGGATGTCTCTGGTACGTAAGTCTCTGAGAAAGGCTGTAGAGGTAGATTGCAGCCCTGTTTGAGTGGGATATGTTCCCCTGTGGGATAGGTTTTCCATGGTGCTTATAGCAGAAGTGAATGCAATGGCCTATCCATTTGGAGACAGTTCGCTTTGAAAATAGCCTTCCCCTCTGCCCTTGCAGCAAATGCCACCAGCAGTTCTTCAGATTCCCTTTGAGGTTTAGACCTGTCCAAGTAGAATCTAAGTTGTCTATGCACATCTAAGGAGTGCAGTATCCATTTCCCTTTGTTCTGTGGATTAGGAAAGAAGGTAGGCAAATGAATGGACTGATTAAAGACTGGCACCACCTTTGGCATGAAAGAGGGATTGGTCCTGAGGGACACCCTGTCCGCATGAAAGATGATGAAAGGCTCCACTGCCATAAGGGCCTGTAACTCAGGTACCCTTCTTGCCGAAGTGATGGCTTAAAGGGAAGCTGTTTTCCAAGAAAGGAATTTTAAATCTGCAGTAGCAGCTGGCTCGAAAGGAGGAAGGGTGAGTTTCCCCAATATAAAGTTAAGGTCCCAGGCTGGAATTAGAGCTCTCCTGGATGGTCTTAGATTCTTGGTCCCTCTGAGGAACCGCTTAAGCAGTGGAAGAGAGAAAAGGGGAGGTTCTGTGTTATAATGAGCTGAAATGGCTGAGGCGTGAATTTTTATTGAGACAAAAGACAGGCCCTTGTGAAGCATCTTTTATGTATTGTAAAATCTGAGGTAAATTGGGCACTGCTGTGCTCATCCCTTGAGATTGGCTCCAGGCACAGAATCTTTTCCATTTTTCAGCATAAGATTTTCTAGTACTAGGCCTCCTTGCCTCTAAAATGACATCCATCACTGGTTTACTGAGAGATGGTAAAGGAGAGCTTAGGTAATTAGCCAGGCTGCTAGGTTCAGTGTTTGAAGCTGAAGGTGCAGAATCTGGTTCTCCTGCTGAGACAGCAGGGTAGGAGTCTGAGCCAGGCGCCATGGGGCCAACAGTGACACACTGCGCAGGAGGGGGTACCAGTGTTGGCATGGCCAGGCTGGTGCAATCAAAATCATCCTTGGTTTGTCTTGTTTGATCTTCAGTAGTACTTTGGAGAGCAGAGACAGAGGAGGAAAGGCATTTCCAGCTGAAGGACAAAGCATCCACTTTCCAAGCTTGTCTGTGGGGAGTCCTTGCACAAAATATTTCCAATTGATAGTTCTGGGGGGAGGCAAACAGGTCTATATCTGGGCTTCCCCATTTGCTTGTCAACATGTTGAAAATCCTTGGTTCCAGTTTCCACTCGTGTGGGTCCATGAGGGTTCTGCTTAGTCCATCTGCCAGTGTATTTAGTTTTCCTGGCAGGAATTGAGCTTGTAGATGTACTTGGTAGCTCAAGGCTATGTTCCACAATGCCATGGCTAGTCTACAGAGGGGGTAAGAATGTGTACCCCCTGCTTGTTTATGTACCACATAACAGTGGTGTTGTCCATCTCTACCATTAATTGTCCTGGAAGAATGTGGTCCTTGAAGGCTGTCAGAACATTCTGTACAACTAACATTTCTTTATGATTGATGTGAAGGTGCATTTGAATAGGGTTCCATTTGCCCTGAATGCACTTCCTTGCCAGGTGCGCCCCCCCATGCATATTCTGATGCGTCTGTTGTTAGGGTTTGGGTGGCAGGGGGTACTGTGAATGGTAATCCCTTGTTTGGGTGGCAGGCCTCTGCCCACCAAAGGAACTCTAGGCGTAGACAAGGAATGATAGGAATCATTGCTTCTAGATCCTGAGAATATTGACACCATAGGCTTTTTATATACCACTGTAGTTTCCTCATATGCAGTCTTGCATATGGAATTAGAAGAATGCAGGAGGTCATGAACCCCAAGGCTTGTAGTATTTGCCTTGCAGATAGCAGGGTTTTTGTGACCACTTGTTTGAAGTAGGCTGTCAAGTGAATTTGTTTCTCTGATGTAAGGAAAGCCATCTGGGAAGTTGTATTCAAGCTTGCTCCCATGAATATAATTTGTTGACAGGGTACCAGGTGTGATTTCTTTTTGTTTATGGTGTACCCCAGACAACTTAGCACCCTCTGTACAAAAAACAGATGATTCAAAGGTATGTCCTGGTTTTCTGCCTGAATTAGACAATCGTCCAGTATTGGTATATTTAAATATTTCCTTGCCTGCAAAATGCAATGACTGGAGCTAGGCACTTTGTGGATACCCTGGGCGCAATAGATAAGCCAAAGGGTAGTGCAGAGAACTGATAGCACGTGTAGCCTGCTTTGAAGTGTAGGTATCTTCTGCAAGACTCCCTGATTGGGATGTGCAGGTATGCTTCCTTTAAATTTAGTGTTGCCAACCAGGCATCTTTGCTTAGCATAGGAAGCAAGTGGTGAAGAGTCAGCATCTTGAATTTTGGAATCACCAAAAAGGTGTTTAGAGTAGGCAAGTCCAGGATAGGACACCATGAATTGTCTTTTCTGGGTACCAGGAAAAATCTCAAGTGGAAACCTTGTCCCTTTTTCTCTTCTGGTACCAACTGAATAGCCCCTATGCTTAAGAGAGAGAGTACTTGCTTTTGGGCCTCTTCCCACTGCTTTGGAGGTTAATCTAGCCAACTGCTCGGAGTTGGTGACGTGTGGAAGTGAAATCTGTATCCTTGGGACACTATATTAAAAACCCATTTGTCCTGGGTAATGAGTCCCCAGTTCTTTGCATGAAGTGCAATCTTTCCCCCCAAAAAGGCAGTCAGTTGAGAAGTGCTTGGAAGTTTTAAAAAGAAGTCTTTGAGACAGTTTACCATATGGGGAGTTTTATTACTCCCAAATTTGGAAGTGGAGGCCCCCCACTGCTTAGTCCTGTGCGTCCCCTGGGACTGAAGCCTGGGTGGTCTGCTGGATCTGGGTTTGAACTGAGACAGTCTGGAAGAGGCAGGAAATGACCAATTCTTAGAAGGCCAATGCCTACTAAATCTTGGCGGTTGTACTTGTAAAACGTCTTTAACAGTTTGCATAGATTTAGCTTTTTCCACCATCTTTTTAAGAACTTCTTCTGCCTTGTTGCCAAACAGGTGGCCCTGATTTAAGGGAGCATCCAGTAATTTCGCTTTAACATGATCCGGCAAGGATTGCTCTTTAAGTCAAGTATGCCTTCTTAGTACAGACAAAGTTACCGCAGCTCTGCAAGATGCCTCTAGTGAATCAAAACCACATTGCAATGTAGGTTTACCAACTTGTTCAGCAGAATGCATAAAATCCTGTAAATCCTTATTTTCAGCAAAATCAGGAGTCAACATCATTTTCTGTTTAAGCAATCCAATAATAAGCAGCTAATACTTTAACATATGAAACTGGCAATTCAAGGCCCTAATGTCCAAAGCTGCAGAAGTGTATACCATTTTACCCCATCTATCCAGTGCCCTGGAGTCTCTATCAGAGAGGGTAGGATTTTTGGCAGTAGTAGCTTTAATGCCCTTGGGTGCCTGTGAAATGGTTTCAGGATCCACAGTAGGATTTTTGAAAAGGAACTTGTGAGAGTCAGGAACCCTGTAATATCTATCAGGTTTTCTGGAAGCAGGAGGTAAAGAGTCAGAGGCCATGCCAGATTCCGAAAAGGCATCATCAACAATGTCCAGTACAGGAGGCATAGCTAAAGGCCTGTGCTGGGGCAGGAGTAAGAAACCCTAAGCCTCTTTTTAGAATCAGAGAAATCCTGACTTTCCCAATGAAAAAACTCCCTGAGAGTATGCAAGGTTTCACCAAAAGAAAAATCCTCTGGGGGGAAGCAGAGGGAATAGAGTCCTCAGCATCAGAATCCTCATAGGTAGATAAGGGTAAATCCTGGTCATCAGAGGAAAAGTACAGTTTTGTACCTACCATAAATGTAGATGTTCGAAGATCTACATTGCTGCAGTCCTTACACTTGGGTAGTCCGCTGTCCTCGGTCGGCCCGAATATCAAAGTATTAGGCTGACGTCGGTCAAGGCGCATTAGACTGACATCAGGACGTCAGGGTACAAATGCGCATGACCGACGTCATATCCTCAGTCTTTTCTTGCCCCAGATGTCAGAAGACCCTAAAAGGAAAGGTCAAAACCAAAAAACAACCACAACAAACAACCAACCACCCTTGCACTAAGCATATGTACACTATATACAATATGTACAGTAGTCAAACCCTAAACCACACAACTCCTCTAACTATAGAGGGGAAGGAGGGAGGGTAAATTGGACTGCAGCAATGTAGATCTTCGAACATCTACATTTATGGTAGGTACAAAACTGTACAATGTTCTTCATCTCACATTGCTGCAGTCCTTACACTTGGGTAGAATCCCAAAGCAGAGAGAAGGGAGGATGGCAAAACTATAAAGCAGGAGGAGCTGTTAAAATGCCCTGTAAAATTGCAGTGGCAAAACCAGCCCTAGATTTAGAGTAAAGTGGAAGGTGGTAATGTTTAGAGAAGGTATGCACTGAACTCCAAGTAGCTGCCTCCAAAATATCCTTAGTTGCCACCCCCCTTAAAAAAGCTGTAGAAGTGGCAGTAGCCCTAGTGGAATGAGGCCTAATCCCAGCTGGAATCTCCTTACCATGATGGGAATAACAGAAAGCAATACAAAACCCAATCCACTTAGAAATAGTTTGTTTAGACACAGGCTTGCCCTGAGAACCCAAAGCAAATGAAACAAATAACTGCTGAGACTGCCTGAACCCTTTAGTTCTGCTCAGATAATAACGCAACTGCCTGTGTATATCCAAAGTGTGCAAAATCTTTTCCCCTTTGTTTTGGGGGTTTGCATATAAAGTAGGTAAATGAATAGTTTGGTTTAAAGCCACACTAGAAACCACTTTAGGCATAAAGGAAGGATTAGTACGTAAAGACACCCTATCCTTATGGAAAATCAAGAAAGGCTCAACTGCCATAAGGGCCTGCAATTCAGAAACCCTTCTCGCAGAGGTAATGGCCAACAAAAAAGCAGTCTTCCAAGATAAATACTTCAACTCAGCAGTAGCTGCAGGCTCAAAAGGTTGTAGAGTAAGTTTCTCCAACACAAAATTGAGATCCCAAGCAGGAGTAGGAGCTCTACGTGGGGTCTTAAATTCTTCGCCTCTAAGGAACTGCTTAAACAAAGGATGAGAAAACAAAGGTGGGTCACAGTCATAATGTGCAGAAATCGCTGCAGCATGAACCTTAATAGAAGAGAAGGACAAACCTTTGTCCAGTAACTCAGCAAGATATTGAAGGGCCACACTTACATTAGGTTTAGAAACATCAAATTCCTTTGCTGTACTCCAAAATAAAAATCTCTTCCATTTATCTGCGTACACTTTCCTCGTACTAGGCCTTCTGGCCTCCAAAATAACATTCAAAACTTGCTGTGGAAGCTGAAACCCTCCAGGGTTTAAAACTGAATATGCCAGGCCGTTAGGTGAAGAGAGTGGAGTTTGACATTGAGTAAATGACTGTCCTCCTGAGACAGTAGATGTGGAATCGAAGGCAAAGGCCATGGAGGTTCCTGTACCAGACTTCTCAGTAATGGGTACCAGTGCTGTCGAGGCCAATCTGGAGCTATTAGAATCATCTTTGGCTTGTCCTGTCTGACCTTTAGGAGTACCCTTGGGAGGAGAGGCAGAGGTGGAAAGGCATACACATGAAGCTTGCTCCAATTGAATGAAAGAGCATCCACTTTCCAAGCTGTGGGATGAAACCTTTTTGTGCAAAACTTTGGCAGCTGGTGGTTCAGTGGAGAAGCGAACAGATCTATGTCTGGAGTTCCCCATAACACTGTCAATTGCTGAAATACATGAGGATCCAATTTCCACTCGTGGGGATCCATAATTTGTCTGCTTAACACATCTGCTAAGGAGTTCTGTGCTCCCGGCAGAAACCTTGCCTGAAGATTTAGCTGTAAACTGAGAGCAGTCTCCCACAAAACCATTGCTTGTCTGCATAGAGGGTAAGAATGTGTCCCCTCTTGCTTGTTGATGTACCACATGACAGTTGTGTTGTCTGTTAGAATCAACACCTGCCCTGGAAGAAGTAAATCCTTGAAAGCTATCAATGCAAATTGGACTGCTAACATCTCCTTCAAGTTGATATGTAAATGTTGAAGTCTGGCAGGCCACGTGTCTTGTACCCATTTTCCATTTAGATGAGCTCCCCAAGCTATGTCTGAGGCATCTGTCGTTAGAATATGACTCGCCTCTGGCCGAGTCACAGAGAGTCCCTTGTTTAGGTGACATTCCTGAGCCCACCACAAAAATTCCTTTTGAATGCAAGGTATTATCTGAATGACAGTGTCCATATCTTGGCAGTGCTGTGTCCATACATTTTTGAGATACCATTGTAGCTTCCTCATATGCAGTTTGGCATTGGGAAGCACCAGAATACAAGATGCCATGAACCCCAAGGCTTGAAGGACTGTCCTTGCAGTCAGCCTGGACTGATGAGACAAGTGACGGAAGTACAGAGAAAGATTCTTTTGTTTGTCCGGGGTCAAAAAGGCCATCTGGGATGCTGTATTCAGTCTCACACCCAGAAAGCACATGTCCTGAGAGGGTACTAGACTGGACTTTATTTCGTTCACAGAATACCCCAGGCATCTTAGCACTGCTATCACATACTGTAGATGATGAAGAAGTTCGTCCCTTTCTTTGGCCAGAATCAGGCAATCGTCCAAATAAGGATAGATCTGTATACCTCTTAGCCTGAAGAAAGCTATCACTGGAGCCAGAACTTTCGTGAACACTCTGGGCGCAGTAGATAAGCCAAAGGGCAATGCAGAGAATTGATAATGAGAAGTCCCAGCTCGGAAACGCAGATACTTCCTGCAACATTGCCTGATAGGAACATGAAGGTAAGCTTCCTTGAGATCCAGAGTCACCATCCAGTGATCTTTGCCCAGTAGAGGTAAAAACTGTTGTAGAGTCAACATTTTGAACTTGGGAATGTCCAGATAAGTGTTGAGGATAGATAAATCCAAAATTGGTCTCCACGTGTTCCCCTTCTTTGGTACTAGGAACAGGCGAGAATAAAATCCTAGGCCCACTTCTGGCAGAGGGACAGGTTGTATGGCTCCTATTTGAAGCAACAGAGAAATTTGTTTGTGAGCCTCTAGTCTTTGCTGAGGAGGAACGTCCGGCATGCCTTTGAAAGGAGGCAAGGTATGGAAATAAAACCTGTAACCTTGGTGTATGATATCCAATACCCATCTGTCTTGGGTAACCAGACTCCAATTTTCCTTGAAGAGTGCCAACCTTCCTCCCAAAGGTGCTGCCAGGCAAAAAGGATCTGGCAGCTGAAAAGGTAGGTCATTGGGCCTGTTTACGAATGGACTGGCCCCTGCCCTCACCCGAAGATTGTGCAGGAGAACTCCCTGCTCTAGGCCTGAAGGAGCTCTGAGCTCTGCCTCTACCATGTCTAGATCTACCCCTAGACTGATCATAAGAAGGGTACATCCACCCCTTAGCAGGCCAATTCCTACTAAATTTTGGAGGCTGAACTTGCAAAAAATCTTTAACAGTCTGCATAGACTTAGCCTTATCTTCCATTTTCTTCAAGACTGACTCCACAGGTGCACCAAACAACACATCAGACTGTAAAGGAGCATCCAAAATCCTTGCTTTAACATGTTCAGATAAATTCTGATCCCTCAGCCAGGCGTGCCTGCGAAGAACTGACCCAGTGGCAGCCACCCTAGACGAGGCCTGCACAGCATCAAAACCACATTGTAAAGAATGCTTGCCCACCTGTTCAGAGACATGCACCAAATCTTGTAATTCTTTACACTCAATGCCTTCCGCCAGAGCATCTACCTTAGACTTCAATTGAGAAAGAAGATAATTTTGATATTTTAGCATGTGAAACTGGCAATTCAAAGCTCTCATAGCTAAGGTAGAAGAAGTATAAATTTTCTTTCCCCATCTATCCAAAGCTCTGGCCTCTTTATCTGGAGGGACTGGATTTTTAACCACAGAGGCCTTAACCCCCTTAGGTCCCTGACTAACTGTTTCTGGGTCCGCCCTAGGACTCTTATAAAGAAATTTATGAGCCTCAGGGACCCTGTAATACCTGTCCGGTTTAATAGGAGCAGGAGGCAAAGAATCAGGATTAAGTGAAGCCTCTGCAAACACATCTTCCACAACATCCAGAACAGGTGGTATAGCTAAAGGCCTATGCTGGGGCAAAAGCAAAAATTCCCTAAGCCTTTTCCTGGAATCAGAGAAGTCCTGACCTTCCCACTTAAAATGCTCCCTCATAGAATGAAGGGTCTCTGAAAATGAAAAATCCTCTGGAGGAGAAGCAGAAGGAGTAGAATCATCCACATCAGAATCAGAATAAGGAGAATACTCCTGCAAGTCTTCAGCCGAAGACTCTGACACATCCGAAGCTTGATCAAAACTCCCCAACTCTGGTTCAACCCTAGGCCTCTTATCAGGAAGGGGCAAAGAACCTCTAATCAAAGTAATTAAATCTTCTGCCATTTTAAGCAGTTGCTTCTTGGGCACAGAACCTGAAGAGCTAGGAGTGACCCCTACTGAGGCTAAACCTGGCCTGCCTCTGGGAGAAGCCTTAGAAACAGAAGGAGAGGGCCTAACCACCCTAGGAAGTGAGGGGAGTACAGTAACCTGAGAAGCCCCTTCAGCCTGACCTGCCTCCTGAGAGGCCACCTCCTGCAAAATCAAGGTTTCCCCCTGAGATTCCTGAGAAGCCTCCGGTGGAACCACCGGTTCCACTGACACCTCTAAAGAACCGGCGTCCGGTTCGGACGACTCTTCTAGCCTAGATTTAGCTGCTTTGTCTTTGCGCTTCTCAGAAGAAGCGGGCGTCGGAGCATCCGACGGCATATTGTAATTGCAACGCTTTCCAAAGACTAACCTGGCACAATCTAACCTTCGCTTAATAGTGCGTTTATTGAACCTAGCACAAAAGCGACACCCAACAACGTCGTGCTCAGGTCCCAAACAAGGAATACACAAATTATGATAATCCCTATGCGGTATCTGTTTCCCACAAGAAATACAGTTATTCACTTTTTCTGACATCCGGTAAACCACTGAGGCAAGAAAAAACCAAAATATTCCCCAACGGGGTACTTAGCCAACTTTGACTCGGTCTGAAACTCCGGAATCGAAATATTTCAGAACGCCAAACGGCACTTGCAACACTGCATCTGCATCGGACCATGCGGCAAAAAAGACTGAGGATATGACGTCGGTCATGCGCATTTGTACCCTGACGTCCTGATGTCAGTCTAATGCGCCTTGACCGATGTCAGCCTAATACTTTGATATTCGGGCCGACCGAGGACAGCGGACTACCCAAGTGTAAGGACTGCAGCAATGTGAGATGAAGAACATCAGAAATTTCAGAATCCTGGTTAGAAGTATCATAAGCAAACTCAGTCCTAGGTCTATTAGAGGGGAAGGTTGGCTTCCCCTGATTAAAGTAATAAGGTCTTCAGTCATTCTTATCATTTGTTCTTTAGGCATAAAGGCCTGACCATGCAGTCTGGGCATCAGTATTCTAGGCATGGTTTGAGTTTTAGGCCTTGAAGAAGAAGATGGCTCCGGTTTAATATGCAAGTCAGTAGGCCTGAATACACCCTCAGAAGCCGGTGCCTGCACAGCGGCTCCAGACCCATCCAAGGTAGAGACATCCACAGGTTCCACAGTTAAAGCACCTCACGGCATACCGGACTCTGAATGGGTCTCAGTAGAAGCCTGCGAATCTGAAGTAGCGGGTATCAGGGGCTGCAAAAGTGCCTCACTGAGTACTGGCAAACTGGGTGGCTTGTCTTGGTCTTTATCTTTGCGTTTCTTTGGAATGTCAGTAGTCATATGGCTTACCGAAGACATATCAGGATAATTGAACTGAGCACCAAAAAATTTAGAAGCACAAATATACCGACGATGGATAGTTCATGGTTTAAATAAGGCACAAATCCGACAGCGAGGTACGTCGTTGTCAGGGCCTAGGCAAGGAATACAGTATGAATGAAAATCTTTATGAGGTATTTGCTTTCCACAAGAAATGCAATTAATTACTTTTACTGACATCGGTTTAGAGCAAGAAAAAGTTTTCCCAATGGGGTACTTAGCTTTTAGTTGAAGACTTCAGTTCTGAAACTCGAAAACGAAAATTTCAGGAGTCGGCTGAACGGCACTTGTGAACTACTTCTGCTTCGGGCACCGCATGGCAGGAAAGACTGATGCAATGATGTCGGCTGCTTGTTTTATACCCCTGACGACCTGACGTCACGGAAGAAGAGACAGCAACTGACGCAGGACCCAAGACTTTGTTAATCAGGCTGACTGAGGGCTACCTGCAAGCAGATAACTCAAATGTAGTGACTGCAACAGTGAAACACGAAGAACATCAGAACATGCTGGAGGGATAGATTCCTGTCCCAGAGACTTCCCATACTCTGGAATAAACTGCCTATCTATATCAAACAAAGCTCCTCATTAGCACTCTTCAAGAAAAATCTTGATTGGATGGGAGATAGGAAATTCACCCCGGGGATCACTTCTGTGGCTCTGCTCAACAGGTGCACAGGAAAATAATTTTCTTGGGTGGCGAAAGCCAGGGTACGTTTTGGCAAGGCTTATACAGGCCATAGGGCCAATACCCTAGTACCTACCTATGAACCAACTGATTAGAATAAACTAAGTCCTAGTTAAGGAAAACCCTACTTATCTATTTGCAACCCATATTCCAAAATCAGTTATTAAGAAAAGCATAAAATACACATAAAAAGACTTTTAACGAAAATCAGTTTCTGCTACCTAATGCATTAAAGCCTTCATCAGGTCTGTGACAAGAACTAAAATCAAGAAAAAGACACATAGCTATCTAACCAAACCATAAACATAATCTAACTAGAACACTATAAATATAAAAATACATTTGTCTAATAATATCATCGAATAAATATCCATTCATGTGTATTAGTGTGCATAAGAAACTAAGTAATTAACAGCTCAGAAAAAAAACGTCAGTGCTTTGCAAAAAAAAAACTGCCAAAAGTGTTCAAGTTTACACCCCCAAATTATGTTTATACAATGCAAACAAGTAGAAAAAAACATACAAAATACAGAAAATAGTGGATGAAGTAAACTAGTAATGTATAAAAGTGTGCAGGCATGTGCATTTACCATTTAAATCTCTTGTGTGATGCAATAAATCTAATCAAAGCAGAAGAGAGGTTAAAGTAACTAAACATATATACATTTATACACATTCTACATATCATTTTTATTATTATTTAGTATATTTTTAGTACTAAAAATATTTCCTTAAAAAAATCCCCTAAAAAACATTTACAGATTACGTGGCAGCTTATGTAAATTCGATACACTCTTACTAGAGCAATAATAATTAAGTCCTGGTTTTCTGAATGCATTTAATTTCAACTACCAGCATAATTATTTTTTCACCAAAACACCACTGACATCCTTTTCAAGCTCACCCATCTCCACACAGTCCAGAATGATAAATTTAAAACCAGAATGTCTGGGGTATTATAATAAGTGTTTGGATAAGGCATTCCTCTTGCATTTATGTCTGATGTCAGAAAGATGACCTGAAATCCTCCTTTTCAGTTTATTTGTAGTGTTACCCACATAAGATGCAGGGCAGTCATTGCACATGGGCCTATATGCAACTTTTTCAGTATTACAGTTACCACCTGCTGAAGATTTCACCATCTTTTAAGATACGGGCACTCATAGGAGTCGCACTCTATCGAGTATTCAGAGAAAGTGCAGTCAGGTGGCCCACAGATTTTAGTGCTCATGTCATCCTGGTGTAAGGTTACCATACGTCTGGGTTTCCACGGACACGTCCTCTTTTTCGGGCTCCTGTCCGGGCTGTTTATGAAAATTCTGCAATTTGTCTGGGTTTTAAAACCTGGACAAATCGCAGAATTTTCAAAAAGCAGACATCCCTATTTCGGAGTTTTTTCTCCACTTTTGTTTTTGATTGGCTCGTATACTGGTATACGAGCCAATCAAAAAATGGAGCTCCGTTCAATGCGGAAGTGCTTGATGTTCTACATTGAAGAGAAGTGGGTCTGCTGTGGTGTTTTTGATTGGCTCGTATACCGGTACACGAGCCAGTCAAAAAGCAGAGCTCTGTTCAATGCGGAACTGCTTGATTTTCTGCATTGAACAGAAGCAGGTCCACTGTACGCGTTTTTGATTGGCTCATATACCGGTATACGAGCCAAACAAAAAGTGGAGCTCTGTTCAATGCGGAACTGCTTGATGTTCTGCATTGAACAGAAGAGGGTCCACTGTGCATGTTTTTGGTTGGCTTGTATATCGGTAAAATCCCCAAAAACGGACCCCTTTTAAGAGTAGAAAGAGGATGAAAAAAAAAAAGGTCTTTAGTTTTAGTCCTACAAGAGTAAAGACCTTTTTTTTTTATTGCTCTTCAACTTAAGAGGAAGAAATAATATGAGCTGGTAGCAGCAGCACATTTTTTTCATCCTCTTTCACATACAAAGAATTATGGTAACCCTATCCTGGTGTTCCTTATGTTTCTTTTCCACATAGCTACATATGCTTCTGCTCTTTTTATATATAAAATTAGGGTGCTCTCCTAAAACCCTTACACTCTGCTGATTGTCAGTGAGGATGGCCCAGTTCTCCTTAATAATGGTTTTAATTGTATTGAAATCACAGGTGTAAGTTAGAATGCAGCTGTCCTTACTTTTCTCTTCTTTTGCGTTAGGGTGACCTCGTTGCATAATTCTACTAAAAGGCCTATTCCACACAGGGACATTGTTAGTTTTAGAATCACTAATGGGATCCAGGATCACATGTAATATATTTGACTCATATCCTCTGGTTAAAACAAAGAGTTAGAAGGTCACACTGAAAAAACAATCAGAAAAAACTAAATGAAAACTCCAGCCAAGCTAGAACTTTCAATGAGTGACCTCCCAAACCTCCTGTAACAGAGGCACATGGGATATATGCAAATGACCCTTATGAACATCAGGTGTTTCAGCTATATGGCGATTCTGATTGCCCATGACCTTTAAGAAATCATTCTAAAGATCATTCATATTTTTGAGAAAAGGGACTGAATCTGTGGTAATGCATGCTAATCTGCAGCCTTGTGATTTTATTATATTGTGCTTAGTTTTTACTGGATACATACTCTCTCTGCGACATAAGTAGTTCACTCTTGTTGGTTTTCTGTACAAGTTACTAATTAATTTTCCTTTGTCTTTATCAGTCCTGACAGTCACATCAAGGAACTGCACTGACTCTGAGCAAATGGAAGTGGTAAATGTCAGGAAGGAGGTGAAGTTATTGATGTAATGGATAAACTCAGTGAGTTTAGATTTCTCACCTTGCCAGGCTACGAATACATCATTAATGAAGCAAAGGAAGCTGGTCATAAAACTCCAGTATTCACTTTGTAGTAAAAATTCCTCCACCCACTTGCCTAAAGGCTACATTGGCCGGCTCAGGGGCCACAGCTGCACACATGGCTATCTCCCTCATCTGTTTTTAAGCCTGGCCATTGAAACTGAAAAAATGTAACACCACCAAGTTTATTAGCTTTCCTAAGCTTTCAGTTTTCCCTTATATAACATTGTTATTTCTGCATTAAACCTCTGTAGCTGCTTCAGTACAGTACATGTTTATACAGTGAAAAGGCCTTCAACATCAAATTTGTTGTGTCTTTCGGCTTTACCTGGTTAGGGGTCGCCACAGCGGAACTCTGGTCCGCTAATGATTGGCAGTTGATTTTTACGTGCCGAGTTGCCAGCCCTGACACACAACCTTCAATGAAGGTATGCTCATTCACGCATGTCACCACGCAGAAGACGCTCTAACTGAGAATCGAACCGGACAGTGTCTTACTGTGAGGTGACAACGCTGCTCAATAGTTACCAAAATGCTTTGTTCATTCACATGTATGTCTTTTATTTTTCTTAAAAATGAAGTGAATCTAAAAATAAAAGAAAGTTCTTTTCAGCAATAGGCTGAAGAATAAAATCTAAGTATATGGCATTGGCCTCTGATACGGAACCTCACTTTCAATAACAGGTCTGTAGGTTGGAACTTCCCAATTCCCTATTACCACAGATTTGGCCCCTTTTCTCAAAAATATGAATGATCTTGAAAAATGATTTCTTAACCAGAGGATATGAATCAAACATGTTACACATGATCCTGGATCCCATTAGAGATTCTAAAGCTAACAATGACCCTATTTGGAATAAGCTTTTTGGTAGAATTATGCAACGAGGTCACCCTAACCTAAAAGAAGAGAAAAGTAAGGACAGCTGCATTCTAACTTACACCTGGGATTTCAATACAATTAAAACCATTATTAAGGAGAACTGGGCCATGCTCACTTACAATCAGCAGATTGTAAGGGTTTTAGATCACTCTACGTTTGTATATAAAAAGAGTAGAAACATACATAGTTATCTGGAAAAGAAAAATAAGGAACACCAGGATGACGTAAGCACTAAAATCTGTGGCCCACCAAACTGCACTTTCTGTGAATACTAGCAAGCAGGGCATCCCTGCACAGGAAAGGGACACCCAGTGCTGCTCATGAGTCTAAGGGAACCCACAGTGGGCAGCCAAGACTGCTCCAACAGAATATGCCAGTAGCAGGGGAAGCCACTAGTCCAGGTACACGTCCAGGACCTATGGTTAAATGTTTTAAATGCAACCAGTGGGGCCATGTAGCATATAGATGTCCATGGAGGCAAGGTGGGGAACAAAAGGTGGGAGAGCCAGTAAATGGGAATGACAAAATGACAACAGCAGGTTGTCTTGAGACAACAAGGGTACCAAACTACCACCAGGCAGATGTCCTGATAGGGAATGACTTTGATAATGCAGTACCATGTGTTCATGCAGTTACACGCAGTCAGGCTTGGAGACAAGTATGTGGGTCTGGTAGCCTGGGGGAGACTCAGATGACTGCACACTTGCAGCCAGGACTAGTGAGGTGGTTCCTTCAGGGAGGGAGCTACCCTGTAGCAGTGAGACTGAAGATGAGACACAGCTGCTTCTGGGTAGTGATGTTCCCTTGGATAGAGTGACTACAAGGGCGGAGGTGAGTAGTAGTAGCCAGGCTGACAGTGAGGCACCACTATCACAGGATACCAGACTTCCTGTGAAAAGGGAGTTGGGAAGGGTTACAAAGAGAGAGAGAGTTGAGACAGGCTCAGCTCTCAGACCCTACATTACAAGTCCTGAGGGAGGTAGCTAATGAGGCACCTGATTCTCAAGGGAAGGGAGAATCTGTATACTGGGACAAAGGGTTACTGTACAGACAGTGGACCTCTGAGGGAGGGCTAGAGGGTGAGAGAATACAGCGGTCGGTAGTGCCCAGAGACTACTGTCTGGTACTTAAAGCCATAGCCCATGAGGTCGCCTTTGCAGGTCATATGGGCATAAAATGCACAAAGAGATTTATTATGCAGAACTTTTATTTGCCTAGGATTTCCAGAGATGTAACAGGGTACTGCAGGACCTGTGAGCAGTGCCAAAAGGCAGGCAAGGCAGGAGACAAGGTGAAAGCTCCTTTAATGCCTTTGCCTTAAAAACAAAGATTGTATATAAGGCATGTGCTTTCACGTACAGGATATGCTTCTTCATGTCTTCTGAAAAACAAATTAAACTAGACATTTAAATACAGTGCAATAACCAATCAACAAGCCATAAGATTAAATTGCTTAATTATGTCAGAGGTACAGATGTATCTAAGATTTCTTTAATCTATGTGCTTTTAAAACAGTATCCGTGGGTATTTATGCACCTGTAACCTTAGAATCCACTTAAATTCTACTTGTTCTAAATGATTTTTCGTGCCCTCCCCCCTCTTATAATGATATGCACAGGCTGCAGCACTCTAAAGGAAAAATGATGTTTTGGCCACATGATAATGTGTTTAGCTAGGGCATTTTTCTCATTCTGTTTACGTATCTCATAGAGATGTTTACTGATGCGTTCTTTCAATTTCTGGGTGGTCTTACCTACATAACAGGTACAAAACCACATATAGCTAAATAAATTAGATTACTACTGTTGCAGTTAGCATGAAACCTTGGTTCAAAAACAAAAGATGTATTAGGACAGTTAAATACCTGGTGTTTACTTAAAACTTTGCAGAAAATGCATTTTCTACATGGATGTGTACCTGGATTCATCACTATAGAACGAATTTTCTTATTGTCACTGCATAGCAGCCTTTTCAAATTAGCATTAGTCCTATACTCAAAATGTGGAGTCTCCCCTACAATCCTTGCTGTAGAGTTGTCAGTAGTCAGTAGGGACCAATATTTACGGATGACTTCTCTCACTACATTATTGCTGCTAGTAAAATTAGTGACAAATGAAAAGGAACATTTATCACTAGGAGGATTTGTGGTGCATAATCAGTTATTTAATGCACCCATACAGTCCATATTCTGTGAATGGTAACCCACACTTTGCTCTACATCTTGTGGTATACGTTTCTTATAACCTCTACTCGCAAACAACTGTCTCATCCTGTCCATTTCCGTATCAAATGTGTCACTCCCTTCACAAACCATTTTCACTCTCAAAAAATGACTTTTGATAATATTGGGGAAGACATG